>NC_084745.1:7249837-7300118 GCF_033978785.1 Entelurus aequoreus
CAGTGTATACACACTAATAGTATGGTGGATCCCCAGTGTATACACACTAATAGTATGGTGGATCCCCAGTGTACACACACTAATAGTATGGTGGATCCCCAGTGTACACACACTAATAGTATGGTGGATCCCCAGTGTATACACACTAATAGTATGGTGGATCCCCAGTGTACACACACTAATAGTATGATGGATCCCCAGTGTATAAACACTAATAGTATGGTGCATCCCCAGTGTATACACACTAATAGTATGGTGGATCCCCAGTGTACACACACTAATAGTATGGTGGATCCCCAGTGTATACACACTAATAGTATGGTGGATCCCCAGTGTACACACACTAATAGTATGGTGCATCCCCAGTGTATACACACTAATAGTATGGTGGATCCCCAGTGTAGACCCACTAATAGTATGGTGGATCCCCAGTGTATACACACTAATAGTATAGGATAGGTCTTTATTGTCATTGCACAAGTACAACAAAACTTTTTTTTTTCCAGCACAAACCCGTGCGTATGGTGGGTCCCCAGTGTACACACACTAATAGTATGGTGCATCCCCAGTGTATACACACTAATAGTATGGTGGGTCCCCAGTGTACACACACTAATAGTATGGTGGATCCCCAGTGTACACACACTAATAGTATGGTGCATCCCCAGTGTATACACACTAATAGTATGGTGGGTCCCCAGTGTACACACACTAATAGTATGGTGGATCCCCAGTGTACACACACTAATAGTATGGTGCATCCCCAGTGTATACACACTAATAGTATGGTGGGTCCCCAGTGTACACACACTAATAGTATGGTGGATCCCCAGTGTATACACACTAATAGTATGGTGGATCCCCAGTGTAGACCCACTAATAGTAGTTGAAGTTAAAGAGGCCAGGAGACCCTGGATAAGGGGCATGTATGCCCGCTGGCAGGGAAAAGTTCCATGCAGCAGTTTCCTGCCATTGTTGTTGGCGTTGTGATAAGCCCGGTGCAGGTAGAGAACCTTTCCGCCGCCTTTTTCCCCTTTTCCACTCCAAATCCCCTCGTTAGTGCTCCGCGTGTCCTGTCTCTCCTTCTGCTCCTCTCCTGATAATAGCGGCACAGTCCGGCCGTCCGGAGGAAGAGTGTTGTTGCCATGGCGACGGCAAGGTGACCTGATTCGAAACGCTCTTTGCCGGCTGGCGCCCGTGAGCGTCAGGGGGCCTTTGAACCCACACGGCGCCGCACCTGGGCATCGATACCGTTACTCAACGGGACCAATTTTTCGGTACTTTTGTGTGTCATAGTTTGATCATAAAATGTTTTTTTTATGTAACATTTGAAAATGATAAAAAAACCGGTCAAATTTTTTATCTCATTTGCAGTGCAATTGCACTTCCGAGACATTAGATGGCAGCACTGCACAGGCTAGCTATGGTATGTCCTCTTATTAGACGGTCGTTTTCATTACCGAATTTAGAAGCGTTGAAATCGCCATGTAAAATCGCTAATGCTACGGCAAATCCAATGTGGATTAGCACTTTTGAAAAAGCGGAGCCTGGATCGTCTTCTACCGAGCATGCTTGCTTTGCAGCTGTTGACAATGGCAACTTCACTTGGAGGAAGTTTGGCTCTCAGTGCTGCTCGACTGACGCCACGCGCAACAGAGGTGTCTAAATATGGCACCGTTGGATTCCATGTGAATCGACTCCCGACAGAATTGGGTCAGTGCCTGTAAAAGAACCAAATTCTGTCCCCGTCCCCTCGACTCACCTGTCCAGCGCCTGGTCGATTGATTGACAGCTGCTCGACAGCGAGTTTCCCGCGCTGCCAAAGTGATCCAGCATCTGCAACGTGAGAAGACGTTTGAGTGCCAGGCCCGCCTACGCCCGACTCGGGACTTCCGGAGGGTTCTTACGCCGAGGTCCTGAGTCTCGGGGATGAACTCGCCCTCGCTGTGGATGCTGGTGTAGGAGCCCTGGCGGGCGATCTGCTGCTGCTCCTCGGGGACGCTGCCTGGGGGCGGCGACGTGCGGCCCGTGTGCAGGGACCCTGTGTGGGGGGGGGATGACACGTGAGACGCCACAAGGACCGAGACGACCTTTTTCTGAGGTTTGTTCTTCTTTATCAATGACAGTCGCGAGTCCAAGATGTTAGATGGCAGTAGTGTTGTTTTTGGTCGCGCCCTAAAAAGTGTTAATACTGCAAGTAAAGGCCTGAGGGGTATAAGTTGAAGTTCAAAAGTTCAAGTACCCATGATTGTCACACACACACACTAGGTGTGGTGAAATTATTCTCTGCATTTGACCCCTGGGAGGTGAGGGGAGCAGTGAGCAGCAGCGGTGGCCGCGCCCGGGAATCATTTTTGGTGATTTAACCGCCAATTCCAACCCTTGATGTTGAGTGCCAAGCAGGGAGGTAATGGCTCCCATTTTTATAGTCTTTGGTATGACTCGGGCGGAGTTTGAACTCACGACCTACCGATCTGAGGGCGGATAGTCTGTATATTTGAGTTTTTTGGTGCAGACGATTAAAAAAAAAAATGTCGCCGCCCCCTTACTTCCTTTGCACAACATGGCTAATGCCAAGAGCGAGACGTTTGTTTCCAAAGAAAGGAAAAGTGCGCCCGGTGGCTAGGTTTTGCGAGTGAATGTTGAATTGTCGCGCCCCACAACGTGTTTATACTCTAGGTATTGTGCTTCCGACACACCAGATGTTTAATTGTAACATTCATCTTAGTTGTACTGTCTTTTCCAGACTATAAGCCGCACCCACTAAACTTTAGGGGACATTTCCCCCCCCATAAAGGATCCACACCAGACTATAAACCGCACCCACTAAATTTTAGGGGACATTTTCTCCCCATAAAGGATCCACACCAGACTATAAGCCGCACCCACTAAATTTTAGAGGACATTCCCCCCCCGCAAAGGATCCACACCAGACTATAAGCCGCACCCACAACATTTTAGGGGAAATTCCCCCCGTAAAGGATCCACACCAGACTATAAGCCGCACCCACTAAATTTTAGGGGACACCGCCCCGCCCCCGTAAAGGATCCACACCAGACTATAAGCCGCACCCACAACATTTTAGGGGAAATTCCCCCCGTAAAGGATCCACACCAGACTATAAGCCGCACCCACTAAATTTTAGGGGACATCCCCCCCCCCCCCATAAAGGATCCATACCAGACTATAAGCCGCACCCACAAAATTTTAGGGGACATTCCCCCCGTAAAGGATCCACACCAGACTATAAGCCGCACCCACTAAATTTTAGGGGACAAATCCCCCCGTAAAGGATCCACACCAGACTATAAGCCGCACCCACCAAATTTTAGGGGACAAATCCCCCCGTAAAGGATCCACACCAGACTATAAGCCGCACCCACTAAATTTTAGGGGACAAATCCCCCCGTAAAGGATCCACACCAGACTATAAGCCGCACCCACTAAATTTTAGGGGACATTCCCCCCGTAAAGGATCCACACCAGACTATAAGCCGCACCCACTAAATTTTAGGGGACATTCCCCCCGTAAAGGATCCACACCAGACTATAAGCCGCACCCACTACATTTTAGGGGACATTTCCCCCCCATAAAGGATCCATACCAGACTATAAGCCGCACCCACAAAATTTTAGGGGACATTCCCCCCGTAAAGGATCCACACCAGACTATAAGCCGCACAGACTAAATTTTAGGGGACATTTTCTCCCCATAAAGGATCCACACCAGACTATAAGCCGCACCCACTAAATTTTAGAGGACATTCCCCCCCCCCGTAAAGGATCCACACCAGTCTATAAGCCGCACCCACTAAATTTTAGGAGACATTCCCCCCCCCCATAAAGGATCCACACCAGACTATACGCCGCACCCACTAAATTTTAGGAGACATTCCCCCCCCCATAAAGGATCCACACCAGACTATAAGCCGCACCCACTAAATTTTAGGGGACATCCCCCCCCCCATAAAGGATCCATACCAGACTATAAGCCGCACCCACAAAATTTTAGGGGACATTCCCCCCGTAAAGGATCCACACCAGACTATAAGCCGCACCCACTAAATTTTAGGGGACAAATCCCCCCGTAAAGGATCCACACCAGACTATAAGCCGCACCCACCAAATTTTAGGGGACAAATCCCCCCGTAAAGGATCCACACCAGACTATAAGCCGCACCCACTAAATTTTAGGGGACAAATCCCCCCGTAAAGGATCCACACCAGACTATACGCCGCACCCACTAAATTTTAGGAGACATTCCCCCCCCCCATAAAGGATCCACACCAGACTATAAGCCGCACAGACTAAATTTTAGGGGACATTTTCTCCCCATAAAGGATCCACACCAGTCTATAAGCCGCACCCACTAAATTTTAGGAGACATTCCCCCCCCCCGTAAAGGATCCACACCAGATTATAAGCCGCACCCACTAAATTTTAGGGGACATTTTCTCCCCATAAAGGATCCACACCAGACTATAAGCCGCATCCACTAAATTTTAGGGGACATTCCCCCCCACCCGTAGAGGATCCACACCAGTTTAATTGTAACATTCTTAGTAGTAGTTTCCTTTACCAAATTTGGAGGTGTTAAAATCGCAATGTAAAATCGCTAATGCTAATGGTAGCCTGTCTATGGCAAACCAGCATTGACTTAGCATCAAGCTGTTAAATCTTTTTAAATATAACAACACAGTTGGCTATTTTATGTTAACATTATCTGTTTTACAGAAGATAAATATTCTTTATGTCTATACATGTTTTATAACTATTAATTATAAATCCTCTAAAGGCTTAGTTGGCCACATGCGTGGACAGCACCTTTTAGCTCTTATTTCCAAAATTGTGTACACTACTGAATTGGGGTCTTATGGCCACTTACGTGGACACTTATACTGCCATCTGGTGGTGTCAGAAGAGTATAACAGACAATGGAATTTGGGAAAAAAAAGTGTAAAAATAAGAATTAGCATGTCACTAAACATGAAGTACACGTTTGTGTACTTATGGACTAAGTACATCATATCAAAAGATGATTCTTAGTTTTTATTCTAATTAGGGTCCAATAAGCCCAAATAGCAAAGAGAAATAAAAAAAAAAGCATGTAAACAAACAGCTTGGACCTTAAGAGGTTAAATAAAAATGGCTTTAGTTTGGCGTTGGTGCGTGTTACGTATTCCGCACTAACAGATATAATGCTATATAACAGAGAGTTAGCGCCCTCTAGCTGCACACGTAAACACTCATGAAGCCAAGTAATGGAGGGTGGATGAAGTGAGCTCACCTGTGGAATGTTTGCGCACTCTCTCCGAGCCCTTCAGTAGCGAGCCTTTCAGGTCGCCCAGCGAACGCGACGACCTCATCTCGCTCTGCTTGTCTCTGCTGGTCACCTGCAGGTACTGCAGGGGAGGGGGGTCATACTTCCTGCAAGAGGTGAAGGGGGGGTGGGGGTTGGGGGGTGGTTCCTCACGTGGTTGTTCTTGGGGGTCTTCAGCAGGATCCTGAGCAGGCCGCTGGTCGCGGTGCTGCAGCTCAGAGACAAGACGGCCTGGTCCAAGTCCTCCTGGGTCTTCAGGGGCAGAAGCAGCTACAAAAAACAAACAATTATGAGGACACTTGAAGGCATCGTCACACTGGTTTCATTGAGGGTCACATGACACGTATGTCTGCCCCTAACTGTGAATATATGTATAATACAGCATGTGCATTTGATGAAGTATATTTTTATGTACACTTTTACAGTAAATACGCAGATTTACCAGTAAAAAAAATGGCAACTCAGACACCAGAACATACTCAAAAATATCAAATGTTCTTTATTACGGTTATGCAGGACTGCTTGTATCGCACATGATATCACACACGTGTAAACACAGTGCAGGACTGCTTGTATCACACATGATATCACACACAAGTAAACACAGTGCAGGACTGCTTGTATTGCATATGATATCACACACAAGTAAACACAGTGCAGGACTCCTTGCATCGCACATGATATCACACACATGTAAACACAGTGCAGGCCTGCTTGTATTGCACATGATATCACATACAAGTAAACAGTGCAGGACTGCTTGTATTGCACATGATATCACACACAAGTAGACACAGTGCAGGACTGCTTGCATCGCACATGATATGACACACAAGTAAACACAGTGCAGGACTGCTTATATCGCACATGATATCACACACAAATAAACACACTGCAGGACCGCTTGTATCGCACGTGATATCACACACAAGTGAACACAGTGCAGGACTGCTTGTATCGCACATATTACACACAAGCAAACATGCTGCAAGACTGCTTATATTGCACATGATGTGACGCACATGATATTACACACAAGTAAGCACACTGCAGGACCGCTTGTATCGCACGTGATATCACACACAAGTAATCACAGTGCAGGACTGCTTGTATCGCACATATTACACACACGTAAACACGCTGCAGGACTGCTTATATCCCACATGATATCACACACAAGTAAACACACTGCAGGACCGCTTGTATCGCACGTGATATCACACACAAGAAAACACGCTGCAGGACTGCTTGTATCACACATGATATTACACACAAGTAAACACACTGCAGGACAACTTGTATCGCACGTGATATCACACACAAGTAAACAGTGCAGGACTGCTTGTATCGCACATATTACACACAAGTAAACACGCTGCAGGACTGCTTATATCGCACATGATGTCACACACAAGTAAACACAGTGCAGCACTGCTTGTATCGCACATGATATCACACACAAGTAAACACAGTGCAGGCCGGTTTGTATCACACACAAGTAAACACGCTGCAGGACTTCTTGTATCGCATATGATATCACACCAAATAAACAGTGCAGGACTGCTTGTATCGCATATGATATCACACACAAGTAAAAACAGTGCAGGACTGCTTGTATCGCACATAATATCCCACACAAGTAAACACAGTGCAGGACTGCTTGTATCCCACACAAGTAAACACAGTGCAGGACTGCTTGTATCGCACATAATATCCCACACAAGTAAACACAGTGCATGACTGCTTGTATCGCACATAATATCCCACACAAGTAAACAGTGCATGACTGCTTGTATCGCACATAATATCCCACACAAGTAAACACAGTGCATGACTGCTTGTATCGCACATAATATCCCACACAAGTAAACACAGTGCATGACTGCTTGTATCGCACATAATATCCCACACAAGTAAACACAGTGCATGACTGCTTGTATCGCACATAATATCCCACACAAGTAAACACAGTGCATGACTGCTTGTATCCCACATGATAACACACACAAGTACACAGTGCAGGACTGCTTGTATCGCACGTGATATCACACACAAGTAAACACAGTGCAGGGCTGCTTGTATCGCACATGGAAGTAGAGAGTGTAGTACCTCCTTCTCCGTGAAGAACATCTCCATCTGCTGGCCAAAGGCTTCTGTCACTTTCTGCAGCAGCTCCTTGATCTTCAGAGGCCTCTGGAAGGGGATGATCCTGCAGCGCAGAGAGGTGAAAGGTCAGTGACTCGAGAGGTGAAAGGTCAGTGACTCGAGAGGTGAAAGGTCAGTGACTCGAGAGGTGAAAGGTCATTGACTCCAACTCAACAAGCATTTGATGTTTTTTTGTGCTCCCTTGTTGTCTGTCACAGTATCAACAAAAACACCAAGTCTATCCTGTCCTCTAATAATGATAACTGTTATCATTTTCATCACAATAACTGTCATTGGGGATGGTTTGAACCCATACGGTGCCAATTCAGAATCGATACCGGTACTCAACGGTAAATATCAATTGCATAAAATATATTTAAAAATGATAACTGTGTTTTATTATCACATTTGAGTCTCACTTGCAATGCAGTTCCACTGCCAAGACATTAGATGGCAGCACTGTACAGGCTATCTGTGTTGTTTAACTAGGAAGTAGCTTTTTCCATGCAGCTGAATGTTGCGCCCTACAACGTGTTTATACTGTAAGTGTTGTGCTTCTTCCACACCAGATGTTTAATTGTCTTTTCCGGACTATAAACCGCACTGGTATATAAGCCACACCCACTAAATTTTAGGGGACATTTCTCCCCCCCAAAATGATCCACACCAGACTCTTTTGTTAACTGTTAGCGCACTAACTTTAGCATTCTAGCACACTAACATTAAAGTGCTAACTTTTTAGCTAACTTTACGTTTTTTTCTCTAATCGCTCAGCCACACACCTTACAGTCATATAACTTGGTATGTGACACATGCTAACCGGTAGCATGTTTATGTTAGCATGCTAGCATTAAATTGCAAGCTTTTTGAGCTAATTTTGCAACCGTTTAAACTCGAGTCATATAACTTGGTATGTAACAGCTGTTAACTGTTAGCGTGCTAACGTTAGCATGCTAGCACGCTAACTAAAGCATGCTAAAACTTTTTCATGTAATTTTACGCTTTTTGCTCTATTTCCGCAGCCAGACACCTTACATCCGTGTTACTTGAAATGTGAGACATGCTAACTGTTAGCATGCCGTTGTTAACACACATGCTAAATGTTAGCATTTTAATGTAAGCATGCTAATGTTTTAGGCTAGCTCTGTAGGTCTTTTTGTACGGTTACACCTAAAACTCACGGATTCTGACACTCGGCACCATCTTAAAATTACGGCGGCTCCCGGCAAAATTTTGCGAAAAGAGTATACATTTTTAAAAATTATTTGTTTGTTTTATTGAACTCGGAATTTTAAAGTTGACATTTGAGCTACAATATTGAAATATGCAGGAAATACATGTTTATTTAATTTGAAAGGGTATACTTGCATTATTATTATGTATTATGATTATATCAGTGGTTCTGAAAAAATAACAGCAATAATTGGTAGGTCAATATGTTGTCCATCAAAATAATTTGTAGGTCAATATGTTGTCCATCAAAATAATTTGTAGGTCAATATGTTGTCCATCAAAATAATTTGTAGGTCAATATGTTGTCCATCAAAATAATTTGTAGGTCAATATGTTGTCCATCAAAATAATTTGTAGGTCAATATGTTGTCCATCAAAATAATTTGTAGGTCAATATGTTGTCCATCAAAATAATTTGTAGGTCAATATGTTGTCCATCAAAATAATTTGTAGGTCAATATGTCGTCCATCAAAATAATTTGTAGGTCAATATGTTGTCCATCAAAATAATTTGTAGGTCAATATGTTGTCCATCAAAATAATTTGTAGGTCAATATGTTGTCCATCAAAATAATTTGTAGGTCAATATGTTGTCCATCAAAATAATTTGTAGGTCAATATGTTGTCCATCAAAATAATTTGCAGGTCAATATGTTGTCCATAAAAATAATTTGCAGGTCAATATGACGTCCATCAAAATAATTTGTAGGTCAATATGTCGTCCATCAAAATAATTTGTAGGTCAATATGTTGTCCATCAAAATAATTTGTAGGTCAATATGTCGTCCATCAAATGTGTTAGGGGCCCGGGTCTTTGGCCAGGCCACTCTTATCGGCGCCTGTTTGCACGTATCCATGCACGAGCGCGCCTGGCAATCAGCGCCTTGCAACAGGCAGATGGGAAACTTCCTCTCAGGAAGTCTAAACGGAGAGAAATAAAAAGTGGCGCGGCAGCAAAAGCGTCAGGAAGTGGAGAGCACCCCCGCTCTCGAAGAGTGACAGAAGCGCTGAGATATTTACACACGACCCCCGACGGGCCTGAGAAAACAAACGGAAAGAAATGCATTTATTGGGAGACTCCGCCTCCGCTATCTCCTTGTATCATCCCCATTAGGACTTAATGGTGACTGGCTGGAGCAAAGGATTCTGGGAAAGGGGGAGGAAGGTCCTGGTCTGTGTTTATGCTCGCAGATGATCAGCGCGATCTAGAGGATGCTGCTCCCAAAGATACGGCTTTCCTTCCTCTGCAGCTCGCATGGCAAGAAAAGTGTGGCAAAAACAACACACACACACACACACACACACACACACACGCACACACGCACACACACACTAGGGTTGTACAGTATACCGGTACTAGTATAGTATCACCGTACTAATGAATCAAAAACTCTGCATAAAAAGTTGTTTTTTACAGGCATGACATTGCTGGTTTTACGAGCAGAGGAGCATGTTCGGCAGCGCGCACACACAGAGTACTTACAAGCAGACACAGTGTGTAGACACAAAAGGGAGAACGGACGCATTTTGGCTTGAAAAGTAAAGATAAAGGTGAAGTTATAACACTGAAACGCCCTCAGGAAGAGGTGCTTTAAGACATGGCTAGCTACGTTTGTCTCCATGGCGACAAATAAAAGGAGTTCCTTTCAAGTAGCATTATCACTGCAGGACGAGGAATAGCTAAATATACTTCACTACACACCGTAGGAGGATACGATAGCTGACCGCTGACAGCAAACTAGCACGCCTGAATGTAAACAAATGCCAGGGGTGGATCTACACATGACATCCACTGTAATGATACCAAGTACTATGATTACGTCGATATTATTTATCATCACATTTTTTCTTCTTCCTTTTTTAAAAATGTATATTATGTTTATAAACTCAGGAAATACGTACGAATAAGACCAATGTATGATCCTGTGACTACTTGGTATCGGATCGATACCTACATGTGTGGTATCATCCAAAACGAATGTAAAGTATCAAAGAAGAGAAGAATAAGTGATTATTACATTTGAACAGAAGTGTAGATAGAACATGTCGAAACAGAAAATAAGCAGATATTAACAGTAAATGAACACGTAGATTAATAATCCCTTTTTACAGTTTGTCCCTCATAATGTAGACAAAATAATAGGTAGATAAAGGACACAATATGTTACTGCATACGTCAGCAGACTTAATAAGGAGTGTTTGTTTGTTTACTTACTACTAAAAAACAAGTTGTCTAGTATGTTCACTATTTTATTTAAGGACTAAATGACAATAATAAACATATGTTTAATATGTTTAAGATTTTTTGTTAAAATAAAGCCAATAATGACATTTTTTGTGGTCCCTTATATTTAGAAAAGTATCGAAAAGGTATCGGGACAACCATAAAAACACACACACACACACACACACACACACACACACACACACACACACACACACACACACGTCTTGCCTACTTTGTGTGGACCCACGTTTGGTCAGTAGGTTGTGAGGGCCCCCCTTTCCACTATAGCTAGAATGATGAAAAATATAAATAAGTGCACACACACACACACACACACACACACACACAAACACACACGTCTTGCCTACTTTGTGTGGACCCACGTTTGGTCAGTAGGTTGTGAGGGCCCCCCTTTCCACTATAGCTAGAATGATGAAAAAAATATTTAAGTGCACACACACACACACACACACACACACACACACACACACACACACACACACACACACACACACATCTTGCCTACTTTGTGTGGACCCACGTTTGGTCAGTAGGTTGTGAGGGCCCCCCTTTCCACTATAGCTAGAATGATGAAAAAAATATTTAAGTGCACACACACACACACACACACACACACACACACACACACACACACATACACACACACACACACACACACACACACACGTCTTGCCTACTTTGTGTGGACCCACGTTTGGTCAGTAGGTTGTGAGGGCCCCCCTTTCCACTATAGCTAGAATGATGAAAAAAATATTTAAGTGCACACACACACACACACACACACACACACACACACACACACACACACACACACACACACGTCTTGCCTACTTTGTGTGGACCCACGTTTGGTCAGTAGGTTGTGAGGGCCCCCCTTTCCACTATAGCTAGAATGATGAAAAAAATATTTAAGTGCACACACACACACACACACACACACACACACACACACACACACACGTCTTGCCTACTTTGTGTGGACCCACGTTTGGTCAGTAGGTTGTGAGGGCCCCCCTTTCCACTATAGCTAGAATGATGAAAAAAATATTTAAGTGCACACACACACACACACACACACACACACACACACACACACACACACACACACACACACACACACACACGTCTTGCCTACTTTGTGTGGACCCACGTTTGGTCAGTAGGTTGTGAGGGCCCCCCTTTCCACTATAGCTAGAATGATGCAAAATATATATAAGTGCACACACACACACACACACACACACACACACACACACACACACACACACACACACACACACACACACACACACACACACACACACACAGAGACACACACACACACACGTCTTGCCTACTTTGTGTGGACCCACATTTGGTCAGTAGGTTGTGAGGGCCCCCCTTTCCACTATAGCTAGAATGATGAAAAAAATATTTAAGTGCACACACACACACACACACACACACACACACACACACACACACACACACACACACACACACACACACACACACACACACACACACACACACACACACACACACAAAGTCTGCTTCTTGGCACTCAGGCCCTGAGGCAAAACCAGGTTTCCATTTCCTGCCCTAAAGCTTGCCAGTGAAAAGAGAGACGGTCCATTTTGGTTCTACTGACTCAGAACTGACCAGCGGATGACGCCACAACTCCCACTCGCCCCGGCAGACATGGACGTAATTGTTGCGTGGGATTATTTTGCGCCGAGACATCCATCAAAGGGTGTGAGGCTTCAAAGTGGACCGCCATTTTGATGCCGGAGTGGGAGCACATTACCAACAGTTTGGGCTGTCTGTAAGACGCTACTTTTTCCCTACGCTTTGACCCCCTGCGGCTTATAAAACGGTGCGGCTAATTTATGGATTTTTCTTCACTAATCGCCATATTGCAAATTGTTATAAAAAAAAACCAAGCAAAAACACTTAAAAGGTGTGTTGTTGTTTGTGTTATGGCGCCATCTTCTGGACGAGTCCACTCACTGCGGGAGCTGCATTGCCCTTCTGTTTAGACTGAGATTACGACTGGGAGTACAAGTGTCGTTCCGAGCAACGTTTGTAAGTTTTACAATAGAACTAAAACAATTCTTACTTACTAAAGCGTCTTTGCACATTTGTACGTGCTTTCGTAATGTAATCAAGCTAGCGTCGTTAGCATATGCTAACATGTTTACGAGTGTCTGTGTTAGTATTATTAACTTACAATTCTTTTTGTATTGTTTCACTTTCACAAATTCCTCCGTAAATTTCCCCAAAACGTCGTCGTAGAGTTATTGAGTCTGTTTAACTGATTGGAGAGCTAGCTTGCGCAGCTAGTGGGTCCATGACGATGACTTCTGTTTTGTTTGATCAGCCGTTTCACTGCCCTGTTACAGACACCTTTTGGAAACAATTAAGGTATGTATATAAACATCTACAGAATATTTCTGTGTAAATAACTCATTTCACAACATGCCGTAAATTCTGCTACTTTTTCCCTACACTTTAAACCCCGCGGCTTATAAAACGGAGCAACTAACTTATGGATTTTTCTTCGCTGGCGGCTACGATTAAAATAATTTAATTTGAACAAGCAAAAACACAAGAGAGGTTGTTTTATTGTTTGTGCTACGGCGCCATCTGTTGGACGAGTTCCTGCAGTGTTCTTCCATTTACCGGGAGCGTTTTTTTCCCCTCCAACCCCAGTGTCGTTCCGTCTTCTAGCCGTCCATAGCGTTTCTACTCGAGTGGATTCTTCATTCGTCACCCCAAGCGACGTAAAATGGTAAATCGGTTATACTTGCATTGCGCTTTTCTACCTTCAAGGTACTTCAAGGCGCTAACCACGACTCATCAGGAGCAAGGGTGAAGTGTCTTGCTCAAGGACACAACGGCTGTGAATAGGATGGCAGAAACTGTACCATTGAGTGTACTTTGACTTTGTTTTGATCCAACAATTGTATGACATACAAATGAAGAAGGAAATAATATTTAGGGGTCATCTTATGATTATTGTCGTGTGTTAAACACTTCCTTGTGGGCTCCAGTCCATAATGCTGGTGCTCTGCTCCAAATCCTCTCCATAGTTAAAAAAAATAACAGGGCAAAATAATGTTACACAGTTGTTACTTCCTAGCACTAAACCTGCAGAAAATAGTTCTTCTCAGGTTTTCTCTGTTTACATTTTCACACTTTGCACTATTTTCTTACACTTTATGAAGCATTTCTTACATATTCCTTTATTTTAAGATCTTATTGTTAAGTGATTTGACTATTTTGTTGACATTTTTTGAGTGTTTTCCAAGCTTGTGTTGACATTTCCTTTCTGCCTTGATAGCTGAGGGGTCATAATCAGAGTAAGGTTACATCCATTTTCTACCGCTTGTCCCTTTCGGGGTGGCGGGGGGTTGCTGGAGCCTACCTCAGCTGCATTCGGCCGGAAGGCGGGGTACAACCTGGACAAGTCGCCACCTCATCGCAGGGAGTAAAGTTACATTTCAAATAAATAATATTATTCTACCTGCTCCTTATTTTCCATAGATCATAAAAATGTCAACATTTATCAAAATCGACCGATATATTAATGATATTTAAACAATTACTGCACAACAAAAAAACATTTCCATGGTTAAATAAAAATAACAGGGCAAAATAATGTTACACAGACGTTATTTCCTGGCACTAAACCTGCAGAAAATATTTCTCTGTTTACATTTTCACACTTTGTACTATTTTCCTACACTTTATGAAGCATTTCTTACATATTCCTTCATTTTAAGATCTTATTGTTAAGTGTTTAATGTGATTGTACTATTTTGTTGACATTGTTTGAGTGTTTTCCATGCTTGTGTTGACATTTCCTTTCTGCCTTGATAGCTGAGGGATTATAATCAAGAGTAAGGTCACATCCATCCATCCATTTTCTACCGCTAGTCCCTTTCGGGGTGGCGGGGGGTTGCTGGAGCCTACCTCAGCTGCATTCGGCCGGAAGGCAAGGTACAACCTGGACAAGTCGCCACCTCATCGCAGGGAGTAAGGTTACATTTCAAATAAATAATATTATTCTACCTGCTCCTTATTTTCCATAGATCATAAAAATTTCAAAAATTATCAAAATCGACCGATATATTAATGATATTAAACAATTACTGCACAACAACAAAAACATTCCATAGTTAAATAAGAATAACAGGGCAAATTAATGTTACACAGCCGTTATTTCCTAGCACTAAACCTGCAGAAAATAGTTCTCTGTTTACATTTTCACACTTTGTACTATTTTCTTACATTTTATGGAGCGTTTCTTACATATTCATTATTTTTAAGATCTTATTGTTAAGTGTTCAATGTGATTGTACTATTTTGTTGACATTGTTTGAGTGTTTTCCATGCTTGTGTTGACATTTCCTTTCTGCCTTGATAGCTGAGGGATTATAATCACAGGAAGTTACATTTCTAATGAATATTATTCCATCTTATTTTCCATAGGTCATAAAAAATGTCAATAATTATCGATAGACAGATATATTAATAATATCTAAACAATTACTGCACAACAAAAAAACATTTCCATAGTTAAATAAGAATAACAGGGCAAAATAATGTTACACAGACGTTATTTCCTGGCACTAAACCTGCAGAAAATATTTCTCTGTTTACATTTTCACACTTTGCACTATTTTCTTACATTTTATGAAGCATTTCTTACATATTCCTTCATTTTAAGATCTTATTGTTAAGTGTTCATCGTGATTTTACTATTTTGTTGACATTGTTTGAGTGTTTTCCATGCTTGTGTTGACATTTCCTTTCTGCCTTGATAGCTGAGGGATTATAATCCCAGGAAGTTACTTTTCTAATGAATATTATTCCATCTCCTTATTTTCCATAGGTCATAAAAAATGTCAATAATTATCGATATCGACAGATATATTAATAATATTTAAACAATTACTGCACAACAAAAAAAACATTTCCATGGTTAAATAAAAATAACAGGGCAAATTAATGTTACACAGCCATTATTTCCTGCCACTAAACCTGCAGAAAATAGTTCTCAGGTTTCTCTGTTTACATTTTCACACTTTGCACTATTTTCCTACACTTTATGACGCATTTCTTACATATTCCTTTATTTTAAGATCTTATTGTTAAGTGATTTTACTATTTTGTTGACATTGTTTGAGTGTTTTCCATTTTTGTGTTCCTTTCTGCCTTGATAGCTGAGGGGTTATAATCACAGGAAGTTACATTTCAAATAAATAATACTATTCTCCTGCTCCTTATTTTCCATAGGTCATAAAAATGTCAATAATTATCAATATCAACCGATATATTAATAATATTTCAACAATTACTGCATAAAAAAAATTCCTTTTCATAGTTGAAAAAGGACAAATGATTGTTACACAGCTGTTATTTCAAGGTGTGCTTTAGATGGGTGAAAAGGAGACAAGGTAGACTTGGGAACAGGAACAAGATGTCTGCTTTGTCGCCACACAATTGGCGGTGTGGAAAGGTGAGGAGCGGCGACACACACGCACACACTTTCCGACACAACGTCAGGCAATTATTCTGCTCCTCGTCCCTCTGGCGCTTCTTCACACGCTTCCTTTGTCCTTTAAGGAGTTTGGAATTCGGGACCTTGTGGATTTACTGCGAGCCTAACTTGTAAAGACGGCAGCGGGGGAGTTAAGAGCGGAGCTGTTGTCACGGCGACAGGGAAGACAAGACCCGTGTGGAGGAATTCCCCACGACACCACAATACAAATAAAGTGAACCGATGTACTTTTAAATGGACGACTTTATTGAAGAGTGCTTGAAAGTGCCAATTATTTAAGATCAGTGAGCAACAACAGAATTTAAATATCAGTACGAGCGGCCAACCGGACAATAAGACGATACTTTTTTCCCTACGCTTTGAACCCTGCATCTTATAAAACGGTGCGGCTAATTTATGGATTTTTCTTCGCTGACGGCCATATTTCCAAAGGTTTTCATTAAACACATGCAAAGGCACTTCAACGGTGTGTTATTGTTTGTTTATAAATAACTTTAAAAGTCATTTATGTGCGTGAACCACAAGGAAGTGTTTTGCATAGAGATGTCCGATAATATCGGTCTGCCGATATTATCGGCCGATAAATGCGTTAAAATGTAATATCGGAAATTATCGGTATCGTTTTTTTTTATTACCAGCATCGTTTTTTTGGGGTTTTTTTTTAAAAAATTTTAATTTTTATTAAATCCACATAAAAAACACAAGATACACTTACAATTAGTGCACCAACCCAAAAAACCTCCCTCCCCCCATTTATTTCTGTTATCAATATTGTGGTTCCTACATTATATATCAATATATATCAATACAGTCTGCAAGGGATACAGTCCGTAAGCACACATGATTGTGCGTGCTGCTGGTCCACTAATAATACTAACCTTTAACAGTTAATTTTACAAATTTTCATTAATTACTAGTTTCTATGTAACTGTTTTTATATTGTTTTACTTTCTTTTTTATTCAAGAAAATGTTTTTAATTTATTTATCTTGTTTTATTTGATTCATTTTTTTAAAAAGTACCTTATCTTCACCATACCTGGTTGTCCAAATTAGGCATAATAATGTGTTAATTCCAAGACTGTATATATCGGTTGATATCGGTATCGGTTGATATCGGTATCGGTAATTAAAGAGGTGGACAATATCGGCATATCGGATATCGGCAAAAAGCCATTATCGGACATCCCTAGTTTTGCATTTAGAAAAAAAATCATAATCAGTGTTTCCCATAAACTGCCAAGATACAAGTGGTGGTGGGGGCGTGGCTATGGGCGGGGTCACCATGACATCATCGGGTAATTTGCATAATTGACTACAATGATTTGATTTTCTCTAAAAAGGCTCAAAAAATGTATACTTACTAATTAATAATAACAGTTTTGTTTTAAACGTCCATCCATCCATTTTACAATATAATTACAACACTTTATGTACATATTTATATACAGATTTGAACAATAAGTTATTCACTGACATATATTTATTAATTGTGGTTCTTACAAAAAATATATCTTATAAAATATAAAAGCTAAAATGTCTCAAAGCTCTGCCCCTTTAATTAGTGCATACTAAATCATTTAACTTTAGCCTGCTACTACAACCATATTATTTACCAGCAACATAAAGTGAAACAGAGGCAGAGGTGTCCTAAATAAACAGAAAACAGTAGTGGTGGTAGATAGACACAGAGCTTCATCAAACATCTGATCCACTGAACAAAGAGCTCCAAAAATCTTGAACTTTAGACTGCCATCAGTTTTACTCCCTACACTTAACCATGTCTTTCCTACTGCCTGCAGACTTTGCACCCTTTGTTGTATACACATGTTGTGTTTCTAATATAAATACATTTAATAAAGTCATATACAAATAAGGCAACAAGAGAAGTATCCTACACTTCTTTTTTGTAAAGTAAATCTGAACAGCCGATATGGGCATCTACATCTACTATATGATTTGCTTGAGAAGCTGGAGAGGACCAAAAAAATAAAAATAAAAAAAAATACAATACAATTTTTTTTTATTTTTTATTTTTTTTATTTTATTTTTTAAATTTGGGGCGGACGTAATTGTTTCGTGGCGGGCCGCCACAAATAAAACCCTGATAACAATATGACACTTTTAATGCGTGTTATAATCCGGTACACCTTTTGTATGAAAATCGTCTCATCGGCAGTGTGCCTTATAATCCGGGTGCGCCCTATGGTCGGGAAAAATACGGTATTTAAGCCCCTCCCATCCCTTCTTTAAGATATTTTATTGCTGGTTGTAATTTTTATTCAAATGCAACATTCTGCTAACAAAGTATATTTCATTGTTATTATTTGTTTGTTTTAAACATTTTCATTCCAGTTACACTGTAAAAAAAAAAAATACACGGGCGGTATAGCTCGGTAGGTAGAGTGGCCGTGCTAGAGGGTTCCAGGTTCGATCCCCGCTTCCGCCATCCTAGTCACTGCCGTTGTGTCCTTGGGCAAGACACTTCACCCACCTGCTTCCAGTGCCACCCACACTGGTTTAAATGCAACTTAGATATTGGGTTTCACTATGTGAAAGCGCTTTGAGTCACTAGAGAAAAGTGCTATATAAGTATAATTCACTATAATTAATAATAATTCGTAGGTAAGCAACATTAGTTATCAGTAGGGATGTCCGATAATGGCTTTTTGCCGATATCCGATATTCCGATATTGTCCAACTCTTTAATTACCGATACCGATATCAACCGATACCGATATCAACCGATATATGCAGTCGTGGAATTAACACATTATTATGCCTAATTTGGACAACCAGGTATGGTGAAGATAAGGTACTTTTTAAAAAAATTAGTAAAATAAGATAAACAAATTATAAACATTTTCTTGAATAAAAAAGAAAGTACAACAATATAGAAACAGTTACATAGAAACTATTAATGAATGAAAATTAGTAAAATTAACTGTTAAAGGTTAGTACTATTAGTGGACCAGCAGCACGCACAATCATGTGTGCTTACGGACTGTATCCCTTGCAGACTGTATTGATATATATTGATATATAATGTAGGAAGCAGAATATTAATAACAGAAAGAAACAACCCGTTTGTGTGAATGAGTGTAAATGGGGGAGGGAGGTTTTTTGGGTTGGTGCACTAATTGTAAGTGTATCTTGTGTTTTTTATGTGGATTTAATAAAAAAATAATAATAATAAAAACCAAAAAAAACAAATAAAACGATACCGATAATAAAAAAAACGATACCGATAATTTCCGATAATACATTTTAACGCATATATCGGCCGATAATATCGGCAGGCCGATATTATCGGACATCTCTAGTTATCAGCCTACTCGATGAAACATCAACGTTTTGGTCTTGCTTGCTTACGGGTACTTGCTAGCGTCGTTTATTGAAAAGGCAGTCCACACGTATCTCTTATGTGTGACTGCCATAAACTGCTCACACCTATCATTGCACTGTGTACCCAATAAAAGTCAAATTATCAGGCCCACTGTTGATTTTTGAGTTTTAAAAGCGCCTTCTACAAACCCCGTTTCCATATGAGTTGGGAAATGGTGTTAGATGTAAATATAAACGGAATACAATGATTTGCAAATCCTTTTCAAGCCATATTCAATTGAATATGCTACAAAGACAACATATTTGATGTTCAAACTCATACAATTTTTTTTTTTTGCAAATAATAATTAACTTAGAATTTCATGGCTGCAACACGTGCCAAAGTAGTTGGGAAAGGGCATGTTCACCACTGTGTTACATGGCCTTTCCTTTTAACAACACTCAGTAAAGGTTTGGGAACTGAGGAGACACATTTTTGAAGTGGAATTCTTTCCCATTCTTGCTTGATGTACAGCTTAAGTTGTTCAACAGTCCGGGGGTCTCCCTTGTGCTATTTTAGGCTTCACACATTTTCAATGGGAGACAGGTCTGGACTACAGGCAGGCCAGTCTAGTACCCGCACTCTTTTACTATGAAGCCACGTTGATGTAACACGTGGCTTGGCATTGTCTTGCTGAAATAAGCAGGGGCGTCCATGGTAACGTTGCTTGGATGGCAACATATGTTGCTCCAAAACCTGTATGTACCTTTCAGCATTAATGGTGCCTTCACAGATGTGTAAGTTACCCATGTCTTGGGCACTAATACACCCCCATACCATCACACATGCTGGCTTTTACACTTTGCGCCTAGAACAATCCGGATGGTTCTTTTCCTCTTTGGTCCGGAGGACACGACGTCCACACTTTCCAAAAACAATTTGAAATGTGGACTCGTCAGACCACAGAACACTTTTCCCACTTTGTATCAGTCCATCTTAGATGAGCTCAGGCCCAGCGAAGCCGGCGGCGTTTCTGGGTGTTGTTGATAAACGGTTTTCGCCTTGCATAGGAGAGTTTTCACTTGCACTTACAGAGGTAGCGACCAACTGTAGTTACTGACAGTGGGTTTCTGAAGTGTTCCTGAGCCCATGTGGTGATATCCTTTACACACCAATGTTGTTTTTTGATGCAGTACAGCCTGAGGGACCTAAGGTCACGGGCTTAGCTGCTTACGTGCAGTGATTTCTCCAGATTCTCTGAACCCTTTGATGATATTACGGAGCGTAGATGGTGAAATCCCTAAATTCCTTGCAATAGCTGGTTGAGAAAGGTTTTTCTTAAACTGTTCAACAATTTGCTCACACATTTGTTGACAAAGTGGTGACCCTCGCCCCATCCTACTAATCTACTTTTATACCCAATCATGGCACCCACCTGTTCCCAATTTGCCTGTTCACCTGAGGGATGTTCCAAATAAGTGTTTGATGAGCATTCCTCAACTTTATCAGTATTTATTGCCACCTTTCCCAACTTCTTTGTCACGTGTTGCTGGCATCAAATTCTAAAGTTAATGATTATTTGCCAAAAAATAAATAAAGTTTATGAGTTTGAACATCAAATATGTTGTCTTTGTAGCATATTCAACTGAATATGGCTTGAAAATGATTTGCAAATCATTGTATTCCGTTTATATTTACATCTAACACCATTTCCCAACTCATATGGAAACGGGGTTTGTAGTTGGACAAATTCAACATTTTGCGTGTCGGTGTGGAAGTATTGTGTGAAGCAGGAGGCATGTGACTTCCTCTCGCACCAAACGAAGTGTTGAAGCAGTGATGGAGGAGTAAAAAAATAAAAAATAAATAACTTACCGTTTTTCTCTCTCATGCTCCAGCTTGACTCGCAAGTCCTGTTGAAGACAAACAACAACAACACCTGCGTTACGAAACGTTTTATTAGTAAGCACCCTTGATTGTATTGTATTAACCTTTGACCCCCGAATAAAAGTGTGCTGGAGTGCGCTACAAAGATAAGCCGTCTATTTATAGACACATCACCGGAGGGTGCAGGAATCCAAAGGAGTCTGCATGAGGTCACGCTGCAGCCCATTGGACAAGGAGAGGCATTAGCCCCGCCCCCTCGCGACTCTCGACAGAAACTCTCCACGCTCGCGTGGTTCTTTAACGCCTGATCTGTATCTGCACACGTCTGTTGCACGCCTTTGCACCATAAAAATGCGTTGATATGTCAATAAGTGCAGGCAAAAATTTAAATATATATATATATATATATATATATATATATATATATATATATATATATATATATATATATATTAGAGATGTCCGATAATGGCTTTTTTGCCGATATCCGATATTTAGATTCCGATATCAACCGATACGGATATATACAGTCGTGGAATGAACACATTATTATGCCTAATTTTGTTGTGATGCATTAAACAATGTAACAAGGTTTTCCAAAATAAATCAACTCAAGTTATGGAAAAAAGTGCCAACATGGCACTGCCATATTTATTATTGACGTCACAAAGTGCTTTTTTTTTTTTTAACATGCCTCAAAACAGCAGCTTGGAATTTGGGACATGCTCTCCCTGAGAGAGCATGAAGAGGTTGAAGTGGGCGGGGTTTGGGGGTAGAGAGTAGCGGGGGGTGTATATTGTAGTGTCCCGGAAGAGTTAGTGCTGCAGGGGATTCTGGGTATTTGTTCTGTTGTGTTTATGTTGTGTTACGGTGCGGATGTTCTCCCGAAATGTGTTTGTCATTCTTGTTTGGTGTGGGTTCACAGTGTGGCGCATATTTGTAACAGTGTTAAAGTTGTTTATACGGCTACCCTCAGTGTGACCTGTATAGCTGTTGACCAAGTATGCCTTGCATTCACTTGTGTGTGTGAAAAGCCGTAGATATTATGTGACTGGGCCGGCACGCAAAGGCAGTGCCTTTAAGGTTTATTGGCGCTCTGTACTTCTCCCTACGTCCGTGTACACAGCAGCGTTTTAAAAAGTCATACATTTTACTTTATGAAACCGATACCGATAATTTCCGATATTACATTTTAAAGCATTTATTGGCTCATAGTATCGGCAGTCCAATATTATCGGACATCCCTCATATATATATACATATATATATATATATACATATATATATATATATATATATATATATATATATATATATATATATATATATATATATATATATATATATATATATATATATATATATATATGTATGTATGTGGGGGAGAAAATCACAAGACTATTTCATCTCTACAGGCCTGTTTCATGAGGGGTTTTCCTCAATCTCCTGAGGATTGAGGAAAACCCCTCATGAAACAGGCCTGTAGAGATGAAATAGTCTTGTGATTTTTTCCCACACATACATATTACGCTCTACCACGGTATCGAGCACTATTTTTTTGGATAATCTAATTAAGACATATATATATATATATATATATATATATATATATATATATATATATATATATATATATATATATATATATATATATATATATATATATATATATATATATATATATATATATATATATATATATATATACACATACAATACATATATAAATATACACATGTGTATATATATATATATATACATATATACACACACACACATTTATATATGCATAAATACATATACATGTATACTGTATACATGTGTGTGTCTGTATGTATGTATATATATACATACTTATATACATACACACACATTTATACACACATATATATATGCATAAATATATATATACATATATACTGTACATTTATGTATATATATAAATGTGTATATATATAAATGTGTATATATATATATATATATAAATGTGTATATATATATATATATATATATATATATATATATATATATATATATATATATATATATATATATATATATATATATATATATATATATACATATACACACATATATATGCATATATATATATTGGTTAAATTTAAGTTAAAGTACCAATGATTGTCACACACACACAAGGTGTGGTGAAATTTGTGACCCATCCCCTTGATCACCCCCTGGGAGGTGAGGGGAGCAGTAGGCAGCAGCAGTGCCACGCCCGGGAATCATTTTGGTGATTTAACCCCCAATTCCAACCCTTGATGCTGAGTGCCAAGCAGGGAGGTAATGGGTCCCATTATATGCATATATGCATATATGCATATATATATATATATATATATATATATATATATATGCATATATATATATATATATATATATATATATATATATATATATATATATATATATATATATATATATATATATATATATGCATATATATATGCATATATATATATATATGCATATATATATGCATATATATGCATATATATATATATATGCATATATATATATATATATATATATGCATATATATATATATATATACACATACATACACATATATATATATATATATACACACATATATATATATATATATATATATATATACACACATATATATATATATATATATATATATATATATATATATATATATATGATTTTATATATATATATATATATATATATATATATATATATATATATATATATATATATATATGATTTTATGTGTGTATGTATGTATGTATGTATGTATATATATATATATATTAGGGCTGCAACAACTAATCGATTAAATCAATTAAAATCGATTATAAAAATAGTTGCCGATTAATTTAGTCATCGATTCGTTGGATCTATGCTATGCGCATGTGCAGAGGCTTTTTATTTTTTTATTTTTTAAATGTTTTTTTTTTTTTTTTTAAATAAACCTTTATTTATAAACTGCAACATGTACAAACAGCTGAGAAACAATAATCAAAATAAGTATGGTGCCAGTATGCTGTTTTTTTTCAATAAAATACTGGAAAGGATAGAAATGTAGTTTGTGTCTTTTATCCAATTATTAATCGAAGTAATAATCGACAGATTAATCGATTATCAAATTAATCGTTAGTTGCAGCCCTAATATATATATATATATATATATATTTTATACATATTTTATACGTATTTTACGTTTATTTTATACGTATTTTATATGTTTTATACGTACCGGTATGTGGGCTCTGTACCGAGGATGTCGTTGTGGCTTGTGCAGCCCTTTGAGACACTTGTGATTTAGGGCTATATAAATAAACATTGATTGATTGATTGATTGATATATGTGTGTGTATGTATGTGTGTGTGTATATATATATATATATATATATATATATATATATATATATATACAAAGAAAACTAAGCTGTTCAGTATCGCGGCCTCTGATTGGCCCAGCCTTGGGCAGCATTACTATGTTGGAGTGAAGGAGAGTAAAGGTGACTTTATAGGGCGCCGCAAGAGAGAACATTTGTTTTTGTTTTCTCTCCAAAACTGCAATTTTTGTATTTAGTACTACACAAAAATTCATGAAAGTGTGAAAATAAGGGGTGAAGGAGGACATTTAGACTGTCATCTTGTCTCAAGATGCCACACATTACAACAATATGCAATCATCTCCTTTACATTGTGCTCTTAAACTGAAGAGATAACCAATAATAATGGAGTCATAATATACAATAATAATGTTTACATTGTGAAGTGGCAGCCATGTTTGTGTGCTGTTGTTTACATTGTGAAGTGGCAGCCATGTTTGTGTGCTGTTGTTTACATTGTGAAGTGGCAGCCATGTTTGTGTGGTGTTGTTTACATTGTGAAGTGGCAGCCATGTTTGTGTGGTGTTGTTTACATTGTGAAGTGGCAGCCATGTTTGTGTGCTGTTGTTTACATTGTGAAGTGGCAGCCATGTTTGTGTGCTGTTGTTTACATTGTGAAGTGGCAGCCATGTTTGTGTGCTGTTGTTTACATTGTGAAGTGGCAGCCATGTTTGTGTGGTGTTGTTTACATTGTGAAGTGGCAGCCATGTTTGTGTGGTGTTGTTTACATTGTGAAGTGGCAGCTATGTTTGTGTGGTGTTGTTTACATTGTGAAGTGGCAGCCATGTTTGTGTGGTGTTGTTTACATTGTGAAGTGGCAGCCATGTTTGTGTGGTGTTGTTTACATTGTGAAGTGGCAGCCATGTTTGTGTGGTGTTGTTTACATTGTGAAGTGGCAGCCATGTTTGTGTGGTGTTGTTTACATTGTGAAGTGGCAGCCATGTTTGTGTGGTGTTGTTTACATTGTGAAGTGGCAGTCATGTTTGTGTGGTGTTGTTTACATTGTGAAGTGGCAGCCATGTTTGTGTGGTGTTGTTTACATTGTGAAGTGGCAGCCATGTTTGTGTGGTGTTGTTTACATTGTGAAGTGGCAGCCATGTTTGTGTGGTGTTGTTTACATTGTGAAGTGGCAGTCATGTTTGTGTGGTGTTGTTTACATTGTGAAGTGGCAGTCATGTTTGTGTGGTGTTGTTTACATTGTGAAGTGGCAGCCATGTTTGTGTGCTGTTGTTTACATTGTGAAGTATGAATCACCTGTTTGTACAGTAATAATAAGTGTATGATTTACCTGTTTGTACAGTAATAATAAGTGTATGATTTACCTGTTTGTACAGTAATAAAAAGTGTATAAAAATGATTTACCTGTTTGTACAGTAGTAAGTGTATAAAAAGTTAATAACCTGTTTGTGCAGTAATAATAAGTGTATAAAAAAGATTTAACTGTTTGTACAGTAATAAGTGTATAAAAAGTTAATAACCTGTTTGTGCAGTAATAATAAGTGTATAAAAAAGATTTAACTGTTTGTACAGTAATAAGTGTATAAAAAGTTAATAACCTGTTTGTACAGTAATAATAAGTGTATGATTTACCTGTTTGTACAGTAATAATAAGTGTATGATTTACCTGTTTGTACAGTAGTAATAAGTGTATAAAAAGTCAATCACCTGTTTGTACAGTAATAACAAGTGTATGATTTACATGTTTGTACAGTAATAATAAGTGTATAAAAAGTGAATAACCTGTTTGTACAGTAATAAGTGTATTATTTACCTGTTTGTAAAGTAATAATAAGTGTATGATTTACCTGCTTGTAGAGTAATAATAAGTGTATTATTTACCTGTTTGTAAAGTAATAATAAGTGTATGATTTACCTGTTTGTACAGTAATAATAAGTGTATGATTTACATGTTTGTACAGTAATAATAAGTGTATTATTTACCTGTTTGTACAGTTGTAATAAGTGTATTATTTACCTGTTTGTACAGTAGTAATAAGTGTATGATTTACCTGTTTGTACAGTAATAATAAGTGTATAAATAGTCAATAACCTGTTTGTACAGTAATAATAAGTGTATTATTTACCTGTTTGTACAGTAGTAATAAGTGTATTATTTACCTGTTTGTACAGTAATAATAAGTGTATTATTTACCTGTTTGTACAGTAGTAATAAGTGTATGATTTACCTGTTTGTACAGTAATAATAAGTGTATGATTTACATGTTTGTACAGTAATAATAAGTGTATTATTTACCTGTTTGTACAGTAGTAATAAGTGTATTATTTACCTGTTTGTACAGTAGTAATAAGTGTATGATTTACCTGTTTGTACAGTAATAATAAGTGTATAAATAGTCAATCACCTGTTTGTACAGTAATAATAAGTGTATAAATAGTCAAAAACCTGTTTGTACAGTAGTAATAAGTGTATAAAAAGTCAATCACCTGTTTGTACAGTAATAATAAGTGTATAAATAGTCAAAAACCTGTTTGTACAGTAGTAATAAGTGTATAAAAAGTCAATCACCTGTTTGTACAGTAGTAATAAGTGTATGAAAAGTCAATCACCTGTTTGTACAGTAATAACAAGTGTACGATTTACCTGTTTGTACAGTAATAATAAGTGTATGAAAAGTCAATCACCTGTTTGTACAGTAGTAATAAGTGTATAAAAAGTCAATCACCTGTTTGTACAGTAGTAATAAGTGTATGATTCACCTGTTTGTACAGTAATAATAAGTGTATAAAAAGTCAATCACCTGTTTGTACAGTAGTAATAAGTGTATGATTCACCTGTTTGTAGAGTAATAATAAGTGTATAAAAAGTCAATCACCTGTTTGTACAGTAGTAATAAGTGTACGATTTACCTGTTTGTACAGTAATAATAAGTGTATGAAAAGTCAATCACCTGTTTGTACAGTAATAACAAGTGTACGATTTACCTGTTTGTACAGTAATAATAAGTGTATGAAAAGTCAATCACCTGTTTGTACAGTAATAACAAGTGTACGATTTACCTGTTTGTACAGTAGTAATAAGTGTATGATTCACCTGTTTGTACAGTAATAATAAGTGTATAAAAAGTCAATCACCTGTTTGTACAGTAATAATAAGTGTATAAAAAGTCAATCACCTGTTTGTACAGTGAACTTCTGCTCTTGGGCTTGTGGCTGTTCTGCGTGTAACAACACCCCAGGGCTGCCAGGTCCTTCATGATGGAGTGGAGCGCCTCCTCGTCATCTACGGGACAGAGCACACACACACACACACACACACACACACACACACACACACACACACACACACACACACACACACACACACACACACACACACACACACACACACACACACGTCAGCTGGTTTCGCTCGTCGAGTGCGTTCATGAGGACACACCTGCTGTGACGACAGCGAGAGAGTTTCCATCCAGGTGTGACACTTTCCCCCGTTCTTTACGTCCTCCCGCCCGCACGTTTACTCCTACGCTACAACACGCCCTTCCGGCGGCCACGCCGCCACTTCCCAAAAGCCAGATCATTATCGGCGATCACGCCTCGGGATTGAGATCTGCGATCATAAACGCCAAAAACTGCAAAAACCCGGAAATGCCACGTTGTTGTCAAAGCAGGTTGCCATGGTTACCGCCGTGTCACGCGCCCGCTGTAACAAACAACAAACAGGATGTTTGGGTTTCGGGATGGCGTCCGCCAACATTACGTAGAAAGGGGCGGGGCTTGTGTGATTATAATCAATTGCTTTGCATTGTTTCTCAGGTGGGAAAAAACTAACTGCATACTTGGGAGTGATTGTTTGCAACATTCACACTAACTTTCCAACGTGATAACTACGTACACACACACACACGCACACGCACGCACGCACGCACACAAAAACACACACACACACACACACACACGTACATGTCCTGCCTACTTTGTGTGGACCCACGTTTGGTCAGTAGGTTGTGAGGGCCCCCCTTTCCACTATAGCTAGAATGATGAAAAAAATATATAAGCGCACGCACGCACACACACACACACACACACACACACACACACACACACACACACACACACACACACACACACACACACACACACACACACACACACACACACACACACACACACACACACACACACACACACACACGTCTTGCCTACTTTGTGTGGACCCACGTTTGGTCAGTAGGTTGTGAGGGCCCCCCTTTCCACTATAGCTAGAATGATGAAAAAAATATATAAGTGCACACACGCACGCACACACACACACACACACACACACACACACACACACACACACACACACACACACACACACACACACACACACACACACACACACACACACACACACACAGGCCTTGTGCGTCGCTATATTGAAAGTACAATACATTCCAGACTATAAGCCGTTACTTTTTTTCCCCCCTACGCTTTGATCCCTGCGGCTTTTAAAACGACGCGTTTAATTTTCGGATTTTTCGTCGCCGACGGCCATGATGCAAATTGTTTTCATTTAACGCGTGCAAATACACTTCAATCCTGCGTTACTGTCTGCGCTACGGCGCCCTCTTCAGGACAACTTTGGTCACTGCAGGTGCATCCGGGGGAACGCCTGCAAGTGTTTCTTGCTGTTTAAAGCCTTGAACCGGAAGTAGAAGTGACGTTCTACTCGTATGGATTCTTCCGTCGTCACTCCAAGCAACGTTGGTAAGTTTTACAATATAACTAAAACAATTCTTACTTAATAAATAAATATTTGCACGTGCTATTGTAATGTAATGAAGCTAGTGTCGTTAGCATTAGGATTATTAACTTACAATAGTATTTTTTTGGTGTTTTAACTGTAAGCATGTTATTGTTAGCATAGCAGTGTTAGCATGCTAGCTATGCTACTTTTTTTTATTAGCTAATTTTGCCCATAGTCTTTTACCGTAAATTCCGGAATATAATAAATCGTTACTTTTTCCCTGCACCCGGTGAGGCTAAATTATATATTTATATTTTATATTTATATTTAACGGCCATAATGTTTTGTTTTCAACAGTTTTCACTAAACCCAAGCAAAGACACTGAAAAGGTGTGTTATTTTTTTCGGGGGGCTATGGCGCCATCTTTTGGACAAGTCCGCACAATGCAGATTATGCGGGTTGAAAAAAATGTACTTCCTGTTTTTTATTGCCTTGAACAGGAAGTAACGCCGTCCATAGCGTTTCTACTCGTATGGATTCTTCATTTATCGCTCCAAGCAACGTTTGTAAGTTTTACAATATAACTAAAACAATTCTTACTTACTAAATAAACCGTCCCCTGTTTGACGTCTCTAGTAGTTTTTTCATGCATATTTGTACGTGCTATCGTGATGTAATGAAGCTAGTGTCGTTAGCATTAGCGTTAGGAATATTAACTTACAATGGCACTTTTTGGTGTTTTAACTGTAAGCATGTTATTGTTAGCATAGTAGTGTTAGCATGCTCACTTTTTATCCTTTTACCGTAAATTCCGGAATATAAGTCGCTACTTTTTTCCTACGCTTTGCGCCCTGAGGCTAATTTATATATTTTTCTTCGCCAACGGCCATAATGTTTTGCGTTCAACAGTTTTCACTAAACCCAAGCGGAGACACTGAAAAGGTGTTATTTTTTCCGGGGGGCTATGGCGCCATCTTTTGGACAAGTCTGCTCAATGCAGATTCTGCGGGTTGAAAAAAATGTATTTCCTGTTTTTTAATGCCTTGAACAGGAAGTAACGCCGTCCATAGCGTTTCTACTCGTATGGATTCTTCATTTATCGCTCCAAGCAACGTTTGTAAGTTTTACAATATAACTAAAACAATTCTTACTTACTAAATAAACCGTCCCCTGTTTGACGTCTTCAGGAGTTTTTTCATGCATATTTGTACGTGCTATCGTGATGTAATGAAGCTAGTGTCGTTAGCATTAGCGTTAGGAATATTAACTTACAATGGCACTTTTTGGTGTTTTAACTGTAAGCATGTTATTGTTAGCATAGTAGTGTTAGCATGCCCATTTTTTTATTACCTAATTTTGCCCATATCCTTTTAGCGTAAATTCCGGAATATAAGTCGCTACTTTTTTCCTACGCTTTGCGCCCTGAGGCTAATTTATATATTTTTCTTCGCCAACGGCCATAATGTTTTGCGTTCAACAGTTTTCACTAAACCCAAGCGGAGACACTGAAAATGTGTGTTATTTTTTTCGGGGGGGCTATGGCGCCATCTTTTGGACAATTCTGCTCAATGCAGATTATGCGGGTTGAAAAAAAATGTACTCCCTGTTTTTTATTGCATTGAACAGGAAGTAACGCCGTCCATAGCGTTTCTACTCGTATGGATTCTTCATTTATCGCTCCAAGCAACGTTTGTAAGTTTTACAATATAACTAAAACAATTCTTACTTACTAAACCGTCCCGTGTGGGACGTCTGTCGGAGTCTTTTCATGCATATTTGCACGTGCTATCGTGATGTAATGAAGCTAGTGTCGGTAGCATTAGCTAATACGCTAACAGGTTTACGAGTGTCTGTGTTGGTGGTATTAACTTACAATGGCATTCTTTTTGTATTGTTTCACTTTCACAAATTCCTCAGTAAATTCAGCAAAACGTCACCGTGGAGTTATCGAGTCTGTTTAGCTGATTGGAGAGCTAGCTTAGACAAACTTTAATGATCCACAAGGGGAATTGTTCCACACAGTAGCTCAGTTACAAAGGATGGAAAGGATAATGCACACAAGGGCATAAAAAGAGGGCGAAAACAAAAGGTATAAAGTAGACTAGAAATGTACCATAGTAGCAATATAAAATATAACATATATGTAATATTTACATATTATATATACTGATATATTATATTATGTAATATAAACAATATATAACAAATCCCAATTACCCCCTAGCTTCCGCAGCTAGTGGGTCCACGACCATGACTTCTGTTTTGTTTGATCAGCCGTTTTACTGCCCTGTTATAGACACCGTTTGGAAACAATTAAGGCAGGGGTCACCAACCTTTTTGAAAGCAAGAGCTACTTCTTGGGTACTGATTAATGCGAAGGGCTACCAGTTTGATACACACTTTTTTGCCAGAAATAGCCAATTTGCTCAATTTACCTTTAACTCTATGTTATTATAAATAATTAATGATATTTACACTTAATTGAACGGTTTAAAAGAGGAGAAAACACAAAAAAAATTACAATAAAATTTTGAAACATAGTTTATCTTCAATTTCGACTCTTTAAAATTCAAAATTCAACCGAAAAAAAAGAAGAGAAAAACTCGCTAATTCGAATCTTTTTGAAAAAATTAAAAAAATAATTTCTGGAACATCATTAGTAATTTTTCCTGATTAAGATTAATTTTAGAATTTTGATGACATGTTTTGAATAGGTTAAAATCCAATCTACACTTTGTTAGAATATATAACAAATTGGACCAGGCTATATTTCTAACAAAGACAAATCATTATTTCTTCTATAATTTCCCCAACAAAAATTTTAAAAGAAATTCAAAAGACTTTGAAATAAGATTTAATTTTGATTTTACAGATTTTCTAGATTTGCCAGAATAATTTTTTTGAATTTTAATCATAATAAGTTTGAAGAAATATTTCACAAATATTCTTCGTCGAAAAAACAGAAGCTAAAATGAAGAATCAAATTAAAATTTATTTATTATTCTTTACAATAAAAAAAATAAATTGACTTGAACATTGGTTTAAATTGTCAGGAAAGAAGAGGAAGGAATTTAAAAGGTAAAAAGGTATATGTGTTTAAAAATCCTAAAATCATTTTTAAGGTTGTATTTTTTCTCTAAAATTGTCTTTCTGAAAGTTATAAAAAGCAAAGTAAAAAAATTAATGAATTTATTTAAACAAGTGAAGACCAAGTCTTTAAAATGTTTTCTTGGATTTTCAAATTCTATTTGAGTTTTGTCTCTCTTAGAATTAAAAATGTCGAGCAAAGCGAGACCAGCTTGCTAGTAAATAAATAAAATTTAAAAAATAGAGGCAGCTCACTGGTAAGTGCTGCTATTTGAGCTATTTTTAGAACAGGCCAGCGGGCTACTCATCTGGTCCTTACGGGCTACCTGGTGCCCGCGGGCACCGCGTTGGTGACCCCTGAATTAAGGTATGTAAATAAATATTTCTGTGTAAATAACTCATTTCACAACGTATTTATCTGCGGCTTATAGTCCGGTGCGGCTAATATATGGAAAAAATCCGATAATGGCTTTTTTGCCGATATTCCGATATTGCCCAACTCTTAATTACCGATACCGATATCAACTGATACCAATATATATACAGTCGTGGAATTAACACATTATTATGCCTAATTTGGACGACCAGGTATGGTGAAAATAAGGTCCTTTTTAAAAAAATAATAATAATAATAATAAAATAAGATAAATAAATTAAAAACATTTTCTTGAATAAAAAAGAAAGTAAAACAATATAAAAACAGTTACATAGAAACTAGTAATTAATGAAAATGAGTAAAATTAACTGTTAAAGGTTAGTACTATTAGTCGCACAATCATGTGTGCTTACGGACTGTATCCCTTGCAGACTGTATTGATATATATTGATATATAATGTAGGAACCAGAATATTAATAACAGAAAGAAACAACCCTTTTGTGTGAATGAGTGTAAATGTGGGGGGGAGGTTTTTTGGGTTGGTGCACTAATTGTAAGTGTATTTATTATGTTGATTTAATTAAAAAAAATTTAAAAAACAATACCGATAATAAAAAAAAAACGATACCGATAATTCCCGATATTACATTTTAAAGCATTTATCGGCCGATGATATTATTATTATCGGACATCTCTAGAAAAAAAATATATTTTTAAACTTAGTGAGTGCGGCTTATATACCGGTGGCTCTATAGTCCAGAAAATACATGATGTATTCCAAAGTGGCCTAGTGGTTAGAGCAGGGGTGGGCAATTAATTTTTACCGGGGGCCGCATGAGCAACCCGAGCACTGCTGGAGGGCCACATCGACAATATTTCAATTAAATTTTGCTCAATATTATTTTTGATATATACCGTAAGATAAATAATAATAATAATAATAATTAATAATAATAGTAATACTTCAACATAGTGTGTGTAACAGCATTCCATGACTAATATAAATAAATTAACATTAATAATAAATGACAGTAAAATAAGCACACGTATGACTGAGGAGTCATAGTGTAACTTTGTGTGATGTTTGAGTTGTCCGACTTTTTGTGTGGCCTTAAACCCACCAGTGGTTTAGTGCTATGCGTGTTGGTGGCAGATGACAAGTTGGTTTTGGCCTGGTTTGTACGGCAGAAAATGACTAGTTTTTCGAGATACAATTGTTTTACTCATGTTTTTGGTGTGGTTATGTCCGAATACAAACAGTTTTGCTCAATAAAGTGATCGATATAATTCCTGGCCTCGAAGCATCTCGATAGACGTTACAATAATTGAACGGTGTTCAATTGAACGGTGTTGACGAACACCGTTAGGGCCGCTTGTTGTCACTGTCACTCAAAGTTGCATTGCAAAATTACATAGAATAAATATGTTTGTTTTGTTTAGAATTCAGATGGGATTTGATTTGGTGCGCGGCATATATTTGCTGCGCGCAGCGGACGCTTGAGCAGTGCGCAATTGCGCAGGCACGCACCTTAGAGGGAACGTTGCTTGGCAGTCCATGTCTTGTTGAAAACACGCCATTCCTCATCAACTTTTCTCTTTTTAGCGTCTCGGGTGTAAACCGTGCATCACTTGTCGCTGCGTGTGCACCTTCACTCGCAGGTTACACACGGACACACGCCCATAAATAATACTTTTCAAAGTAAAAGCAGCACAGTTGTATTGCGCGCACGACATAGATGTTTTTTCAACTTTATTTTGTAATTAATGATTGCAGCTGTTCACATTCACTCACAATCACGCACACGCATACGTCCATACGGAATAAATACAAATAACGATTTTCAAAACAAAAGCAGCACCGTTGTATTGCACACTCGACATAGATACTTTTTTAAATTTATTTTGTCATTTATAATTGGCCTCACGCGGGCCGGACAGGGACGCACAAAGGGCCGCAGAATGCCCAGGTCTGGGTTAGAGTGTCCGCCCTGAGATGGGTAGGTTGTGAGTTCAAACCCCGGCCGAGTCATACCAAAGACTATAATAATGGGACCCATTACCTCCCTGCTTGGCACTCAGCATTAAGGGTTGGAAATGGGGGTTAAATCACCAAAAAATGATTCCCGGGCGCGGCACGGCTGCTGCCCACTGCTCCCCTCACCTCCCAGGGGGTGATCAAGGGGATGGGTCAAATGCAGAGGACACATTTCATCACACCTAGTGTGTGTGTGTGTGACAATCATTGGTACTTGAACTTAAATACACCATGTACATCACAGCAGAAAAGTGAAAAATAGCTTTCCAATTCTCGCCTCTTACTCCGCAAGTCTCCCTCTCTCGCGGTCACGTTGTAACCAGACTTTAATAGAAGCAATTATGCGGTGATTAAAAAAAACAAAAACCAAACAGGAGGTTATTGATGTGCCTCCACGTACTGCACCGCGAATACACCCGTCAATGCGGCAGCGCCAGCAGGAAAGACCACATTCTTTCAAATTAAAAGCGTGTGAAAGTGCAATGCGTGTGCGTGTGCGCCTATTCATTCATGCGCTGGCTTCATTGGGAGGCGGTAACGCACAAAGATGGACGATTACCTTGTCGTGCGCACCGCGTAGCAAATCACTTGCTCTCGCCGATTCATCGCAATACCAATCATAATACGTGTTGTTACGCAAGTTGCCGTACAAAACGAGTACGACAACATTACCAGACGGACTGACAACACTCAAATGCAACAGCCTGACTTAGACAAACTTTATTGATCCGCAAGGGAAATGGTTCCAAACACAGAGCACATATTGGTGGAAAGTGAGTCCAAAGAAGCATGATTAAAGAGATGAGAACGAGGGCATCGGGGTGTTTGGTCTGTTGCCTAGCAGCAGCGGCATGAATGGCTTGCGACACCGAGCAGATTACAGAAGTTAACTCCCTTGGAAAATAATATGGTCGAATGATTGCCAAGACACCTGTGCCGGTGGGGGCGTGGCCAGTTCGTATATGGTATATTTTTATGCATAATAAAATAATAATAATATATAATAAATAATATAATATAATAATATAGATGATGCATATATTATCTTTAAAAAGGCTAAAAAAATATATAATATATATATATACATACATTTCAAAAGAAATGGGTGTTATTACTGAGTATTAACATTAAAGGTGCTGTTTGCAACTTCCTCACGGTTTTATTTTTCAAAGCAAAATACCACAAGCTAGCTTATGTTACTACAGTGAAGTTGTCACGTTGTGTAAATGGTAAATAAAAACAGAATACAATGATTTGCAAATCCTTTCCAACTTGTGTTCAATTGAATAGACTAGATATTTTAACATTTGAACTGGAAAACTTTGTTATTTTTTGCAAATATTAGCTCATTGGGAATTTGATGCCTGCAACATGTTTCAAAAAAGCGGGCACAAGTGGCAAAAAAGACTGAGAAAGTTGAGGAATGCTCATCAAACACTTATTTGGAACACATCCCGCAGGTGAACAGGCTAATTGGGAACAGGTGGGTGCCATGATTGGGTACGAAAGCAACTTCAGTCGTTCACAAACAAGGACGGGGCGAGGGTCACCACTTTGTCAACAAATGCCTGAGCAAACAACATTTCTCAACCAGCTATTGCAAGGAATTTAGGGATTTCACCATCTACGCTCCGTAATATCGTCAAAAGGTTCAGAGAATCTGGAGAAATCACTGCACGTAAGCCATGATATTACGGACCTTCAATCCCTCAGGCGGTGCTGCATCAAAAAATGACATCAGCGTGTAAAGGATATCACCACATGGGCTCAGGAACACTTCAGAAAACCACTGTCAGTAACTACAGTTGGTCGCAACATCTGTAAGTGCAAGTTAAAACTCTACTATGCGAAGCAAAAGCCGTTTATCAACAACACCCGGAAACGCCGGACCCGAGATGCAAAGTGAAAAATTGTTCGGCGGTCCGACAAAAATGAAGTTGAGTTTGAGTTGTAAATGAGTGTGAAAAGTTCTGTTTGAAGAAGAAGTGAAAGAGCGGCCATTCCATCCAAGCAGTTACTAAGTCGTAGCGGTGGTCTGGCAGCAGGAAAGGAAGTGAGTCACTGTGTCCTCAGTCCTCCCGCCCCACACGTTTTTATTCGACCAGGGAACAGAAACAAGCAGACCTCAATCCCAACAACACAGAGATGTTATTTCTCATCATCATCCGGCTCATTCAGCAGGAAGGATTTCACCTTGGAGGCCATTTTGACTAACTCTGCTGCTGATTGGCCCTCGCCTCTCTCTGTTGTTTCAGTCTGGGAGTGTGTGTGTACTCGCAGTCAAGGATACAAAACAAACAACCCGCGTGTGTGTGTGTGTGTGTGTGTGTTCTTGTATTTCTACCCTTCTTGGGACACCAACAAGGAAAAGTATCTTCCATATGAGGAGGTGTGAACAAGTGATGACATAAATCATGGTCCCAATAACATTGCATCTAATAGAGAATGTCTCATTTACACCCCCTGCTGGTGACATCTATCAAAATGAGGGTGGTCCCAAAAAGGAGGGATTTTTCAAATTGACTGTGTGTCGCTTTTAAAAGTGCTCCCCCTCTGGTCAACATATGTAATAAGTGTGTGTAAGAAATTGAAAGGCGCCCCCTTTGGCCAAAATTATCAAAAACAATGAAATAAATATGTATATAGAGACATGCTGCAATAACTTGAAGTAAATAATGAAGATTAAAAAACAATTACAAAAAATAAATAAATAATTGACCTGAAAGCAGTCTTTTTCTCACAATGTGTCGACACTTTTCTTATAAAATTGGGAACAATTTCTCATATTCTTTCTGTTTCTGTAATATTGCAATATTTTCTCGTAAAATGTTTACTTTTGTATGTAAAATGATAACTTCTTAATGCAAAACGGTGACATTTGTCGTATAAAACTCTCAACAATTTTTTTGTTGTTCTTGTAAAACAGTGGCATTTTTTGAGTAAAATTAGGACTTTTTTACCAAGTAAAATTCAGAATTATTATTATAATATTGCCAACATTTTTAAGTTTTCTTATAAAATGTTGACTTTTGTCGAGTAAAACTACCGACTCTTTTCATAATTTAAAAAAAAAATGTATATAGAGACATACTGTAATAACTTGAAGTAAATAATAAAAATTATTTAAAAAAATTACAAACAAAAAATTCAAAAATAAATAAAAATAACTAAAAGCAGTCTTTTTCTCACAATGTGTCGACTTCTTTCTTATAAAATTGAGAACAATTTGTCATATTCTTTCTGTTTCTGTAATATTGCAATATTTTCTCGTAAAATTATCACTTTTTATTGTAAAATTATTACTTTTTTAATGCTGCATAAAATTCTGACTAAACACAATATTGCCCATTTTTTTGTTGTTCTTGTAAAATAGTGACATTTTTTTGTGCAAAATTATGACTTTTGTCGAGTGAAGCCAAGTAAGAATTCCGATTCTTATTATAAGATTGCCAACATTTTTAAGTTCTCTGATAAAATTGTGGACTTTGGTCGAGTAAAATCACTTCTTTTTTTTTTTTTAAAATTGCCAAAATTTTAAGTTTTTCTTGTAAAATTATTGAGTAAAATTAGGAATTTTTTTCATAATTTTACCAAGTAAAATTCAGAATTATTATTATAATATTGCCAACATTTTTAAGTTTTCTTATAAAATTGGGACTTTTGTCGAGTAAAACCACGACTCTTTTCATAATTTAAAAAAAAAAATGTATATAGAGACATACTGTAATAACTTGATTTAAATAATGAAAATTATAAAAATTCAAAAATAAATAAAAATAACTAAAAGCAGTCTTTTTCTCACAATGTGTCGACTTTTTTCTTATAAAATTGGGAACAATTTGTCATACTCTTTCTGTTTCTGTAATATTGCAATATTTTCTCGTAAAGTTATCACTTTTTATTGTAAAAGTATTACTTTTTTAATGCTGCATAAAATTCTGACTTATCACAATACTGCCCATTTTTTTGTTGTTCTTGTAAAATAGTGACATTTTTTTGTGCAAAATTATGACTTTTGTCGAGTGAAGCCAAGTAAGAATTCCGATTCTTATTATAAGATTGACAACATTTTTAAGTTCTCTGATAAAATTGTGGACTTTGGTCGAGTAAAATCACTTTTTTTTTTTTCAAAAATTGCCAAAATTTTAAGTTTTTCCTGTAAAATTATTGAGTAAAATTAGGAATTTTTTTCATAATTTTACCAAGTAAAATTCAGAATTATTATTATAATATTGCCAACATTTTTAAGTTTTCTTATAAAATGTTGACTTTTGTCGAGTAAAACTACGACTCTTTTCATAATTTAAAAAAAATATATGTATATAGAGACATACTGTAATAACTTGAAGTAAATAATGAAAATTATATAAAAAATTACAAGCAAAAAATTCAAAAATAAATAAAAATAACTAAAAGCAGTCTTTTTCTCACAATGTGTCGACTTTTTTCTTATAAAATTGGGAACAATTTCTCATACTCTTTCTGTTTCTGTAATATTGCAATATTTTCTCGTAAAGTTATCACTTTTTATTGTAAAATTATTACTTTTTTAATGCTGCATAAAATTCTGACTTATCACAATGTTGCCCATTTTTTTGTTGTTCTTGTAAAATAGTGGAAAAAAAATTTGTGCAAAATTATGACTTTTGTCGAGTGAAGCCAAGTAAGAATTCCGATTCTTATTATAAGATTGCCAACATTTTTAAGTTCTCTGATAAAATTGGGGGATTTGGTCGAGTAAAATTACTTTTTTTTTTCAAAAATTGCCAAAATTTTAAGTTTTTCTTGTAAAATTGAGTAAAATTAGGACTTTTTTCATAATTTTACCAAGTAAAATTCAGAATTATTACTATAATATTGCCAACATTTTTAAGTTTTCTTATAAAATTGGGACTTTTGTCGAGTAAAACTACTGACTCTTTTCATAATTAAAAAAATATATATGTATATAGAGACATACTGTAATAACTTGAAGTAAATAATGAAAATTATATAAAAAATTACAAACAAAAAATTCAAAAATAAATAAAAATAACTAAAAGCAGTCTTTTTCTCACAATGTGTCGACTTTTTTCTTATAAAATTGAGAACAATGTCTCATACTCTTTCTGTTTCTGTAATATTGCAATATTTTCTCGTAAAGTTATCACTTTTTATTGTAAAAGTATTACTTTTTTAATGCAATATAAAATTTTGACTTATCACAATGTTGCCCATTTTTTTGTTGTTGTTGTAAAATAGTGACTTTTTTTTAGTAAAATTATGACTTTTGTCGAGTAAAATTACGACTCTTTTCATAATTAAAAAAAAAATGTATATAGAGACATACTGTAATAACTTGAAGTAAATAATAAAAATGATTTTAAAAAATTACAAACAAAAAATTCAAAAATAAATAAAAATAACTAAAAGCAGTCTTTTTCTCACAATGTGTCGACTTTTTTCTTATAAAATTGGGAACAATTGCTCATACTCTTTCTGTTTCTGTAATATTGCAATATTTTCTCGTAAAGTTATCACTTTTTATTGTAAAATTATTACTTTTTTAATGCTGCATAAAATTCTGACTTATCACAATATTGCCCATTTATTTGTTGTTCTTGTAAAATAGTGACATTTTTTTTGTAAAATGATGACTTTTGTCGAGTGAAGCCAAGTAAGAATTCCGATTCTTATTATAAGATTGCCAACATTTTTAAGTTCTCTGATAAAATTGGGGGATTTGGTCGAGTAAAATTACTTTTTTTTTTCAAAAATTGCCAAAATTTTAAGTTTTTCTTGTAAAATTATTGAGTAAAATTAGGACTTTTTTCATAATTTTACCAAGTAAAATTCAGAATTATTATTATAATATTGCCAACATTTTTAAGTTTTCTTATAAAATTGGGACTTTTGTCGAGTAAAACCACGACTCTTTTCATAATTTAAAAAAATATATGTATATAGAGACATACTGTAATAACTTGAAGTAAATAATGAAAATTATTTAAAAAATTACAAACAAAAAATTAAAAAATTTAAAAAAAATAACTAAAAGCAGTCTTTTTCTCACAATGAGACTTTTTTCTTATAAAATTGGGAACAATTGCTCATACTCTTTCTGTTTCTGTAGTATTGCAATATTTTCTCGTAAAGTTATCACTTTTTATTGTAAAATTATTACTTTTTTAATGCAACATAAAATTCTGACTTATCACAATATTGCCCATTTTTTTGTTGTTCTTGTAAAATAGTGAAATTTTTTTAGAAAAAATTATGACTTTTGTCGAGTAAAATTACGACTCTTTTTATAATTAAAAAAAATGTATATAGAGACATACTGTAATAACTTAAAGTAAATAATAAAAATTATTTTAAAAAATTACAAACAAAAAATTCAAAAATAAATAAAAATAACTAAAAGCAGTCTTTTTCTCACAATGTGTCGACTTTTTTCTTATAAAATTGAGAACAATGTCTCATACTCTTTCTGTTTCTGTAATATTGCAATATTTTCTCGTAAAGTTATCACTTTTTATTGTAAAATTATTACTTTTTTAATGCTGCATAAAATTCTGACTTATCACAATATTGCCCATTTATTTGTTGTTCTTGTAAAATAGTGACATTTTTTTTAGTAAAATTATGACTTTTGTCGAGTAAAATTACGACTCTTTTCATAATTAAAAAAAATGTATATAGAGACATACTGTAATAACTTAAAGTAAATAATAAAAATTATTTTAAAAAATTACAAACAAAAAATTCAAAAATAAATAAAAATAACTAAAAGCAGTCTCTCACAATGTGTCGACTTTTTTCTTATAAAATTGGGAACAATTTCTCATACTCTTTCTGTTTCTGTAATATTGCAATATTTTCTCGTAAAGTTATCACTTTTTATTGTAAAATTATTACTTTTTTAATGCTGCATAAAATTCTGACTTATCACAATATTGCCCATTTTTTTGTTGTTCTTGTAAAATAGTGACATTTTTTTTGTAAAATTATCACTTCTCATAAAATTGCCAAATTTTTAAGCTTTTCTTGTAAAATTGCGACTGTTATTGAGTAAAATTCCAACTTTTATCATAATATTGCACAAATGTTCCGTTTTTCTTGTAAAATTTTGACTTTTTATTATAATACTGCCAAAAATCTAAATTTTTCTTGTGAAATTGTGACCTTTTTCTTTTCTTTTTTTCATTTTTCACAACAGGATTTTTTTATATTTGCATAGTATGTATATATTATTAATGTTGTAAATACACTTCTTTATATATCTAGAAAGGGTGGTCCTAAAGAGGGAGGCATTTTTCTCAGGTCTCAAGCAGGTAAGAAATACATGAATGTGTGTGTGTGTGTGTGTGTGTGTGTGTGTGTGTGTGTGTGTGTGTGTGTGTGTGTGTGTGTGTGTGTGTGTGTGTGTGTGTGTGTGTGTGTGTGTGTGTGTGTGTGTGTGTGTGTGTGTGTGTGTGTGTGTGTGTGTGTGTGTGTGTGTGTGTGTGTGTGTGTGTGTGTGTGTGTGTGTGTGATAGGAAGGAAAAAGTGGAGAAAAAGGAGTGGTGAAGGAAGAGTTAACAACAACAGCAGCATCATGGCACGGCTGGGGGCCACAGAACGGAACGGAACGGAACACTTGGCCTCGTGTCGTCACCACCAGCGAAAATAAACCCACGCCAGATTTGAGGGAGGTACTTTCCGTCCTCCAATTATTAAACTGTCTTACGTAAGAGCGTCCTCCTGATTAGGAGCTGCTCCTCAAGTCAACAATGCTGTGAAACACACCACTTTGGTTCTTCCGGGGCCGATACTGATACCGAATATTAGTCTTCGAGGAGGCCGTTAAGCGATATTTGTTGACAGTAAAAGTAACGTTGATATTATATGTCAGTAAACATTTAGACAAGGCTTTAAAAAAGTTATTTTTTGAACATTATTGGTGACATAATGTGTTTAATGTATCATCGAAAAACATCAAACACCTTTATTTTGTGTGTCTAAGAGGAGCGTCAACATTTTATTTCAAAATAAAAGTGGTCAAAATGTGTCATTTCTGTACATCACAATAACGTATCTACTCCATTTTATACCATTTTATAACACTTTGTGGATTTAATACATTGTGAGGTTCCCTACTGAAATATTGTCAACATTTAATAAAAAACAATTGAGATATTTTTCAGGATGGCTGACATCATTTCTTCGTGGATGTTACAGAAAGTACGAGAATGTGTGAGTTGCTGCCTCACCTTCTTGACTTACATAATCCTCTCATATTTGTCTAGATATTTACACAAAGTTTGCGTGTCTTTTCTGATACATTTGGACTTTTCTGATAGTTGGCGCCATCTCAGAAGTATGCTAACTTTACCTACGTTTTATGGTAGCATTTTCTCCTATATTAGCATGCTAACATTTTATGCTAACACTCATTTTTTTCGTTTACATCTAAAAGAAATCATGGCTTTTGATAATTGGCGCCATCTCAGAAGTATGCTAACTTTACCTAGGTTATCACGTTTTATGGTAGCATTTTCTCCTATATTAGCATGCTAACATTTTATGCTAACACTCATTTTTTTCGTTTACATCTAAAAGAAATCATGGCTTTTGATATTTGCCGCCATTTCAGAAGTATGCTATCTTTACCTACGTTATCACCTTTTACGGTAGAATTTTAGCAAACGTTATTCATTTAAGCCTAAAAATATTTGCTTTTGATACCTGGCAACATCTGAGAAGAATGCTAACGTTTCTATGTCGTTATGGTAATGTTGGCATGGTAACGTTTTATGCTAGGACTTTAGCTCATGTTATTCATTTAAACCTAAAGATCGTGGATGGCGACACTTTCCGCCCTCTTGCAAGAGCATGCTACTGTTAGCATGCTACTGTTAGCATGCTAACGTTTCATGCGAGCTTTTTAGCAGGCTAACATTTTATGCTAACACGTTTACTAATTTTATTCGTTTGCACCTAAAAGAAATCATGGCTTTTGACATTTGCCGCCATTTCAGAAGTATGCTAACTTTACCTACGTTATCACGTTTTACGGTAGCATTTTAGCAAACGTTATTCATTTAAACCGAAAAATCTTTGCTTTTGATACCTGGCACCATCTGAGAAGAACGCTAACGTTTCTATGTCGTCATGGTAATGCTGGCAAGGTAACGTTTTATGCTAGCACTTTAGCTCATTTATACTTAAAGCTGTGTGGATGGCGACACTTTACGCACTTTCGCAAAAACATGCTAACGTTAGCATGCAAGCTTTTTTGATGCATGATTGGGTAAAATGTAACTTTCATGGGGGACGGGGGAGGGGTGAGGGGGTGGGGGTGTACTAGCCAGCCAGGCAGCGCTAACAATGTTACACAATGCAGGCTGATTGCCGGGCATTGCATCATTGCTACGCAAACTTTCTTTCCAGGCTGCGAGTAGAAGCTGCAAAAAGTCCCCAGTGGACGTGAGGGGGGGCAAAAAAATGCAATTAAAAATGTGAAAAACAAATAAATTAAATATAAATAAACATCAATTGGGATTGGAATTAGCGTCTGCATTTTGTTAGAAAAAAATGAGGGACTAAAGCACCGCAGGACCGCTTAAAGATATACTTTCACCAAGCTGTGATTTTCAAGTAAAAAAAGTGTGTGTGTGTGTGTGTGTGTGTGTGTGTGTATGAATAAAGACATTGAGGGGATTTCCTGGTGCCGAGTGACACATCATGGCAAAGGCATCCGGCAGGATTAGCAGCTTGAGCCAAACGTGCACTCACTTCAGTGCACAACACACACACACACACACACACACACACACACACACACACACACACAAACACACACACACACACACACACACACACATTGTCCCTCCATGCTCGCGACAGCGCTATTAAAGCAGATAAGTGGTATCTGCAGAACCAGCAAGTTAATTTTCCCCTAAGAATAATGGCTGACAGTCGTTAATGTTCAATTTAGCAAACATTGCGCTCGTCACGACTGACGTTTTCTGCAATCGAGTGCACGCTTATACCGACCTCGTACAGTAGGTGAGGTGTTTCCTACTGCACGTGACGAGGATAGACTTTTGGTAGCTATGGGTAGTCCACGAGAATAACGTAAAAACATGAAAACTGAAAGAACACAAAGGACATAAAAGACATTTAAAGGACATAAAAGCACAAAGATGGTGCAACCAGCGAAGCCTTTTCTACATACAGCTACAAAAGCAAAGCAAGACAAAACCCCCACAAAATGAGCGATAAATAATAGGTGTTGCACACAGAACAGACCCAGTGCCAGCAATTCAGTCGCATTTGTGACTAAAAACAGGGCGTGCGAGTATTAAATGTAATAAAATGAGCACACGTGCGGATACAGATTTGACCCTTTCATTAGCGTATTGCTCCCGAAATAAATCCATCCAAGTTTGATCAAAGTAAAATGTTCGCCCATCTGTATAACATGTTTTAATTGAACTTCAACCATAACAAAGTGGACAAGTGATTGACGCGGAGGTGTCACTGATCGTTTTTGGTGATTTAACCCCCAATTCCAACCCTTGATGCTGAGTGCCATTTTTATAGTCTTTGGTATGACTAGGCCGGGGTTAATGTAAAAAGGACAAAAATGAATTGAGTCTAGGGATGTCCGATAATGGCTTTTTGCCGATATCCGATATTCCGATATTGTCCAACTCTTTAATTACCGATACCGATATCAACCGATACCGATATCAACCGATATATGCAGTCGTGGAATTAACACATTATTATGCCTAATTTGGACAACCAGGTATGGTGAAGATAAGGTACTTTTTAAAAAAATTAGTAAAATAAGATAAATAAATTAAAACAATTTTTTTGAATAAACAAGAAAGTACAACAATATATAAACAGTTACATAGAAACTAGTAATGAATGAAAATGAGTAAAATTAAGTGTTAAAGGTTAGTACTATTAGTGGACCAGCAGCACGCACAATCATGTGTGCTTACGGACTGTATCCCTTGCAGACTGTATTGATATATATTGATATATAATGTAGGAACCAGAATATTGATAACAGAAAGAAATGGGGGTAGGGAGGTTTTTTGGGTTGGTGCACTAATTGTAAGTGTATCTTGTGTTCTTTATGTTGATTTAATAATTTAAAAAAGCAAACAAAAACGATACAGATAATAAAAAAAACCGATACCGATAATTTCCGATATTACATTTTAACGCATTTATCATCCGATAATATCGGCAGGCCGATATTATCGGACATCCGTAATTGAGTCCATTTTGGAAAAAAGGCTGTAACATAACAACATGGGAATACTTTCCAAATGTATTTGGGGCAGTCCAAGTGTTTTCCACACAGGAAATACTGGAACATCCTACTGGTAAATACTACAATATATCAAAATAACACTTTTTTTTGCAAAGAGGAATGAGAGAAAGTGCCCAAAGATACAGTAGGTGTGTTAGGATTGAGGCGTCGTATTCAAAAAGACTTGAGGCTGGAATTGCGGCCTAAGGCGCATCAACAAAGTATCACGTGTCAAAAATGTGTTCACGTTGTCATTACGGGGTATTTTGTGTAGAATTTTGAGGACAAAAATGAATTGAGTCTAGGGATGTCCGATAATGGCTTTTTGCCGATATCCGATATCCCGATATTGTCCAACTCTTTAATTACCGATACCGATATCAACCGATACCGATATCAACCGATATATGCAGTCGTGGAATTAACACATTATTATGCCTAATTTGGACAACCAGGTATGGTGAAGATAAGGTACTTTTTGAAAAAATGAATCAAATAAAATAAGATAAATAAATTAAAAACATTTTCTTGAATGAAAAAGAAAGTAAAACAATATAAAAACAGTTACATAGAAACTAGTAATTAATGAAAATGAGTCAAATTAAGTGTTAAAGGTTAGTACTATTAGTGGAGCAGCAGCACGCACAATCATGTGTGCTTACGGACTGTATCCCTTGCAGACTGTATTGATATATATTGATATATAATGTAGGAACCAGAATATTGATAACAGAAAGAAATGGGGGGAGGGAGGTTTTTTGGGTTGGTGCACTGATTGTAAGTGTATCTTGTGTTTTTTATGTTGATTTAATAAAAAAAATAAAATAAAAAAAATAAACAAAAAACGATACAGATAATAAAAAAACCGATACCGATAATTTCCGATATTACATTTTAACGCATTTATCGTCCGATAATATCGGCAGGCCGATATTATCGGCAGGCCGATATTATCGGACATCCGTAATTGAGTCCATTTTGGAAAAAAGGCTGTAACATAACAACATGGGAATACTTTCCAAATGTATTTGCGACAGTCCAAGTGTTTTCCACACAGGAAATACTGGAACATCCTACTGGTAAATATCTACAATATATCAAAATAACACTTTTTTTTGCAAAGAGGACTGAGAGAAAGTGCCCAAAGATACAGTAGGTGTGTTAGGATTGAGGCGTCGTATTCAAAAAGACTTGAGGCTGGAATTGCGGCCTAAGGCGCATCAACAAAGTATCACGTGTCAAAAATGTGTTCACATTGTCATCACGGGGTATTTTGTAGAGATGTCCGATAATATCGGTCTGCCGATATTTTTGGCCGATAAATGCTTTAAAATGTAATATCGGAAATTATCGGTATCGTTTTTTTTTTATCAGTATCGGGTTTTTTGGGGGGTTTTTTTGGTTTTTTATTAAATCCACATAAAAAACACAAGATACACTTACAATTAGTGCACCAACCCAAAAAACCTCCCTCCCCCCATTTCTTTCTGTTATCAATATTCTGCTTCCTACATTATATATCAATATATATCAATACAGTCTGCAAGGGATACAGTCCGTAAGCACACATGATTGTGCGTGCTGCTGGTCCACTAATAGTACTAACCTTTAACAGTTAATTTTACTCATTTTCATTAATTACTAGTTTCTATGTAACTGTTTTTATATTGTTTTACTTTCTTTTTTATTCAAGAAAATGTTTTTAATTTATTTATCTTATTTTATTTTTTTTAAAAGTACCTTATCTTCACCATACCTGGTTGTCCAAATTAGGCATAATAATGTGTTAATTCCACGACTGTATATATCGGTTGATATCGGTATCGGTAATTAAAGAGTTGGACAATATCGGAATATCGGATATCGGCAAAAAGCCATTATCGGACATCCCTAGTATTTTGTGTAGAATTTTGAGGACAAAAATGAATTGACTCCATTATGGAAAAAGGCTGAATACTTTCCAAATGTATTTGCGACAGTCCAAGTGTACTCCACACAGGAAATACTGCTAATTACGACTAGTAAATACTACAATACTTCAAAATAGCACAAAGAGGAAGAAAAAAGCGGGTTTACCTTGGAGGTTCCGGGGCGGTCTGGGTCCGTTTTGGGGAACATCATCTGTGGAAAGAAGGCAGGCCAGTGGGAAGAGAGCGCAGACAAAAAGGCATGGATGCGATATTTGGGGTAAAGGTGCGTGTGGAATACAGGGCGTTGTTTGGAATCACAGGTGAATGAAGTGTTAACTCACCCATGTTTACTGTCATCATCGGGAAGTGACCTTGGCGAACTCCAGCGGGGAGCTGGACTTCTCAAACACGGCGGCCTGCGAGCGCACAAACACAAACACTTTGAGCGCGTGACGAGCACAATATGCTGGAGTTGTTGGGCTGCAAAACAGGACACAGGTGGCACTTTCAACTTCAACACTTCCCTTTCTTCGCCCAGTCACGGCAGGCTGAGGGTTTTCTTGGGACAATTCTCGCTGACACGCCGGTTTTTTTCGCCCGAACCACGCCAATATTACAAAAGTGAAGTTGCCACGTTGTGTAAATGGTAAATAAAAAGAGAATACAATGATTTGCAAATCCTTGTCAACTTATGTTCAATTGAATAGACTGCAAAGACAAGATATTTAACGTTCCAACTGGAAAACTTTGTTATTTTTTGCAAACATTAGCTCATTTGGAATTTGATGCCTGCAACATCAGTGTTTCCCACACATTCATTTATTTGTGGCGGCCCGCCACAAAAGAATTACGTCCGCCACAAATAAAATACAATTTAAAAAAATAAAAAATAAAAAATAAAAAGTTTTTGTTTTTTTTGTTGTCCTGTCCAGTTTTTACAGCAAATCATATAGTTCAGTGGTCCCCAACCACCGGGCCGCGGACCGGTACGACTGGTACCGGGCCACACAAGAATTAAAAAAAAAAAAAAAAAAAAATTTTTTTTTTTTTTTAATTAGATCAACATAAAAAACACAATATATACATTATATATCAATATAGATCAGGGGTCACCAACCTTTTTGAAACCAAGAGCTACTTCTTGGGTACTGATTAATGTGAAGGGCTACCAGTTTGATACACACTTAGACAAATTGCCAGAAATAGCCAATTTGCTCAATTTACCTTTAACTCTATGTTATTATTAATAATTAATGATATTTACACTTAATTTAACGGTTTAAAAGAGGAGAAAACACGAAAAAAAATTACAATTAAATTTTGAAACATAGTTTATCTTCAATTTCGACTCTTTAAAATTCAAAATTCAACTGAAAAAAACAAGAGAAAAACTTAAAAAAAGAATTTATGGAACATCATTAGTCATTTTTCCTGATTAAGATTAATTTTAGAATTTTGATGACATGTTTTAAATAGGTTAAAATCCAATCTGCACTTTGTTAGAATATATAACAAATTGGACCAAGCTATATTTCTAACAAAGACAAATCATTATTTCTTCTAGAATTTCCAGAACAAAAATTTTAAAAGAAATTCAAAAGGCTTTGAAATAAGATTTAAATTTGATTCTACAGATTTTCTAGATTTGACAGAATATTTTTTTTGATCTTTAATCATAATAAGTTTGAAGAAATATTTCACAAATATTCTTCGTCGAAAAACAGAAGCTAAAATGAAGAATTAAATTAAAATGTATTTATTATTCTTTACAATAAAAAAAAAAAAAATACTTG
>NC_084745.1:7300138-7345138 GCF_033978785.1 Entelurus aequoreus
CTTTTATCCGATTATTAATCGATTAATCGAAGTAATAATCGACAGATTAATTCGATTATCAAATTAATCGTTAGTTGCAGCCCTAATATATATATATTTTTATACATATTTTATACGTATTTTACGTTTATTTTATATATTTTTATACGTATGTGGGCTCTGTACCGAGGATGTCGTTGTGGCTTGTGCAGCCCTTTGAGACACTTTGTGATTTAGGGCTATATAAATAAAACATTGATTGATTGATTGATATATGTGTGTGTATGTATGTGTGTGTATGTATATATATATATATATATATATTATATATATATAATATATATATATAATATATATATATATATATATATGTGTGTGTGTGTTGTGTGTGTGTGTGTGTGTGTGTGTGTGTGTGTATGTATGTGTGTTGTATATATATATATACATATATATATCAAACACACATATATGCATATATGTATATATATGCGTGTGTGTTTTGGGCATAACTTAAGCCTTTTCAATGAAATACAAAAATTAACGCTACATTAGTATTGGCGTTCTCGATGGGACCGAAGAAAAACTAAGCTGTTCAGTATCGCGGCCTCTGATTGGCCCAGCCTTGGCAGCATTACTATGTTGGATTGAAGGAGAGTAAAAGGTGACTTTATAGGGCGCCGCAGAGAGAGAACTTTTGTTTTTGTTTTCTCTCCAAAACTGCAATTTTTGTATTTAGTACTACACAAAAATTCATGAAAGTGTGAAAATAAGGGGTGAAGGAGGACATTTAGACTGTCATCTTGTCTCAAGATGCCACACATTACAACAATATGCAATCATCTCCTTTACATTGTGCTCTTAAACTGAAGAGATAACCAATAATAATGTAGTCATAATATACAATAATAATGTTTACATTGTAAAGTGGCAGCCATGTTTGTGTGGTGTTGTTTACATTGTGAAGTGGCAGCCATGTTTGTGTGGTGTTGCTTACATTGTGAAGTGGCAGCCATGTTTGTGTGGTGTTGTTTACATTGTGAAGGTGGCAGCCATGTTTGTGTGGTGTTGTTTACATTGTGAAGTGGCAGCCATAGTTTGTGTGCTGTTGTTTACATTGTGAAGTGGCAGCCATGTTTGTGTGGTGTTGTTTACATTGTGAAGTGGCAGCCATGTTTGTGTGGTGTTGTTTACATTGTGAAGTGGCAGCCATTGTTTGTGTGCTGTTGTTTACATTGTGAAGTGGCAGCCATGTTTGTGTGCTGTTGTTTACATTGTGAAAGTGGCAGCCATGTTTGTGTGGTGTTGTTTACATTGTGAAGTGGCAGCCATGTTTGTGTGCTGTTGTTTACATTGTGAAGTGGCAGCCATGTTTGTGTGCTGTTGTTTACATTGTGAAGTGGCAGCCATGTTTGTGTGGTGTTGCTTACATTGTGAAGTGGCAGCCATGTTTGGTGTGGTGTTGTTTACATTGTGAAGTGGCAGCCATGTTTGTGTGGTGTTGTTTTACATTGTGAAGTGGCAGCCATGTTTTGTGTGGTGTTGTTTACATTGTGAAGTGGCAGCCATGTTTGTGTGGTGTTGTTTACATTGTGAAAGTGGCAGCCATGTTTGTGTGGTGTTGTTTTACATTGTGAAGTGGCAGCCATGTTTGTGTGCTGTTGTTTACATTGTGAAGTGGCAGCCATGTTTGTGTGCTGTTGTTTACATTGTGAAGTGGCAGCCATGTTTGTGTGCTGTTGTTTACATTGTGAAGTGGCAGCCATGTTTGTGTGCTGTTGTTTACATTGTGAAGTGGCAGCCATGTTTGTGTGCTGTTGTTCTACATTGTGAAGTATGAATCACCTGTTTGTACAGTAATAATAAGTGTATGACTTACCTGTTTGTACAGTAATAAAAAGTGTATAAAAATGATTTACCTGTTTGTACAGTAGTAAGTGTATAAAAAAGTTAATAACCTGTTTGTACAGTAATAATAAGTGTATAAAAATGATTTACCTGTTTGTACAGTAATAAGTGTATAAAAAGTTAATAACCTGTTTGTACAGTAATAATAAGTGTATGATTTACCTGTTTGTACAGTAATAATAAGTGTATGATTTACCTGTTTGTACAGTAGTAATAAGTGTATAAAAAGTAAATCACCTGTTTGTACAGTAATAACAAGTGTATGATTTACATGTTTGTAAAGTAATTAATAAGTGTATGATTTACCTGCTTGTACAGTAATAAATAAGTGTATTATTTACCTGTTTGTAAAGTAATAATAAGTGTATGATTTTACCTGTTTGTACAGTAATAATAAGTGTATGATTTACATGTTTGTACAGTAATAATAAGTGTATTATTTACCTGTTTGTACAGTAGTAATAAGTGTATTATTTATCTGTTTGTACAGTAGTAATAAGTGTATGATTTACCTGTTTGTACAGTAATAATAAGTGTATAAATAGTCAATAACCTGTTTGTACAGTAATAATAAGTGTATTATTTTACCTGTTTGTACAGTAGTAATAAGTGTATTATTTACCTGTTTGTACAGTAATAATAAGTGTATTATTTACCTGTTTGTACAGTAGTAATAAGTGTATGATTTACCTGTTTGTACAGTAATAATAAGTGTATGATTTACATGTTTGTACAGTAATAATAAGTGTATTATTTACCTGTTTGTACAGTAGTAATAAGTGTATTATTTACCTGTTTGTACAGTAGTAATAAGTGTATGATTTACCTGTTTGTACAGTAATAATAAGTGTATAAATAGTCAATCACCTGTTTGTACAGTAATAATAAGTGTATTAAATAGTCAAAAACCTGTTTGTACAGTAGTAATAAGTGTATAAAAAGTCAATCACCTGTTTTTACAGTAATAATAAGTGTATAAGGAGTCAAAAACCTGTTTGTACAGTAGTAATAAGTGTATAAAAAGTCAATAACCTGGTTGTACAGTAATAATAAGTGTATAAATAGTCAAAAACCTGTTTGTACAGTAGTAATAAGTGTATAAAAAAGTCAATCACCTGTTTGTACAGTAGTAATAAGTGTATGATTCACCTGTTTGTACAGTAATAATAAGTGTATAAAAAGTCAATCACCTGTTTGTACAGTAATAATAAGTGTGTGATTCACATGTTTGTACAGTAATAATAAGTGTATAAAAAGTCAATCACCTGTTTGTACAGTAATAATAAGTGTATGATTCACCTGTTTGTACAGTAATAATAAGTGTATAAAAAAGTCAATCACCTGTTTGTACAGTAATAATAAGTGTATGATTCACCTGTTTGTACAGTAATAATAAGTGTATAAAAAGTCAATCACCTGTTTGTACAGTAATAATAAGTGTATGATTCACCTGTTTGTACAGTAATAATAAGTGTATAAAAAGTAAATCACCTGTTTGTACAGTAATAATAAGTGTATGATTCACATGTTTGTACAGTAGTAATAAGTGTATGAAAAGTCAATCACCTGTTTGCTACAGTAAACTTCTGCTCTTGGGCTTGTGGCTGTTCTGCGTGTAACAACACCCCAGGGCTGCCAGGTCCTTCATGATGGAGTGGAGCGCCTCCTCGTCATCTACGGGACAGAGCACGCACACACACACACACACACACACACACACACACACACACACACACACACACACACACACACACACACACACACACACACACACACACACACACACACACACACACACACACACACACACACACACGTCAGCTGGTTTCGCTCGTCGAGTGCGTTCATGAGGACACACCTGCTGTGACGACAGCGAGAGAGTTTCCATCCAGGTGTGACACTTTCCCCCATTCTTTACGTCCTCCCGCCCGCACGTTTACTCCTACGCTACAACACGCCCTTCCGGCGGCCACGCCGCCACTTCCCAAAAGCCAGATCATTATCGGCGATCACGCCTCGGGATTGGGATCTGCGATCATAAACGCCAAAAACTGCAAAAACCCGGAAATGCCACGTTGTTGTCAAAGCAGGTTGCCATGGTTACCGCCGTGTCGAGGTCAGGGGACACGCGCCCGCTGGAACAAACAACAAACAGGATGTTTGGGTTTCGGGATGGCGTCCGCCAACATTACGTAGAAAGGGGCGGGGCTTGTGTGATTATAATCAATTGCTTTGCATTGTTTCTCAGGTGGGAAAAAACTAACTGCATATTTGGGAGTGATTGTTTGCAACATTCACGCTAACTTTCCAACGTGATAACTACGCACACACACACACACGCACACGCGCACACACCCACACACGCACGCGCACACACACACACACACGCACACACACCCACACACGCACACACACACGCACACGCACACGCGCACACACCCACACACGCACGCGCACACACACACACACGCACACACACACACACACACACGCACACACCCCCACACACACGCACACGCACGCACGCACGCACGCACGCACGCACACACACACACGTACATGTCCTGCCTACTTTGTGTGGCCCCACGTTTTGGTCAGTAGGTTGTGAGGGCCCCCCTTTCCACTATAGCTAGAATGATGAAAAAAATATATAAGTGCACACACACACACACACACACACACACAGACACACACACACACACGCACACACCCCCACACGCACGCACGCACACACACACACACACACACGTACATGTCCTGCCTACTTTGTGTGGCCCCACGTTTGGTCAGTAGGTTGTGAGGGCTAGATTTGCCAGAATAATTTTTTTGAATTTTAATCATAATAAGTTTGAAGAAATATTTCACAAATATTCTTCGTCGAAAAAACAGAAGCTAAAATGAAGAATTAAATTAAAATGTATTTATTATTTTTTACAATAAAAAAAATAAAATTTACTTGAACATTGATTTAAATTGTCAGGAAAGAAGAGGAAGGAATTTAAAAGGTAAAATGGTATATGTGTTTAAAAATCCTAAAAAAAATTTAAGGTTGTATTTTTTCTCTAAAATTGTCTTTCTGAAAGTTATAAAAAGCAAAGTAAAAAAATGAATGAATTTATTTAAACAAGTGAAGACCAAGTCTTTAAAATGTTTTCTTGGATTTTCAAATTGTATTTTAGTTTTGTCTCTCTTAGAATTAAAAATGTCGAGCAAAGCGAGACCAGCTTGCTAGTAAATAAATAAAATTTAAAAATAGAGGCAGCTCACTGGTAAGTGCTGCTATTTGAGCTATTTTTAGAACAGGCCAGCGGGCTACTCATCTGGTCCTTACGGGCTAAGGTGACCCCTGAATTAAGGTATGTAAATAAATATTTCTGTGTAAATAACTCATTTCACAACGTATTTATCTGCGGCTTATAGTCCGGTGCGGCTAATATATGGAAAAAATTAGGGATGTCCGATAATGGCTTTTTTGCCGATATCCAATATTCCGATATTGCCCAACTCTTAATTACCGATACCAACTGATACCAATATATATACAGTCGTGGAATTAAAACATTATTATGCCTGATTTGGACAACCAGGTATGGTGAAAATAAAGTCTTTTTTTTTTTAAAAATAAAAAAATAAAATAAGATAATAAATTAAAAACAATATAAAAACAGTTACATAGAAACTAGTAATTAATGAAAATGAGTAAAATTAACTGTTAAAGGTTAGTACTATTAGTGGAGCAGCAGCACGCACAATCATGTGTGCTTACGGACTGTATCCCTTGCAGACTGTATTGATATATATTGATATATAATGTAGGAACCAGAATATTAATAACAGAAAGAAACAACCCTTTTGTGTAAATGGGGGAGGGAGGTTTTTTGGGTTGGTGCACTAATTGTAAGTGTATCTTGTGTTTTTTATGTTGATTTAATAAAAAAATTTAAAAAAAAAAAACAAAAAACGATACCGATAATAAAAAAAAACGATACCGATAATTCCCGATATTACATTTTAAAGCATTTATCGGCCGATGATATTATTATTATCGGACATCTCTAGAAAAAATATATATTTTTAAACTTAGTGAGTGCGGCTTATATACCGGTGGCACTATAGTCCAGAAAATACATGATGTATTCCAAAGTGGCCTAGTGGTTAGAGCAGGGGTGGGCAATTAATTTTTACCGGGGGCCGCATGAGCAACCCGAGCACTGCTGGAGGGCCACATCGACAATATTTCAATTAAATTTTGCTCAATATTATTTTTGATATATACCGTAAGATAAATAATAATAATAATAATAATAATAATAGTAATACTTCAACATAGTGTGTGTAACAGCATTCCATGACTAATATAAATAAATTAACATTAATAATAAATGACAGTAAAATAAGCACACATATGACTGAGGAGTCATAGTGTAACTTTGTGTGGTGTTTGAGTTGTCCGACTTTTTGTGTGGCCATAAACGCACCAGTGGTTTAGGGGTATGCGTGTTGGTGACAGATGACAAGTTGGTTTTGGCCTGGTTTGTACGGCAGAAAATGACTAGTTTTTCGAGATAGAATTGTTTTACTCATGTTTTTGGTGTGGTTATGTCCGAATACAAACAGTTTTGCTCAATAAAGTGATCGATATAATTCCTGTCCTCGAAGCATCTCGATAGACGTTACAATAATTGAACGGTGTTCAATTGAACGGTGCTGACGAACACCGTTAGGGCCGCTTGTTGTCACTGTCACTCAAAGTTGCGTTGCAAAATTACACAGAATAAATATGTTTATTTTGTTTAGAATTCAGATGGGATTTGATTTGGTGCGCGGCATATATTTGCTGCGCGCAGCGGACGCTTGAGCAGTGCGCAATTGCGCAGGCACGCACCTTAGAGGGAACGTTGCTTGGCAGTCCATGTCTTGTTGGAAACACGCCATTCTTCATCAACTTTTCTCTTTTTAGCGTCTCGGGTGTAAACCGTGCATCACTTGTCGCTGCATGTGCACCTTCACTCGCAGGTTACACACGGACACACGCCCATAAATAATACTTTTCAAAGTAAAAGCAGCACAGTTGTATTGCGCGCACGACATAGATGTTTTTTCAACTTTATTTTGTAATTAATGATTGCAGCTGTTCACATTCACTCACAATCACGCACACGCATACGTCCATTACGGAATAAATACAAATAACGATTTTCAAAACAAAAGCAGCACCGTTGTATTGCACACTCGACATAGATACTTTTTAAAATTTATTTTGTAATTTATAATTGGCCTCACGTGGGCCGGACAGGGACGCACAAAGGGCCGCAGAATGCCCAGGTCTGGGTTAGAGTGTCCGCCCTGAGATCGGTAGGTTGTGAGTTCAAACCCCGGCCGAGTCATACCAAAGACTATAATAATGGGACCCATTACCTCCCTGCTTGGCACTCAGCATTAAGGGTTGGAAATGGGGGTTAAATCACCAAAAAATGATTCCCGGGCGCGGCACGGCTGCTGCCCACTGCTCCCCTCACCTCCCAGGGGGTGATCAAGGGGATGGGTCAAATGCAGAGGACACATTTCATCACACCTAGTGTGTGTGTGTGTGTGTGTGTGTGTGACAATCATTGGTACTTGAACTTAAATACACCATGTACATCACAGCAGAAAAGTGAAAAATAGCTTTTCCAATTCTCGCCTCTTACTCCGCAAGTCTCCCTCTCTCGCGGTCACGTTGTAACCAGACTTTAATAGAAGCAATTATGCGGTGATTAAAAAAAACAAAAAACAAACAGGAGGTTATTGATGTGCCTCCACGTACTGCACCCGCGAATACACCCGTCAATGCGGCAGCGCCAGCAGGAAAGACCACATTCTTTCAAATTAAAAGCGTGTGAAAGTGCAACGCGTGTGCGTGTGCGCCTATTCATTCATGCGCTGGCTTCATTGGGAGGCAGGTAACGCACAAAGATGGACGATTACCTTGTCGTGCGCACCGCGTAGCAAATCACTTGCTCCCGCCGATTACATCGCAATACCAATCATAATACGTGTTGTGACGCAAGTTGCCGTACAAAACGAGTACGACAACATTACCAGACGGACTGACAACGCTCAAATGCAACAGCCTGACTTAGACAAACTTTATTGATCCGCAAGGGAAATTGTTCCAAACACTGAGCACATATTGGTGGAAAGTGAGTCCAAAGAAGCATGATTAAAGAGATGAGAACGAGGGCATCGGGGTGTTTGGTCTGTTGCCTAGCAGCAGCGGCATGAATGGCTTGCGACACCGAGCAGATTACAGAAGTTAACTCCCTTGGAAAATAATATGGTTGAATGATTGCCAAGACACCTGTGCCGGTGGGGGCGTGGCCAGTTCGTATATGGTATATTTTTATGCATAATAAAATAATAATAATATATATAATAAATAATATAATATAATAATATAGATGATGCATATATTATCTTTAAAAAGGCTAAAAAAATATATAATATATATATATACATACATTTCAAAAGAAATGGGTGTTATTACTGAGTATTAACATTAAAGGTGCTGTTTGCAACTTCCTCACGGTTTTATTTTTCAAAGCAAAATACCACAAGCTAGCTTATGTTACTACAGTGAAGTTGTCACGTTGTGTAAATGGTCAATAAAAACAGAATACAATGATTTGCAAATCCTTTCCAACTTATGTTCAATTGAATAGACTAGATATTTTAACATTTGAACTGGAAAACTTTGTTATTTTTTGCAAATATTAGCTCATTGGGAATTTGATGCCTGCAACATGTTTCAAAAAAAGCGGGGCACAAGAAAAAAGACTGAGAAAGTTGAGGAAATGCTCATCAAACACTTATTTGGAACACATCCCGCAGGTGAACAGGCTAATTGGGAACAGGTGGGTGCCATGATTGGGGTACGAAAGCAGCTTCAGTCGTTCACATTCAAAGGACGGGGCGAGGGTCACCACTTTGTCAACAAATGCCTGAGCAAACAACATTTCTCAACCAGCTATTGCAAGGAATTTAGGGATTTCACCATCTACGGTCCGTAATATCGTCAAAAGGTTCAGAGAATCTGGAGAAATCACTGCCCGTAAGCCATGATATTACGGACCTTCAATCCCTCAGGCGGTTGCTGCATCAAAAAAATGACATCAGCGTGTAAAGGATATCACCACATGGGCTCAGGAACACTTCAGAAAACCACTGTCTGTAACTACAGTTGGTCGCTACATCTGTAAGTGCAAGTTAAAACTCTACTATGCGAAGCAAAAGCCGTTTATCAACAACACCCGGAAACGCCGGACCCGAGATGCAAAGTGAAAAATTGTTCGGCGGTCCGACAAAAATGAAGTTGAGTTTGAGTTGTAAATGAGTGTGAAAAGTTCTGTTTGAAGAAGAAGTGAAAGAGCGGCCATTCCATCCAAGCAGTTACTAAGTCGTAGCGGTGGTCTGGCAGCAGGAAAGGAAGTGAGTCACTGTGTCCTCAGTCATCCCGCCCGACACGTTTTTATTCGACCAGGGAACAGAAACAAGCAGACCTCAATCCCAACAACACAGAGATGTTATTTCTCATCATCATCCGGCTCATTCAGCAGGAAGGATTTCACCTTGGAGGCCATTTTGACTAACTCTGCTGCTGATTGGCCCTCGTCTCTCTCTGTTGTTTCAGTCTGGGAGTGTGTGTGTACTCGCAGTCAAGGATACAAAACAAACAACCCGCGTGTGTGTGTGTGTGTGTGTGTTCTTGTATTTCTACCCTTCTTGGGACACCAACAAGGAAAAGTATCTTCCATATGAGGAGGTGTGAACAAGTGATGACATAAATCATGGTCCCAATAACATTGCATCTAATAGACAATGTCTCATTTGCACCCCCTGCTGGTGAAATCTATCAAAATGAGGGTAGTCCCAAAAAGGAAGGATTTTTCAAATTGACTGTGTGTCGCTTTTAAAGGTGCTCCCCCTCTGGTCAACATATGAAATAACAAGTGTGTGTAAGAAATTGAAATGCGCCCCCTTTGGCCAAAATTAATTAAAAAAAATCATAAATATGTATATAGAGACATAGTGTAATAACTTGAAGTAAATAATGAAAATTAAAAACCATTTACAAAAAAAATTTTAAAATAAAAATGAACTAAAAGCAGTCTTTTTCTCACAATGTGTCGACTTTTGTCTTGTAAAATTGGGAACAATTTCTGTTTCTGTAATATTGCAATATTTTCTCGTAAAATGTTTACTTTTGTATGTAAAATGATAACTTCTTAATGCAAAACGGTGACATTTGTCGTATAAAATTCTGACTTTTATCACAATATTGCCAATTTTTTTGTTGTTCTTGTAAAACAGTGGCATTTTTTGAGTAAAATTAGGACTTTTTTACCAAGTAAAATTCAGAATTATTATTATAATATTGCCAACATTTTAAAGTTTTCTTATAAAATGTTTACTTTTGTCGAGTAAAACTACCGACTCTTTTCATAATTTAAAAAAATATATGTATATAGAGACATACTGTAATAACTTAAAGTAAATAATGAAAATTATTTTAAAAAATTACAAACAAAAAATTCAAAAATAAATAAAAATAACTAAAAGCAGTCTTTTTCTCACAATGTGTCGACTTTTTTCTTATAAAATTGGGAACAATTGCTCATATTCTTTCTGTTTCTGTAATATTGCAATATTTTCTCGTAAAGTTATCACTTTTTATTGTAAAATTATTACTTTTTTAATACAACATAAAATTCTGACTTATCACAATGTTGCCCATTTTTTGGTTGTTCTTGTAAAATAGTGACATTTTTTTTAGTAAAATTATGACTTTTGTCGAGTAAAATTACGACTCTTTTCATAATTTAAAAAAAAAAATGTATATAGAGACATACTGTAATAACTTGAAGTAAATAATAAAAATTATTTAAAAAAATTACAAACAAAAAATTCAAAAATAAATAAAAATAACTAAAAGCAGTCTTTTTTTCACAATGTGTCGACTTTTTTCTTATAAAATTGGGAACAATTGCTCATACTCTTTCTGTTTCTGTAATATTGCAATATTTTCTCATGAAGTTATCACTTTTTATTGTAAAAGTATTACTTTTTTAATGCAACATAAAATTTTGACTTATCACAATGTTGCCCTTTTTTTTTTTGTTCTTGTAAAATAGTGACATTTTTTTTGTAAAATTATGACTTTTGTCGAGTGAAGCCAAGTAAGAATTTCGATTCTTATTACAAGATTGACAACATTTTTAAGTTCTCTGATAAAATTGTGGACTTTGGTCGAGTAAAATTACTTTTTTTTCTTCAAAAATTGCCAAAATTTTCAGTTTTTCTTGTAAAATTAGGACTTTTTTCATTATTTTACCAAGTAAAATTCCGAATTATTATTATAATATTTTTAAGTTTTCTTATAAAATTTTGACTTTTGTCGAGTAAAACCACGACTCTTTTCATAATTTAAAAAAAAAAATGTATATAGAGACATACTGTAATAACTTGAAGTAAATAATACAAATTATTTTAAAAAATTACAAACAAAAATTTCAAAAATAAATAAAAATAACTAAAAGCAGTCTTTTTCTCACAATGTGTCGACTTTTTTCTTATAAAATTGGGAACAATTTCTCATACTCTTTCTGTTTCTGTAATATTGCAATATTTTCTCGTAAAGTTATCACTTTTTATTGTAAAATTATTACTTTTTTAATGCTGCATAAAATTCTGACTTATCACAATGTTGCCAATTTTTTTGTTGTTCTTGTAAAATAGTGACATTTTTTTTAGTAAAATTATGACTTTTGTCGAGTAAAACCACGACTCTTTTCATAATTTGAAAAAAAATATGTATATAGAGACATACTGTAATAACTTGAAGTAAATAATGAAAATTATTTAAAAAAATTACAAACAAAAATTTCAAAAATAAATAAAAATAACTAAAAGCAGTCTTTTTCTCACAATGTGTCGACTTTTTTTCTTATAAAATTGGGAACAATTTCTCATACTCTTTCTGTTTCTGTAATATTGCAATATTTTCTCGTAAAGTTATCACTTTTTATTGTAAAATTATAATTTTTTTAATGCTGCATAAAATTCTGACTTATCACAATATTGCCCATTTATTTGTTGTTCTTGTAAAATAGTGACATTTTTTTTGGAAAATGATGACTTTTGTCGAGTGAAGCCAAGTAAGAATTCCGATTCTTATTACAAGATTGACAACATTTTTAAGTTCTCTGATAAAATTGTGGACTTTGGTCGAGTAAAATTACTTTTTTTTCTTCAAAAATTGCCCAAATTTTAAGTTTTTCTTGTAAAATTAGGACTTTTTTCATAATTTTACCACGTAAAATTCAGAATTATTATTATAATATTGCCAACATTTTTAAGTTTTCTTATAAAATTTGGACTTTTGTCGAGTAAAACCACGACTCTTTTCATAATTTTAAAAAAAATATGTATATAGAGACATACTGTAATAACTTGAAGTAAATAATGAAAATTATTTAAAAAATTACAAACAAAAATTTCAAAAATAAATAAAAATAACTAAAAGCAGTCTTTTTCTCACAATGTGTCGACTTTTTTCTTATAAAATTGGGAACAATTTCTCATACTCTTTCTGTTTCTGTAATATTGCAATATTTTCTCGTAAAGTTATCACTTTTTATTGTAAAATTATTACTTTTTTAATGCAACATAACATTTTGACTTATCACAATGTTGCCCATTTTTTTGTTGTTCTTGTAAAATAGTGACATTTTTTTGTGCAAAATTATGACTTTTGTCGAGTGAAGCCAAGTAAGAATTCCGATTCTTATTATAAGATTGCCAACATTTTTAAGTTCTCTGATAAAATTGTGGACTTTGGTCGAGTAAAATTACTTCTTTTTTTTTTCAAAAATTGCCAAAATTTTAAGTTTTTCTTGTAAAATTATTGAGTAAAATTAGGACTTTTTTCATAATTTTACCAAGTAAAATTCAGAATTATTATTATAATATTGCCAACATTTTTAAGTTTTCTTATAAAATTTTGACTTTTGTCGAGTAAAACTACGACTCTTTTCCTAATTTAAAAAAATATATGTATATAGAGACATACTGTAATAACTTGAAGTAAATAATGAAAATTTAAAAAATTACAAACAAAAAATTCAAAAATTTAAAAAAAATAACTAAAAGCAGTCTTTTTCTCACAATGTGTCGACTTTTTTCTTATAAAATTGAGAACAATTTCTCATACTCTTTCTGTTTCTGTAATATTGCAATATTTTCTCGTAAAGTTTTCACTTTTTATTGTAAAATTATTACTTTTTTAATGCTGCATAAAATTCTGACTTATCACAATATTGCCCATTTTTTTGTTGTTCTTGTAAAATAGTGACATTTTTTTTAGTAAAATGATGACTTTTGTCGAGTGAAGCCAAGTAAGAATTCCGATTCTTATTACAAGATTGACAACATTTTTAAGTTTTCTGATAAAATTGTGACTTTTGTCGTGTAAAATCACTTTTTTCTTTTCATAAAATTGCCCAAATTTTAAGTTTTTCTAGTAAAATTATTGAGTAAAATTAGGACTTTTTTCATAATTTACCAAGTAAAATTCAGAATTATTATTATAATATTGCCAACATTTTTAAGTTTTCTTATAAAATTGGGACTTTTGTCGAGTAAAACCACGACTCTTTTCATAATTTAAAAAAATATATGTATATAGAGACATACTGTAATAAATTGATTTAAATAATGAAAATTATAAAAATTCAAAAATAAATAAAAATAACTAAAAGCAGTCTTTTTCTCACAATGTGTCGACTTTTTTCTCATAAAATTGGGAACAATTTCTCATACTCTTTCTGTTTCTGTAATATTGCAATATTTTCTCGTAAAGTTATCACTTTTTATTGTAAAATTATTACTTTTTTAATGCTACATAAAATTCTGACTTATCACAATATTGCCCATTTTTTTTGTTGTTCTTGTAAAATAGTGAAATTTTTTTAGTAAAATTATGACTTTTGTCGAGTAAAATTACGACTCTTTTCATAATTTAAAAAAATGTATATAGAGACATACTGTAATAACTTAAAGTAAATAATAAAAATTATTTTAAAAAATTACAAACAAAAAATTCAAAAATAACTAAAAATAACTAAAAGCAGTCTTTTTCTCACAATGTGTCGACTTTTTTGCGCTGGGTGAGGCGTCTCCTCCTGGCTATGCGGGAACGCATATTGCCCGCCCCATTAAAAGGGGTGGGGGTGTTGCACTAATATACAACAAAAACTTTAGCCTTACCTCGGACCTAAATAATAAATATAACTCGTTTGAGGTGCTTACTGTGAGGTTTGTCACACCGCTGCCTCTCCACCTGGCTGTCATCTACCGCCCCCCAGGGCCCTATTCGGACTTTATCAATGAATTTTCAGAGTTCGTTGCTGATCTAGTGACGCACGCCGACAATATAATCATAATGGGAGACTTTAACATCCATATGAATACCCCATCGGACCCTCCATGCGTGGCGCTCCAGACTATAATTGATAGCTGTGGTCTTACACAAATAATAAATGAACCCACGCATCGCAACGGTAATACGATAGATCTAGTGCTTGTCAGGGGTGTCACCACCTCTAAAGTTACGATACTCCCGTACACTAAAGTAATGTCCGATCATTACCTTATAAAATTCGAAGTTCTGACTCATTGTCAACAAACTAATAATAATAATAATAACTACTATAGCAGCCGCAACATTAATACTGCCACAACGACGACTCTTACTGACCTACTGCCTTCAGTAATGGCACCATTCCCAAATTATGTGGGCTCTGTTGATAACCTCACTAACAACTTTAACGACGCCCTGCGCGACACCATTGATATTGTAGCACCGCTAAAGCTAAAAAGGGCCCCTAAAAGGCGTACCCCATGGTTTACAGAAGAAACTAAAGCCCAGAAATTATCATGTAGAAAACTGGAACACAAATGGCGTGCGACTAAACTTGAGGTTTTCCATCAAGCATGGAGTGATAGTTTAATAACTTATAAACGCATGCTTACCTCAGCTAAAGCTAAATATTACTCAAATCTCATCCACCTCAACAAAAATGATCCTAAATTTTTGTTTAGTACAGTAGCATCGCTAACCCAACAAGGGACTCCTCCCAGTAGCTCCACCCACTCAGCAGATGACTTTATGAATTTCTTTAATAAGAAAATTGAAGTCATTAGAAAAGAGATTAAAGACAACGCATCCCAGCTACAACTGGGTTCTATTAACACAAATACGACTGTATATACGACGGACATTGCCCTCCAAAATAGTTTCTCTCTCTTTGATGAAATAACATTGGAGGAATTGTTAAAATGTGTAAATGGGACAAAACAAACAACATGTTTACTTGACCCAATTCCTGGGAAACTTATCAAGGAGCTTTTTGTTTTATTAGGTCCATCAGTGTTAAATATTATAAACTTATCACTTTCCTCTGGTACTGTTCCTCTAGCATTCAAAAAAGCGGTTATTCATCCTCTACTCAAAAGACCTAACCTCGATCCTGACCTCATGGTGAACTACCGGCCGGTGTCCCACCTTCCGTTTATCTCGAAAATTCTCGAAAAAATTGTCGCACAGCAGCTAAATGAACACTTAGCGTCTAACAATCTCTGTGAACCTTTTCAATCCGGTTTCAGGGCAAATCACTCTACGGAGACAGCCCTCGCAAAAATGACTAATGATCTATTGCTAACGATGGATTCTGATGCGTCATCTATGTTGCTGCTTCTTGATCTTAGCGCCGCTTTCGATACTGTTGATCATAATATTTTATTACAGCGTATCAAAACGCGTATTGGGATGTCAGACTTAGCCTTGTCTTGGTTTAACTCTTATCTTACTGACAGGATGCAGTGTGTCTCCCATAACAATGTGACCTCGGACTATGTTAAGGTAACGTGCGGAGTTCCCCAGGGTTCAGTTCTTGGCCCTGCACTCTTTAGTATTTACATGCTGCCGCTAGGTGACATTATACGCAAATACGGTGTTAGCTTTCACTGTTATGCTGATGACACTCAACTCTACATGCCCCTAAAGCTGACCAACACGCCGGATTGTAGTCAGCTGGAGGCGTGTCTTAATGAAATTAAACAATGGATGTCCGCTAACTTTTTGCAACTCAACGCTAAGAAAACGGAAATGCTGATTATCGGTCCTGCTCAACACCGACATCTATTTAATAATACCACCTTAACATTTGACAACCAAACAATTAAACAAGGCGACTCGGTAAAGAATCTGGGTATTATCTTCGACCCAACTCTCTCGTTTGAGTCACACATTAAGAGTGTTACTAAAACGGCCTTCTTTCATCTCCGTAATATCGCTAAAATTCGTTCCATTTTGTCCACAAGCGATGCTGAGATCATTATCCATGCGTTCGTTACATCTCGTCTCGATTACTGTAACGTTTTATTTTCGGGCCTCCCTATGTCTAGCATTAAAAGATTACAGATGGTACAAAATGCGGCTGCTAGACTTTTGACAAAAACAAGAAAGTTTGATCATATTACGCCTATACTGGCTCACTTGCACTGGCTTCCTGTGCACCTAAGATGCGACTTTAAGGTTTTACTACTTACGTATAAAATACTACACGGTCAAGCTCCTGCCTATCTTGACGATTGTATTGTACGATATGTCCCGACAAGAAATCTGCGTTCAAAGAACTCCGGCTTATTAGTGATTCCCAGAGCCCAAAAAAAGTCTGCGGGCTATAGAGCGTTTTCTATTCGGGCTCCAATACTATGGAATGCCCTCCCGGTAAAAGTTAGAGATGCTACCTCAGTAGAAGCATTTAAGTCTCATCTTAAAACTCATTTGTATACTCTAGCCTTTAAATAGACTCCCTTTTTAGACCAGTTGATCTGCCGTTTCTTTTCTTTTCTTTTCTACTCTGCTCCGGGGTGGACCGCTAGCCTGTCCATCAGATGGGGACATCTCTACGCTGCTGACCCGTCTCCGCTCGGGATGGTTCCCACTGGCCCCACCATGGACTGGACTTTCGCTGATGTGTTGGACTTTCACAATATTATGTCAGACCCACTCGACACCGAGGATGTCGTTGTGGCTTGTACAGCCCTTTGAGACACTTGTGATTTAGGGCTATATAAATAAACATTGATTGATTGATTGATTGATTATAAAATTGAGAACAATGTCTCATACTCTTTCTGTTTCTGTAATATTGCAATATTTTCTCGTAAAGTTATCACTTTTTATTGTAAAATTATTACTTTTTTAATGCAACATAAAATTCTGACTTATCACAATATTGCCCATTTTTTTGTTGTTCTTGTAAAATAGTGACATTTTTTTAGTAAAATGATGACTTTTGTCGAGTGAAGCCAAGTAAGAATTCCGATTCTTATTACAAGATTGACAACATTTTTAAGTTTTCTGATAAAATTGTGACTTTTGTCGAGTAAATTGACTTTTTTCTTTTCATAAAATTGCCCAAGTTTTTCTAGTAAAATTATTGAGTAAAATTAGGACTTTTTTCATAATTTACCAAGTAAAATTCAGAATTATTATTATAATATTGCCAACATTTTTAAGTTTTCTTATAAAATTGGGACTTTTGTCGAGTAAAACCACGACTCTTTTCATAATTTAAAAAAAAATATGTATATAGAGACATACTGTAATAACTTGATTTAAATAATGAAAATTATAAAAATTCAAAAATAAATAAAAATAACTAAAAGCAGTCTTTCTCACAATGTGTCGACTTTTTTCTTATAAAATTGAGAACAATTTCTCATACTCTTTCTGTTTCTGTAATATTGCAATATTTTCTCGTAAAGTTATCACTTTTTATTGTAAAATTATTACTTTTTTAATGCTGCATAAAATTCTGACTTATCACAATATTGCCCATTTTTTTGTTGTTCTTGTAAAATAGTGACATTTTTTTTGTGCAAAATTATGACTTTTGTCAAGTGTCAAAATTAATTTAAAAAAATTAATAAATATGTATATAGAGAAATATTGTAATAACTTAAAGTAAATAATGAAAATTAAAAACAAATTACAAACGAAAAATTCAAAAAAATATAAATCAACTAAAACCCGTCTTTTTTTCACAATGTGTCGACTTCTTATAAAATTGGGAACAATTTATCATATTCTTTCTGTTTCTGTAATATTGCAATATTTTCTCGTAAAATGATCACTTTTTATTGTAAAATTATTACTTTTTTAATGCTGCATAAAATTCTGACTTATCACAATATTGCCCATTTATTTGTTGTTCTTGTAAAATAGTGACATTTTTTTTAGTAAAATGATGACTTTTGTCGAGTGAAGCCAAGTAAGAATTCCGATTCTTATTACAAGATTGACAACATTTTTAAGTTCTCTGATAAAATTGTGACTTTTGTCGAGTAAATTGACTTTTTTCTTTTCATAAAATTGCCCAAATTTGAAGCTTTTCTTGTAAAATTGCGACTGTTATTGAGTAAAATTCCAACTTTTATCATAATATTGCTCAAATGTTCCGTTTTTCTTGTAAAATGTTGAGTTTTATTTTAATACTGCCAACATTCTAAGTTTTTCTTGTGAAATTGTGACCTTTTTCTTTTGTTTTTCTCATTTTTCCAACTTTTTTATATTTGCATAGTATGTATATATTATTAATGTTGTAAATACACATCTTTATATATCTAGAAAGGCTGGTCCTAAAGAGGGAGGCATTTTTCTCAGGTCTCAAGCAGGTAAGAAATACATGAATGTGTGCGTGTGTGTGTGTGTGTGTGTGTGTGTGTGTGTGTGTGTGTGTGTGTGTGTGTGTGTGTGTGTGTGTGTGTGTGTGTGTGTGTGTGTGTGTGTGTGTGTGTGTGTGTGTGTGTGATAGGAAGGAAAAAGTGGAGAAAAAGGAGTGGTGAAGGAAGAGTTAACAACAGCAGCATCATGGCACGGCTGGGGGCCACGGAACGGAACGGAACGGAACGGAACACTTGGCCCCGTGTCGTCACCACCAGCGAAAATAAACCCACGCCAGATTTGAGGGAGGTACTTTCCGTCCTCCAATTATTAAACTGTCTTACGTAAGAGCGTCCTCTTGATTAGGAGCTGCTCCTCAAGTCAACAATGCTGTGAAACACACCACTTTGGTTCTTCCGGGGCCGATACTGATACCGAATATTAGTCTTCGAGGAGGCCGTTAAGCGATATTTGTTGACAGTAAAAGTAATGTTGATATTATATGTCAGTAAACATTTAGACAAGGCTTTAAAAAAGTTCTTTTTTGAACATTATTGGTGACATAATGTGTTTAATTTATCATCGAAAAACATCAAACACCTTTATTTTGTGTGTCTAAGAGGAGTGTCAACATTTTATTTCAAAATAAAATTGGTCAAAATGTGTCATTTCTGTACATCACAATAACGTATCTACTCCATTTCATACCATTTTATAACACTTTATGGATTTAATACATTGTGAGGTTTCCTACTGAAATATTGTCAACATTTAATAAAAAACAATTGAGATATTTGTCAGGATGGCTGACATCATTTCTTCGTGGATGTTACAGAAAGTACGAGAATGTGTGAGTTGCTGCCTCACCTTCTTGACTTATATATAATCCTCTCATATTTGTTGAGATATTTACACAAAGTTTGCGTGTCTTTTCTGATACATTTGGACTTTTCTGATAGTTGGCGCCATCTCAGAAGTATGCTAACTTTACCTACGTTTTATGGTAGCATTTTCTCCTATATTAGCATGCTAACATTTTATGCTAACACTCATTTTTTTCGTTTACATCTAAAAGAAATCATGGCTTTTGATATTTGGCGCCATCTCAGAAGTATGCTAACTTTACCTACGTTATCACGTTTTATGGTAGCATTTTCTCCTATATTAGCATGCTAACATTTTATGCTAACACTCATTTTTTTCGTTTACATCTAAAAGAAATCATGGCTTTTGATAATTGGCGCCATCTCAGAAGTATGCTAACTTTACCTACGTTATCACGTTTTATGGTAGCATTTTCTCCTATATTAGCATGCTAACATTTTATGCTAACACTAATTTTTTTTTATTTACACCTAAAAGAAATCATGGCTTTTGATATTTGGCGGCATCTCAGAAGTATGCTAACTTTACCTACCTTATCACGTTTTATGGTAGCATTTTCTTCTATATTAGCATGCTAACATTTTATGCTAACACTCATTTTTTTCGTTTACATCTAAAAGAAATCATGGCTTTTGATATTTGCCGCCATTTCAGAAGTATGCTAACTTTACCTACGTTATCACGTTTTACGGTAGCATTTTAGCAAACCTAAAAATATTTGCTTTTGATACCTGGCACCATCTGAGAAGAACGCTAACGTTTCTATGTCGTCATGGTAATGTCGGCATGCTAACGTTTTATGCTAGCACTTTAGCTCATGTTATTCATTTAAACCTAAAGATCGTGGATGGCGACACTTTCCGCCCTCTTGCAAGAACATGCTAATGTTAGCATGCAAACATTTCATGCGAGCTTTTTAGCAGGCTAACGTTTTATGCTAACACGTTTACTAATTTTTTTCGTTTGCACCTAAAAGAAAATCAAGGCTTTTGATATTTGGCGCCATCTCAGAAGTATGCTAACTTTACCTACGTTATCACGTTTTACGGTAGCATTTTAGCAAACGTTATTCATTTAAACCGAAAAATCTTTGCTTTTGATACCTGGCACCATCTGAGAAGAACGCTAACTTTTCTATGTCGTCATGGTAATGTTGGCATGGCAACGTTTTATGCTAGCACTTTAGCTCATTTAAACTTAAAAGCTTCTCTTGCAAGAACATGCTACTGTTAGCTACTGTTAGCATGCTACTGTTAGCATGCTAATGTTTCATGCAAGCTTTTTAGCAGGCCAACTTCTCCTCTATTAGCATGGTAACGTTTTATGCTAGCACTTAAGCTCATTTAAACTTAAAGCTTGTGGATGGCGACAACTTTCCGCCCTCTTGCAAGAACATGTTACTGTTAGCATGCTACTGTTAGCATGCTAACGTTTCATGCAAGCTTTTTAGCAGGCCAACTTCTCCTCTATTAGCTTGCTAACGTTTTATGCTAACACGTTTACTAATTTTATTCGTTTGCGCCTAAAAGAAATCATGGCTTTTGATATTTGGCGCCATCTCAGAAGTATGCTAACTTTACCTACGTTATCACGTTTTATGGTAGCATTTTCTTCTATATTAGCATGCTAACATTTTATGCTAACACTAATTTTTTTCGTTTACATCTAAAAGAAATCATGGCTTTTGATATTTGCCGCCATTTCAGAAGTATGCTAACTTTACCTACGTTATCACGTTTTACGGTAGCATTTTAGCAAACGTTATTCATTTAAACCGAAAAATCTTTGCTTTTGATACCTGGCACCATCTGAGAAGAACGCTAACTTTTCTATGTCGTCATGGTAATGTTGGCATGGCAACGTTTTATGCTAGCACTTTAGCTCATTTAAACTTAAAAGCTTGTGGATGGCGACAACTTTCCGCCCTCTTGCAAGAACATGCTACTGTTAGCATGCTACTGTTAGCATGCTAATGTTTCATGCAAGCTTTTTAGCAGGCCAACTTCTCCTCTATTAGCTTGCTAACGTTTTATGCTAACACGTTTACTAATTTTATTTGTTTGCGCCTAAAAGAAAATCATGGCTTTTGATATTTGCCGCCATTTCAGAAGTATGCTAACTTTACCTACGTTATCACGTTTTACGGTAGCATTTTAGCAAACGTTATTCATTTAAACCGAAAAATCTTTGCTTTTGATACCTGGCACCATCTGAGAAGAACGCTAATGTTTCTATGTCGTCATGGTAATGTTGGCATGCTAACGTTTTATGCTAGCACTTAAGCTCATTTAAACTTAAAGCTTGTGGATGGCGACACTTTCCGCCCTCTTGCAAGAACATGCTACTGTTAGCATGCTAATGTTTCATGCAAGCTTTTTAGCAGGCCAACTTCTCCTCTATTAGCTTGCTAACGTTTTATGCTAACACGTTTACTAATTTTATTCGTTTGCGCCTAAAAGAAATCATGGCTTTTGATATTTGCCGCCATCTCAGAAGTATGCTAACTTTACCTACGTTATCACGTTTTATGGTAGCATTTTCTCCTATATTAGCATGCTAACATTTTATGCTAACACTAATTTTTTTGGTTTACATCTAAAAGAAATCATGGCTTTTGATATTTGCCGCCATTTCAGAAGTATGCTAACTTTACCTACGTTATCGCGTTTTATGGTAGCATTTTCTTCTATATTAGCATGCTAACATTTTATGCTAACACTAATTTTTTTCGTTTACATCTAAAAGAAATCATGGCTTTTGATATTTGCCGCCATTTCAGAAGTATGCTAACTTTACCTACGTTATCACCAAAATATTTGCTTTTGATACCTGGCAACATCTGAGAAGAACGCTAACGTTTCTATGTCGTCATGGTAATGTTGGCATGCTAACGTTTTATGCTAGCACTTTAGCTCATGTTATTCATTTAAACCTAAAGATCGTGGATGGCGACACTTTCCGCCCTCTTGCAAGAACATGCTAATGTTAGCATGCAAACATTTCATGCGAGCTTTTTAGCAGGCTAACGTTTTATGCTAACACGTTTACTAATTTTATTCGTTTGCGCCTAAAAGAAAATCATGGCTTTTGATATTTGGCGCCATCTCAGAAGTATGCTAACTTTACCTACGTTATCACGTTTTACGGTAGCATTTTAGCAAGCGTTAATTCATTTAAGCCTAAAATTTTTTGCTTTTGATACCTGGCACCATCTGAGAAGAACGCTAACTTTTCTATGTCGTCATGGTAATGTTGGCATGGCAACGTTTTATGCTAGCACTTTAGCTCATTTAAACTTAAAAGCTTGTGGATGGCGACAACTTTCCGCCCTCTTGCAAGAACATGCTACTGTTAGCATGCTACTGTTAGCATGCTAATGTTTCATGCAAGCTTTTTAGCAGGCCAACTTCTCCTCTATTAGCTTGCTAACGTTTTATGCTAACACGTTTACTAATTTTATTTGTTTGCGCCTAAAAGAAAATCATAGCTTTTGATATTTGCCGCCATTTCAGAAGTATGCTAACTTTACCTACGTTATCACGTTTTACGGTAGCATTTTAGCAAACGTTATTCATTTAAACCGAAAAATCTTTGCTTTTGATACCTGGCACCATCTGAGAAGAACGCTAACTTTTCTATGTCGTCATGGTAATGTTGGCATGGCAACGTTTTATGCTCGCACTTTAGCTCATTTAAACTTAAAAGCTTGTGGATGGCGACAACTTTCCGCCCTCTTGCAAGAACATGCTACTGTTAGCATGCTACTGTTAGCATGCTAATGTTTCATGCAAGCTTTTTAACAGGCCAACTTCTCCTCTATTAGCTTGCTAACGTTTTATGCTAACACGTTTACTAATTTTATTCATTTGCGACTAAAAGAAAATCATAGCTTTTGATATTTGGCGGCATCTCAGAAGTATGCTAACTTTACCTACGTTATCACGTTTTGCGGTAGCATTTTAGCAAACATTATTCATTAAGCCTAAAACTATTTGCTTTTGATACCTGGCAACATCTGAGAAGAACGCTAACGTTTCTATGTCGTCATGGTAATGCTGGCATGGTAACGTTTTATGCTAGCACTTTAGCTCATGTTATTCATTTAAACCTAAAGATCGTGGATGGCGACACTTTCCGCCCTCTTGCAAGAACATGCTACTGTTAGCATGCTACTGTTAGCATGCAAACGTTTCATGCGACCTTTTTAGCAGGCTAACGTTTTATGCTAACACGTTTACTAATTTTATTCGTTTGCGCCTAAAAGAAAATCATGGCTTTTGATAATTGCCGCCATTTCAGAAGTATGCTAACTTTACCTATGTTATCACGTTTTACGGTAGCATTTTAGCAAACGTTATTCATTTAAACCGAAAAATCTTTGCTTTTGATACCTGGCACCATCTGAGAAGAACGCTACCTTTTCTATGTCGTCATGGTAATGTTGGCATGGCAACGTTTTATGCTAGCACTTTAGCTCATTTAAACTTAAAAGCTTGTGGATGGCGACAACTTTCCGCCCTCTTGCAAGAACATGCTACTGTTAGCATGCTACTGTTAGCATGCTAATGTTTCATGCAAGCTTTTTAGCAGGCCAACTTCTCCTCTATTAGCTTGCTAACGTTTTATGCTAACACGTTTACTAATTTTATTCGTTTGCGCCTAAAAGAAAATCATAGCTTCTGATATTTGCCGCCATTTCAGAAGTATGCTAACTTTACCTACGTTATCACGTTTTACGGTAGCATTTTAGCAAACGTTATTCATTTAAACCGAAAAATCTTTGCTTTTGATACCTGGCACCATCTGAGAAGAACGCTAACGTTTCTATGTCGTCATGGTAATGTCGACATGCTAACGTTTTATGCTCGCACTTTAGCTCATTTATACTTAAAGCTGTGTGGATGGCGACACTTTACGCACTTTCGCAAAAACATGCTAATGTTAGCATGCAAGCTTTTTGATGCATGATTGGGTAAAATGTAACTTTCAAGGGGGACGGGGGAGGGGGGAGGGGTGAGGGGGTGGGGGTGTACTAGCCAGCCAGGCAGCGCTAACAATGTTACACAATGCAGGCTGATTGCCGGGCATTGCATCATTGCTACGCAAACTTTCTTTCCAGGCTGCGAGTAGAAGCTGCAAAAAGTCCCCAGTGGACGTGGGGGGGGGGGGCAAAAAATGCAATTAAAAATGTGAAAAAACAAATAAATTAAATATAAATAAACATCAATTGGGATTGGAATTAAGGTCTGCATTTTGTTAGAAAAAAATGAGGGACTAAAGCACAGCAGGACCGCTTAAAGATATACTTTCACCAAGCTGTGATTTTCAAGTAAAAAAAGTGTGTGTGCGTGTGCATGTGTGTGTGTGTGTGTGTGTGTGTGTGTGTGTGTGTGTGTGTGTGTGTGTGTGTGTGTATGAATAAAGACATTGAGGGGATTTCCTGGTGCCGAGTGACACATCATGGCAAAGGCATCCGGCAGGATTAGCAGCTTGAGCCAAACGTGCACTCACTTCAGTGCACAACACACACACACACACACACACACACACACACACACACACACACACACACACATTGTCCCTCCATGCTCGCGACAGCGCTATTAAAGCAGATAAGTGGTATCTGCAGAACCAGCAAGTTAATTTTCCCCTAAGAATAATGGCTGACAGTCGTTAATGTTCAATTTAGCCAACATTGCACTCGTCACGACTGACCTTTTCTACAATCGAGTGCACACTTATACCGACCTCGTACAGTAGGTGAGGTGTTTCCTACTGCACGTGACGAGGATAGACTTTTGGTAGCTATGGGTAGTCCACGAGAATAACGTAAAAACATGAAAACTGAAAGAACACAAAGGATTTAAAAGACATTTAAAGGACGTAAAAGCACAAAGATGATGCAACCAGCGGCGCCATTTCTACATACAGCTACAAAAGTAAAGCAAGACAAAATCCCCACAAAATGAGCGATAAATAGTAGGTGTTGCACACAGAACAGACCCAGTGCCAGCAATTCAGTCGCATTTGTGACTAAAAACAGGGCGTACGAGTATTAAATGTAATAAAATGAGCACACGTGCGGATACAGATTTGACCCTTTCATTAGCGTATTGCTCCCGAAATAAATCCATCCAAGTTTGATCAAACTAAAATGTTCGCCCATCTGTATAACATGTTTGAAATGAACTTCAACCATAACAAAGTGGACAAGTGATTGACGCGGAGGTGTCACTGATCATTTTTGGTGATTTAACCCCCAATTCCAACCCTTGATGCTGAGTGCCAAGCAGGGAGGTAATGGCTCCCATTTTTATAGTCTTTGGTATGACTCGGCCGGGGTTAATGTAAAAACACGTGAAAACTGAAAGAAAACAAAGGATATAAAAGACGTTTAAGGGACATAAAAGACATTAAAACAATAACACAAAGATGATGCAACCAGCGAAGCCTTTTCTACATACAGCTACAAAAGCAAAGCAACAAAAAAAACAAACCAAAATGAGCGATAAATAGTAGAACAGACCCAGTGCCAGCAATTCAGTCGCATTTGTGACTAAAAACAGGGCGTACGAGTATTAAATATAATAAAATGAGCACACGTGCGGATACAGATTTGACCCTTTCATTAGCGTATTGCTCCCGAAATAAATCCATCCAAGTTTGATCAAACTAAAATGTTCGCCCATCTGTATAACATGTTTTAATTGAACTTCAACCATAACAAAGTGGACAAGTGATTGACGCGGAGGTGTCACTGATCATTTTTGGTGATTTAACCCCCAATTCCAACCCTTGATGCTGAGTGCCATTTTTATAGTCTTTGGTATGACTCGGCCGGGGTTAATGTAAAAACACGTGAAAACTGAAAGAAAACAAAGGATATAAAAGACGTTTAAAGGACATAAAAGACATTAAAACAATAGCACAAAGATGATGCAACCAGCAGCGCCATTTCTACATACAGCTACAAAAGTAAAGCAAGACAAAACCCCCCAAAATGAGCGATAAATAGTAGAACAGACCCAGTGCCAGCAATTCAGTCGCATTTGTGACTAAAAACAGGGCGTACGAGTATTAAATATAATAAAATTAGCACACGTGCGGATACAGATTTGAACCTTTCATTAGCGTATTGCTCCCAAAATAAATCCATCCAAGTTTGATCAAACTAAAATGTTCGCCCATCTGTATAACATGTTTTAATTGAACTTCAACCATAACAAAGTGGACAAGTGATTGACGCGGAGGTGTCACTGATCATTTTTGGTGATTTAACCCCCAATTCCAACCCTTGATGCTGAGTGCCATTTTTATAGTCTTTGGTATGACTAGGCCGGGGTTAATGTAAAAAACATGTGAAAACTGAAAGAAAACAAAGGATATAAAAGATGTTTAAAGGACATAAAAGACATTAAAACAATAGCACAAAGATGATGCAACCAGCGAAGCCTTTTCTACATACAGCTACAAAAGTAAAGCAAGACAAAACCCCCCAAAATGAGCGATAAATAGTAGAACAGGCCCAGTGCCAGCAATTCAGTCGCATTTGTGACTAAAAACAGGGCGTGCGCGTATCGAATATAATAAAATTAGCACACGTGCGGATACAGATTTGACCCTTTCATTAGCGTATTGCTCCGGAAATAAATCCATGCAAGTTTGATCAAAGTAAAATGTTCGCCCATCTGTATAACACAGGGGGTCACCAACCTTTTTGAAAGCAAGAGCTACTTCTTGGGTAATGCGAAGGGCTACCAGTTTGATACACACTTAAATAAATTGCCAGAAATAGCCAATTTGCTCAATTTACCTTAACTCTATGTTATTATTAATAATTAATGATATTTACACTTAATTGAACGGTTTAAAAGAGGAGAAAACACGAAAAAAATGACAATTGCATTTTGAAACATAGTTTATCTTCAATTTCGACTCTTTAAAATTCAAAATTCAACCGAAAAAATAGAGAAAAACTAGCTAATTCGAATCTTTTTGAAAAATAAAAAAAAATAATCATTAGTAATTTTTCCTGATTAAGATTAATTTTAGAATTTTGATGACATGTTTTAAATAGGTTAAAATCCAATCTGCACTTTGTTAGAATATATAACAAATTGGACCAAGCTACATTTCTAACAAAGACAAATCATTATTTCTTCTAGATTTTCCAGAACAAAAATTTTAAAAGAAATTCAAAAGACTTTGAAAACGATTTAAATTTGATTCTACAGATTTTCTAGATTTGCCAGAATAATTTTTTTGAATTTTAATCATAATAAGTTTGAAGAAATATTTCACAAATATTCTTCGTCGGAAAAACAGAAGCTAAAATGAGTTAAATTAAAATGTATTTATTATTCTTTACAATAAAATAAATAAATTTACTTGAACATTGATTTAAATTGTCAGGAAAGAAGAGGAAGGAATTTAAAAGGTAAAAAGGTATATGTGTTTAAAAATCCTAAAATCATTTTTAAGGTTGTATTTTTTCTCTAAAATTGTCTTTCTGAAAGTTATAAAAAGCAAAGTAAAAAAATTAATGAATTTATTTAAACAAGTGAAGACCAAGTCTTTAAAATATTTTCTTGGATTTTCAAATTCTATTTGAGTTTTGTCTCTCTTAGAATTAAAAATGTCGGGCAAAGCGAGACCAGCTTGCTAGTAAATAAATAAAATTTAAAAAATAGAGGCAGCTCACTGGTAAGTGCTGCTATTTGAGCTATTTTTAGAACAGACCAGCGGGCTACTCATCTGGTCCTTACGGGCTACCTGGTGCCCGCGGGCACCGCGTTGGTGACCCCTGGTATAACATGTTTGAAATGAACTTCAACCATAACAATATGGACAAGTGATTGACGCGGAGGTTTTTGGTGATTTAACCCCCAATTCCAACCCTTGATGCTGAGTGCCAAGCAGGGAAGGTAATAGCTCCCATTTTTATAGTCTTTGGTATGACTAATGTAAAAACACATGAAAACTGAAAGAACACAAAGGATATAAAAGACATTTAAAGGGACATCAAAGACATTAAAACAATAGCACAAAGATGATGCAAAAATAAAAATAACAATTTACATTGTCATTATGGGGTATTGTGTGTAGAATTTTAAGGACAAAAATTAATTTTGGAGTGAGGCTGTAACATAAAATGTGGGAAAAGTGAAGCCCCGTGAATACTCACAGGGGCAGTATTGATCATGTCAGTACTGATACTTCTCATTCTTAATATCATTAAACGATTCCATTTTTTTACACAATTATTATCAGACAAAAACAAAAAAGGCGGTATAACAATCTTAACTATATATTAACACTATTTCCTTATTCCTTTTGACAAAGTACCCAGCAAAGGGTCTGTATACTAATGGACATGTCAAAAAATGTGTTCGCGTTGTCATTACGGGGTATTGTGTGTAGGGCTGCAACAACTAATCGATTAAATCGATTAAAATTTATTATAAAAATGGTTGCCGATTAATTTAGTCATCGATTCGTTGGATCTATGCTATGCGCATGTGCAGAGGCTTTTAAAAAAAATAAAAAAAAAATTAAAAAATTTTTTTTTTTTTTTTTTTTTTTTTTAAATAAACCTTTATTTATAAACTGCAACATGTACAAACAGCTGAGAAACAATAATCAAAATAAGTATGGTGCCAGTATGCTGTTTTCTTTCAATAAAATACTGGACAGGATAGAAATGTAGTTTGTCTCTTTTATCCGATTATTAATCGATTAATCGAAGTAATAATCGACAGATTAATCGATTATCAAATGAATTGTTAGTTGCAGCCCTAATTGTGTGTAGAATTTTGAGGACAAAAAATGAATTGAGTCCATTTTGGAAAAAAGGCTGTAACATAACAACATGGGAATACTGGAAAATCCTACTGGTAAATACTACAATATATCAAAATAACACTTTTATATAGATACAGTAGGTGTGCCAGGATTGAGGTGTCGTATTCAAAAAGACTTGAGGCTGGAATTGCGGCCTAAGGCGCATCAACAAAGTATCGAGCAAAGGGTCACGTGTTAAAAATGTGTTCACGTTGTCATTACGGGGTATTTTGTGTAGAATTTTGAGGACAAAAATGAATTGAGTCTAGGGATGTCCGATAATGGCTTTTTGCCGATATCCGATATTCCGATATTGTCCAACTCTTTAATTACCGATACCGATATCAACCGATATATACAGTCGTGGAATTAACACATTGTTATGCCTAATTTGGACAACCAGGTATGGTGAAGATAAGGTACTTTTTAAAAAAAATAATAAAATAAGATAAATAAATTAAAAACATTTTCTTGAATAAAAAAGAAAGTAAAACAATATAAAAACAGTTACATAGAAACTAGTAATTAATGAAAATGAGTCAAATTAACTGTTAAAGATTAGTACTATTAGTGGACCAGCAGCACGCACAATCATGTGTGCTTACGGACTGTATCCCTTGCAGACTGTATTGATATATATTGATATATAATGTAGGAACCAGAATATTGATAACAGAAAGAAATGGGGGGAGGGAGGTTTTTTGGGTTGGTGCACTAATTGTAAGTGTATCTTGTGTTCTTTATGTTGATTTAATAATTTAAAAAAAACAAAAAAAAACGATACAGATAATAAAAAAACCGATACCGATAATTTCCGATATTACATTTTAACGCATTTATCGGCCGATAATATCGGCAGGCCGATATTATCGGACATCCGTAATTGAGTCCATTTTGGAAAAAAGGCTGTAACATAACAACATGGGAATACTTTCCAAATGTATTTGCGACAGTCCAAGTGTTTTCCACACAGGAAATACTGGAAAATCCTACTGGTAAATACTACAATATATCAAAATAACACTTTTTTTTGCAAAGAGGACTGAGAGAAAGTGCCCAAAGATACAGTAGGTGTGTTAGGATTGAGGCGTCGTATTCAAAAAGTCTTGAGGCTGGAATTGCGGCCTAAGGCGCATCAACAAAGTATCACGTGTCAAAAATGTGTTCACATTGTCATCACGGGGTATTTTGTGTAGAATTTTGAGGACAAAAATGAATTGAGTCTAGGGATGTCCGATAATGGCTTTTTGCCGACATCCGATATTCCGATATCGTCCAACTCTTTAATTACAGATACCGATATCAACCGATATCAACCGATATATGCAGTCGTGGAATTAACACATTATTATGCCTAATTTGGACAACCAGGTATGGTGAAGATAAGGTACTTTTTGAAAAAATGAATCAAATAAAATAAGATAAATAAATTAAAAACATTTTCTTGAATAAAAAAGAAAGTAAAACAATATAAAAACAGTTACATAGAAACTAGTAATTAATGAAAATTTGTAAAATTAAGTGTTAAAGGTTAGTATTATTAGTGGACCAGCAGCACGCACAATCATGTGTGCTTACGGACTGTATCCCTTGCAGACTGTATTGATATATAATGTAGGAACCAGAATATTAATAACAGAAAGAAACAACCCTTTTGTGTGAATGAGTGTAAATGGGGGAGGGAGGTTTTTTGGGTTGGTGCACTAATTGTAAGTGTATCTTGTGTTTTTTATGTGGATTTAATAAATAAATAAATAAAAATAAATAAATAAAACGATACTGATAATAAAAAACCGATACCGATCATTTCCGATATTACATTTTAACGCATTTATCGGCCAATAATATCGGCAGACCGATATTATCGGACATCTGTAGCTGTAACATAACAACATGGGAATACTTTCCAAATGTATTTGCGACAGTCCAAGTGTACTCAACACAGGAAATACTGCTAATTACGACTAGTAAATACTACAATACTTCAAAATAACACTTTTTGCAAAGAGGACTGAGAGAAAGTGCCCAAAGATACAGTAGGTGTGCCAGGATTGAGGCGTCGTATTCAAAAAGACTTGAGGCTGGAATTGCGGCCTAAGGCGCATCAACAAAGTATCACGTGTCAAAAATGTGTTCACATTGTCATCACGGGGTATTTTGTGTAGAATTTTGAGGACAAAAATTAATTGAGTCTATTTTGGGAAAAAAGGCTGTAACATAACAACATGGGAATACTTTCCAAATGTATTTGCGACAGTCCAAGTGTACTCAACACAGGAAATACTGCTAATTACGACTAGTAAATACTACAATACTTCAAAATAACACTTTTTTTCAAAGAGGACTGAGAGAAAGTGCCCAAAGATACAGTAGGTGTGTTAGGATTGAGGCGTCGTATTCAAAAAGTCTTGAGGCTGGAATTGCGGCCTAAGGCGCATCAACAAAGTATCACGTGTCAAGAATGTGTTCACATTGTCATTACGGGGTATTTTGTGTAGAATTTTGAGGACAAAAATGAATTGAGTCCATTTTGGAAAAAAGGCTGTAACTAGGGATGTCCGATAATGGCTTTTTGCCGATATCCGATATGCCGATATTGTCCAACTCTTTAATTACCGATGCCGATATCAACCGATATATACAGTCGTGGAATTAACACATTATTATGCCTAATTTGGACAACCAGGTATGGTGAAGATAAGGTACTTTTTGAAAAAATGAATCAAATAAAATAAGATAAATAAATTAAAAACATTTTCTTGAATAAAAAAGAAAGTACAACAATATAAAAACAGTTACATAGAAACTAGTAATGAATGAAAATTAGTAAAATTAACTGTTAAAGGTTAGTACTATTAGTGGACCAGCAGCACGCACAATCATGTGTGCTTACGGACTGTATCCCTTGCAGACTGTATTGATATATATTGATATATAATGTAGGAACCAGAATATTGATAACAGAAAGAAATGGGGGTAGGGAAGTTTTTTGGGTTGGTGCACTAATTGTAAGTGTATCTTGTGTTCTTTATGTTGATTTAATAATTTAAAAAAAAACAAAAAACGATACAGATAATAAAAAAACCGATACCGATAATTTCCGATATTACATTTTAACGCATTTATCGTCCGATAATATTGGCAGGCCGATATTATCGGACATCCGTAATTGAGTCCATTTTGGAAAAAAGGCTGTAACATAACAACATGGGATTACTTTCCAAATGTATTTGGGGCAGTCCAAGTGTTTTCCACACAGGAAATACTGGAAAATCCTACTGGTAAATACTACAATATATCAAAATAACACTTTTTTTTGCAAAGAGGACTGAGAGAAAGTGCCCAAAGATACAGTAGGTGTGTTAGGATTGAGGCGTCATATTCAAAAAGACTTGAGGCTGGAATTGCGGCCTAAGGCGCATCAACAAAGTATCACGTGTCAAAAATGTGTTCACATTGTCATTACGGGGTATTTTGTAGAGATGTCCGATAATATCGGTCTGCCGATATTTTTGGCCGATAAATGCGCTAAAATGTAATATCGGAAATTATCGGTATCGGTTTTTTTTTAATCAGTATCGGGTTTTTTTTGGGGTTTTTTTGTTTTTTTTATTAAATCCACATAAAAAACACAAGACACACTTACAATTAGTGCACCAACCCAAAAAACCTCCTTCCCCCATTTACACTCATTCACACAAAAGGGTTGTTTCTTTCTGTTATTAATATTCTGGTTCCTACATTATATATCAATATATATCAATACAGTCTGCAAGGGATACAGTCCGTAAGCACACATGATTGTGCGTGCTGCTGGTCCACTAATAGTACTAACCTTTAACAGTTAATTTGACTCATTTTCATTAATTACTAGTTTCTATGTAACTGTTTTTGTATTGTTTTACTTTCTTTTTTATTCAAGAAAATGTTTTTAATTTATTTATCTTATTTTATTTTTTTTAAAAGTACCTTATCTTCACCATACCTGGTTGTCCAAATTAGGCATAATAATGTGTTAATTCCACGACTGTATATATCGGTTGATATCGGTATCGGTAATTAAAGAGTTGGACAATATCGGCATATCGGCAAAAAGCCATTATCGGACATCCCTAGTATTTTGTGTAGAATTTTGAGGACAAAAATGAATTGACTCCATTATGGAAAAAGGCTGAATACTTTCCAAATGTATTTGCGACAGTCCAAGTGTACTCCACACAGGAAATACTGCTAATTACGACTACTAAATACTACAATACTTCAAAATAGCACAAAGAAGAAGAAAAAAGCGGGTTTACCTTGGAGGTTCCGGGGCGGTCTGGGTCCGTTTTGGGGAACATCATCTGTGGAAAGAAGGCAGCCCAGTGGGAAGAGAGCGCAGACAAAAAGGCATGGATGCGATACTTGGGGTAAAGGTGCGTGTGGAATACAGGGCGTTGTTTGGAATCACAGGTGAATGAAGTGTTAACTCACCCATGTTTACTGTCATCATCGGGAAGTGACCTTGGCGAACTCCAGCGGGGAGCTGGACTTCTCAAACACGGCGGCCTGCGAGCGCACAAACACAAACACTTTGAGCGCGTGACGAGCACAATATGCTGGAGTTGTTGGGCTGCAAAACAGGACACAGGTGGCACTTTCAACTTCAACACTTCCCTTTCTTCGCCCAGTCACGGCAGGCTGAGGGTTTTCTTGGGACAATTCTCGCTGACACGCCGGTTTTTTTTCGCCCGAACCACGCCAATATTACAAAAGTGAAGTTGCCACGTTGTGTAAATGGTAAATAAAAAGAGAATACAATGATTTGCAAATCCTTGTCAACTTATGTTCAATCGAATAGACCGCAAAGACAAGATATTTAACGTTCCAACTGGAAAACGTTATTTTTTGCAAACATTAGCTCATTTGGAATTTGATGCCTGCAACATCAGTGTTTCCCACACATTCATTTATTTGTGGCGGCCCGCCACGAAAGAATTACGTCCGCCACAAATAAAATAAAATAAAAAAAATAAAAAAAATAAAAAGTTTTTGTTTTTTTTGTTGTCCTGTCCAGTTTTTACAGCAAATCATATAGTTCAGTGGTCCCCAACCACCGGGCCGCGGACCGGTACGACTGGTACCGGGCCACACAAGAATTAAAAACAAAAAAAAACAAAAATTTTTTTTTTTTTTTTTTAATTACATCAACATAAAAAACACAATATATACATTATATATCAATATAGATCAGGGGTCACCAACCTTTTTGAAACCAAGAGCTACTTCTTGGGTACTGATTAATGTGAAGGGCTACCAGTTTGATACACACTTAGATAAATTGCCAGAAATAGCCAATTTGCTCAATTTACCTTTAACTCTATGTTATTATTAATAATTAATGATATTTACACTTAATTGAACGGTTTAAAAGAGGAGAAAACACGATAAAAATGACAATTAAATTTTGAAACATAGTTTATCTTCAATTTCGACTCTTTAAAATTCAAAATTAAACTGAAAAAAAGAAGAGAAAAACTTAAAAAAAGAATTTATGGAACATCATTAGTAATTTTTAATGATTAAGATTAATTTTTGAATTTTGATGACATGTTTTAAATAGGTTAAAATCCAATCTGCACTTTGTTAGAATATATAACAAATTGGACCAAGCTATATTTCTAACAAAGACAAATCATTATTTCTTCTAGAATTTCCAGAACAAAAATTTTAAAGGAAATTCAAAAGGCTTTGAAATAAGATTTAAATTTGATTCTACAGATTTTCTAGATTTGACAGAATATTTTTTTTGAATTTTAATCATAATAAGTTTGAAGAAATATTTCACAAATATTCTTCGTCGAAAAAACAGAAGCTGAAATGAAGAATTAAATTAAAATGTATTTATTATTCTTTACAATAAAAAAAATAAAAAATACTTGAACATTGATTTAAATTGTCAGGAAAGAAGAGGAAGGAATTTAAAAGGTAAAAAGGTATATGTGTTTAAAAATCCTAAAATCATTTTTAAGGTTGTATTTTTTTCTCTAAAATTGTCTTTCTGAAAGTTATAAGAAGCAAAGTAAAAAAAATTATGAATTTAAACAAGTGAAGACCAAGTCTTTAAAATATTTTCTTGGAATTTCAAATTCTATTTGAGTTTTGTCTCTCTTAGAATTAAAAATGTCGGGCAAAGCGAGACCAGCTTGCTAGTAAATAAATACAATTTTAAAAATAGAGGCAGCTCACTGGTAAGTGCTGCTATTTGAGCTATTTTTAGAACAGGCCAGCGGGCTACTCATCTGGTCCTTACGGGCTACCTGGTGCCCGCGGGCACCGCGTTGGTGACCCCTGATATAGATCAATACAGTCTGCAGGGATACAGTCCGTAAGCACACATGATTGTATTTATTTATGTAAAAAAAAAAAAAAAAAAATTTTTTTTTTTTTTTTTAAAATACACCCCCCACCGGTCCGTGGGACAAATTTTCAAGCGTTGACCGGTCCGCAGCTACAAAAAGGTTGGGGACCACTGATATAGTTGATGTAGATGCCCATATAGATTAAGATTAAAGATTAAGATTAAAGTACCAATGATTGTCACACACACACTAGATGTGGTGAAATGTGTCCTCTGCATTTGACCCATCCCCTTGGGGAGCAGTGGGCAGCAGCGGCGCCGCGCCCGGGAATCATTTTGGTGATTTAACCCCCAACTCCAACCCTTTGTTGCTGAGTGCCAAGCAGGGAGGTTATGGGTCCCATTTTTATAGTCTGGCTGTTCAGATCTACTTTACAAAAGAGAAGTGTAGGATACTTCTCTTGTTGCCTTATTTGTATTTGACCACTACTGTTTTCTGTTTATTTGTTACTGACTGTGGCAGGACACCTCTGCCTCTGTTTCACTTTATGTTGCTGGTAAATAATATGCTTGTAGTAGTAGGCTAAAGTTAAATGCTTCAGTATGCACTAATTAAAGGGGCAGAGCTTTAAGAGACATTTTAGCTTTTATATTTTTATAAGATATATTTTTTGTAAGAAGCACAATTAATAAATATATTTCAGTGAATAACTTATTGTTCAAATCTGTATATAAATATGTACATAAAGTGTTGTAATTATATTGTAAAATGGATGGATGGATGGACGTTTAAAACAAAACTGTTATTATTCATTAGTAAGTATACATTTTTTGAGCCTTTTTAGAGAAAATCATATCATTGTATGATGTCATGGTGACCACGCCCATAGCCACGCCCCCACCGCCACAGGTATCTTGGCAGTTTATGGGAAACACTGCACATGTTTCAAAAAAGATGGCACAAGTGGCAAAAAAAGACTGATAAAGTTGAGGGATGCTCATCAAAGACTTATTTGGAACATCCCACAGGTGAACAGGCTAATTGGGAACAGGTGGGTGCCATGATTGGGTATAAAAGTAGATTCCATGAAATGCTCAGTCGTTCACAAACAAGGACGGGGCGAGGGTCACCACTTTGTCAACAAATGCCTGAGCAAATTGTCCAACAGTTTAACAACAACATTTCTCACATTTCTCAACCAGCTATTGCAAGGAATTGAAGGATTTCACCATCTACGGCCATTTATCAACAACACCCAGAAACGCCGCCGGCTTTGCTGGGCCCGAGCTCATCTAAGAAGGACTGATGCAAAGTAGGAAAGTGTTCTGTGGTCCGTAATATCATCAAAAGGTTCAGAGAATCTGGAGCAATCACTGCACGTAAGCGGCAAGGCCGAAAACCAACATCGAATGCCTGTGACGGTACTGCATTAAAAAGCGACGTCAGTGTGTAAAGGATATCACCGCGTGGGCTCAGGAACACTTCAGAAACCCACTGTCGGTAACTACAGTCGGTCGCTACATCTGTAAGTGCAAGTTAAAACTCTACTATGCAAATTGAAACGCCATTTATCAACAACACCCAGGAACGAGGGTCACCACTTTGTCAACAAATGCCTGAGCAAATTGTCCAACAGTTTAACAACAACATTTCTCACATTTCTCAACCAGCTATTGCAAGGAATTGAAGGATTTCACCATTTACGGCCATTTATCAACAACACCCAGAAACGCCGCCGGCTTTGCTGGACCCGAGCTCATCTAAGATGGACTGATGCAAAGTAGGAAAGTGTTCTGTGGTCCGTAATATCATCAAAAGGTTCAGAGAATCTGAAGCAATCACTGCACGTAAGCGGCAAGGCCGAAAACCAACATCGAATGCCCGTGACGGTACTGCATTAAAAAGCGACGTCAGTGTGTAAAGGATATCACCGCGTGGGCTCAGGAACACTTCAGAAACCCACTGTCGGTAACTACAGTCGGTCGCTACATCTGTAAGTGCAAGTTAAAACTCTACTATGCAAATTGAAAAGCCATTTATCAACAACACCCAGAAACGAGGGTCACCACTTTGTCAACAAATGCCTGAGCAAATTGTCCAACAGTTTAACAACAACATTTCTCACATTTCTCAACCAGTTATTGCAAGGAATTGAAGGATTTCACCATCTACGGCCATTTATCAACAACACCCAGAAACGCCGCCGGCTTTGCTGGGCCCGAGCTCATCTAAGATGGACTGATGCAAAGTGGGAAAGTATTCTGTGGTCCGTAATATCATCAAAAGGTTCAGAGAATCTGGAGCAATCACTGCACGTAAGCGGCAAGGCCGAAAACCAACATTGAATGCCCGTGACGGTACTGCATTAAAAAGCGACGTCAGTGTGTAAAGGATATCACCGCATGGGCTCAGGAACACTTCAGAAACCCACTGTCGGTAACTACAGTCAGTCGCTACATCTGTAAGTGCAAGTTAAAACTCTACTATGCAAATTGAAACGCCATTTATCAACAACACCCAGGAACGAGGGTCACCACTTTGTCAACAAATGCCTGAGCAAATTGTCCAACAGTTTAACAACAACATTTCTCACATTTCTCAACCAGCTATTGCAAGGAATTGAAGGATTTCACCATTTACGGCCATTTATCAACAACACCCAGAAACGCCGCCGGCTTTGCTGGGCCCGAGCTCATCTAAGATGGACTGATGCAAAGTGGGAAAGTGTTCTGTGGTCCGTAATATCATCAAAAGGTTCAGAGAATCTGGAGCAATCACTGCACGTAAGCGGCAAGGCCGAAAACCAACATCGAATGCCTGTGACGGTACTGCATTAAAAAGCGACGTCAGTGTGTAAAGGATATCACCGCATGGGCTCAGGAACACTTCAGAAACCCACTGTCGGTAACTACAGTCGGTCGCTACATCTGTAAGTGCAAGTTAAAACTCTACTATGCAAATTGAAACGCCATTTATCAACAACACCCAGGAACGAGGGTCACCACTTTGTCAACAAATGCCTGAGCAAATTGTCCAACAGTTAAACAACAACATTTCTCACATTTCTCAACCAGCTATTGCAAGGAATTGAAGGATTTCACCATCTACGGCCATTTATCAACAACACCCAGAAACGCCGCCGGCTTTGCTGGGCCCGAGCTCATCTAAGAAGGACTGATGCAAAGTAGGAAAGTGTTCTGTGGTCCGTAATATCATCAAAAGGTTCAGAGAATCTGGAGCAATCACTGCACGTAAGCGGCAAGGCCGAAAACCAACATCGAATGCCTGTGACGGTACTGCATTAAAAAGCGACGTCAGTGTGTAAAGGATATCACCGCGTGGGCTCAGGAACACTTCAGAAACCCACTGTCGGTAACTACAGTCGGTCGCTACATCTGTAAGTGCAAGTTAAAACTCTACTATGCAAATTGAAACGCCATTTATCAACAACACCCAGGAACGAGGGTCACCACTTTGTCAACAAATGCCTGAGCAAATTGTCCAACAGTTTAACAACAACATTTCTCACATTTCTCAACCAGCTATTGCAAGGAATTGAAGGATTTCACCATTTACGGCCATTTATCAACAACACCCAGAAACGCCGCCGGCTTTGCTAGACCCGAGCTCATCTAAGATGGACTGATGCAAAGTAGGAAAGTGTTCTGTGGTCCGTAATATCATCAAAAGGTTCAGAGAATCTGAAGCAATCACTGCACGTAAGCGGCAAGGCCGAAAACCAACATCGAATGCCCGTGACGGTACTGCATTAAAAAGCGACGTCAGTGTGTAAAGGATATCACCGCGTGGGCTCAGGAACACTTCAGAAACCCACTGTCGGTAACTACAGTCGGTCACTACATCTGTAAGTGCAAGTTAAAACTCTACTATGCAAATTGAAAAGCCATTTATCAACAACACCCAGAAACGAGGGTCACCACTTTGTCAACAAATGCCTGAGCAAATTGTCCAACAGTTTAACAACAACATTTCTCACATTTCTCAACCAGTTATTGCAAGGAATTGAAGGATTTCACCATCTACGGCCATTTATCAACAACACCCAGAAACGCCGCCGGCTTTGCTGGGCCCGAGCTCATCTAAGATGGACTGATGCAAAGTGGGAAAGTATTCTGTGGTCCGTAATATCATCAAAAGGTTCAGAGAATCTGGAGCAATCACTGCACGTAAGCGGCAAGGCCGAAAACCAACATTGAATGCCCGTGACGGTACTGCATTAAAAAGCGACGTCAGTGTGTAAAGGATATCACCGCATGGGCTCAGGAACACTTCAGAAACCCACTGTCGGTAACTACAGTCAGTCGCTACATCTGTAAGTGCAAGTTAAAACTCTACTATGCAAATTGAAACGCCATTTATCAACAACACCCAGGAACGAGGGTCACCACTTTGTCAACAAATGCCTGAGCAAATTGTCCAACAGTTTAACAACAACATTTCTCACATTTCTCAACCAGCTATTGCAAGGAATTGAAGGATTTCACCATTTACGGCCATTTATCAACAACACCCAGAAACGCCGCCGGCTTTGCTGGGCCCGAGCTCATCTAAGATGGACTGATGCAAAGTGGGAAAGTGTTCTGTGGTCCGTAATATCATCAAAAGGTTCAGAGAATCTGGAGCAATCACTGCACGTAAGCGGCAAGGCCGAAAACCAACATCGAATGCCTGTGACGGTACTGCATTAAAAAGCGACGTCAGTGTGTAAAGGATATCACCGCATGGGCTCAGGAACACTTCAGAAACCCACTGTCGGTAACTACAGTCGGTCGCTACATCTGTAAGTGCAAGTTAAAACTCTACTATGCAAATTGAAACGCCATTTATCAACAACACCCAGGAACGAGGGTCACCACTTTGTCAACAAATGCCTGAGCAAATTGTCCAACAGTTTAACAACAACATTTCTCACATTTCTCAACCAGCTATTGCAAGGAATTGAAGGATTTCACCATTTACGGCCATTTATCAACAACACCCAGAAACGCCGCCGGCTTTGCTGGACCCGAGCTCATCTAAGATGGACTGATGCAAAGTGGGAAAGTGTTCTGCGGTCCGTAATATCATCAAAAGGTTCAGAGAATCTGGAGCAATCACTGCACGTAAGCGGCAAGGCCGAAAACCAACATCGAATGCCCGTGACGGTACTGCATTAAAAAGCGACGTCAGTGTGTAAAGGATATCACCGCATGGGCTCAGGAACACTTCAGAAACCCACTGTCGGTAACTACAGTCGGTCGCTACATCTGTAAGTGCAAGTTAAAACTCTACTATGCAAATTGAAACGCCATTTATCAACAACACCCAGGAACGAGGGTCACCACTTTGTCAACAAATGCCTGAGCAAATTGTCCAACAGTTTAACAACAACATATCTCACATTTCTCAACCAGCTATTGCAAGGAATTGAAGGATTTCACCATCTACGGCCATTTATCAACAACACCCAGAAACGCCGCCGGCTTTGCTGGGCCCGAGCTCATCTAAGATGGACTGATGCAAAGTGGGAAAGTGTTCTGCGGTCCGTAATATCATCAAAAGGTTCAGAGAATCTGGAGCAATCACTGCACGTAAGCGGCAAGGCCGAAAACCAACATCGAATGCCTGTGACGGTACTGCATTAAAAAGCGACGTCAGTGTGTAAAGGATATCACCGCATGGGCTCAGGAACACTTCAGAAACCCACTGTCGGTAACTACAGTCGGTCGCTACATCTGTAAGTGCAAGTTAAAACTCTACTATGCAAATTGAAACGCCATTTATCAACAACACCCAGGAACGAGGGTCACCACTTTGTCAACAAATGTCTGAGCAAATTGTCCAACAGTTTAACAACAACATTTCTCACATTTCTCAACCAGTTATTGCAAGGAATTGAAGGATTTCACCATCTACGGCCATTTATCAACAACACCCAGAAACGCCGCCGGCTTCGCTGGGCCCGAGCTCATCTAAGATGGACTGATGCAAAGTGGGAAAGTGTTCTGTGGTCCGTAATATCATCAAAAGGTTCAGAGAATCTGGAGCAATCACTGCACGTAAGCGGCAAGGCCGAAAACCAACATCGAATGCCCGTGACGGTACTGCATTAAAAAGCGACGTCAGTGTGTAAAGGATATCACCGCATGGGCTCAGGAACACTTCAGAAAAGCACTGTCTGTAACTACAGTCGGTCGCTACATCTGTAAGTGCAAGTTAAAACTCTACTATGCAAATTGAAACGCCATTTATCAACAACACCCAGAAACGCCACCGGCTTCGATGCGCCGGAGCTCATCTAAGATGCAAAGTGTAAAAGTGTTCTGTGGTCTGACAAGTCCACATTTCAAACTTGACGTCGTGGAAAAGGAAAAGAACCATCGGCAAAGTGTAAAAGCCAGCATGTGTGATGGTATGGGGGTGTATTAGTGCCCAAGAAATGGGTAACTTACACATCTGTGAAGGCACCATTAATGCTGAAAGGTACATACAGCTTTTGGAGCGACATATGTTGCCATCCAAGCAACGTTACCATGGACGCCCCTGCTTATTTCAGCAAGACAATGCCAAGCCCAGTGTTACAACAGCGTGGCTTCGTAGTAAACGAGCGCGGGTACATTTGATCAGATCTGTGTCACTTGAGGGCAAAAAAAACCCAATAGTCTTAAGTTCCTTGTGTTCTTCATGGTATACAACCTGAAGAAGTCTTTATCTTTAGGTTATCATGCCATGATTTAGTGGAATAGATTCCCCCTGAGCGGGACAGACACGCATGTCATTTCGGGTATGGGACCAGGTCTACATCACTTGGTGGGACTGAGACACGGAAGAAGAAGAGCAGAGTGGATCCTCTGAAGTCCGGGGTACAAACTAGTCCACATGACAAGACCCCCATGTGAGAGTACATGAAAGTCCTTGGACAGGTGGTCTCAACTAGTCGCCCCGGTTCGGTGCCAACGGGTCACCAGATGGCCCATCTGCTTACACACACACACACCCCCCCCCCCCCCAAACCCAGCCGAGTGGTGCCCACTGACGGCCGGCCCAAATCTCCTCGCACGGAAGGCAAACGCCTCATGAAGACCTTTGAAGCGGGACGGAAGCTCCCCGTGGAATTTGGAGGAGGGCGCCCACAGCCGCGTTGCATCACCGAGCAAAACAAGGGAAGTCGTCGTCTCGTCCCCCCCTCCCCCCTCCCCCCGCTCTCTGGGTACTTGAGAGCCTTTCCCTCCAGCTGCCGTCCTTCCCAGCGCGCGTCTTGACGTCACCGGCGTGGCGGAATCCCAAAGAAAAGACCCAAAGCGCAGAGGAAAGCCTCTCGCACACGTCTGCTTGTGTTCAACGCTGCGCTGCGGGTGTTTGCTGGGGAAATAGAAAACCTTTTGCTCAACATGACGTTACAAAACATGGCCATCGTGTGCACACACTGTCACACCTCAAAGCAGACACTGTGAAACAGACAATCACTGACTGTGTATTCCAGACTTTAAGACGCTACTTTTTCCCTTCACTTTGAAACCTGCGGCTTATAAAACGGTGCGGCGAATTCATGGGTTTTTCTTCGCTGGAAATTGTTAAAAAATGGATGGAAGTATGGACGTTTGAAACAAAACTGTTATTATTCATTAGTAAGTATACATTTTTTGAGCCTTTTTAGAGAGAATCATATCATTGTAGTAAATTATGCAAATTACTTGATTATGTCATGGTGACCACGCCCATAGCCACGCCCCCACCGCCACAGGTATCTTGGCAGTTTATGGGAAACGCTGTACATATATATATATACATATATATATATATATATATATATATATATATATATATAATATTATATATATATATATATATATATATATATATATACACATATACATATATATATATATATATATATATATATATATATATATATATATATATATATATATATATATATATATATATATATATATATATACATATATATATATATATATATATATATATATATATATATGTACAGCGTTTCCCATATATATATATACATATATATAATATATACATACATATATATATATATATATATATATATATATATATATATGTATGTATATATTATATATATGTATATATATATATATATGTATATATATTATATATATATATATATATATATATATATATATATATATATATATATATATATATATATATATATATATATATATATATATATATTAGGGCTGCAACTAACGATTTATTTGATAATCAATTAATCCGTCGATCATTACTTCGATTAATCGATTAATAATCGGATAAAAGAGACAAACATATATATATATATATATATATATATATATACACACACACATATATATATATATATACACACACACACAGCCAACCATTGACAATCAATGGGCGGCTGACTAAATACTTTTTTGCCCCACTGTATGTATGTATGTATATATATATATATATATATATATATATATATATATATATATATATATATATATATATATATATATATATATATATATATATATATATATATATATATATATATATATATATATATATATATATATATATATATATATATATATATACACATATTAGGGCTGCAACAACTAATCGATTAAATCGATTAAAATCGATTATAAAAATAGTTGCCGATTAATTTAGTCATCGATTCGTTGGATCTATGCTATGCGCATGCGCAGAGGCTTTTTTTAAAAATAAATCTTTATTTATTAACTGCAACATTTACAAACAGCTGAGAAACAATAATCAAAATAAGTATGGTGCCAGTATGCTGTTTTTTTCAATAAAATACTGGAAAGGATAGAAATGTAGTTAGTCTCTTTTATCCGATTATTAGTTGATTAATCGAAGTAATAATCAACAGATTAATCGATTATCAAATTAATCGTTAGTTGCAGCCCTAATATACATATACATATACACATATATAATATATATGTATAAATATTTGTTGTATCGATTGATTGATTTAAACGATTCAGAATCGTTACAAATGAGAATCACAATTCAATCGAAAATCTATTTTTTGACACCCCTAGTGTATATCATTGTTTCTTATAAAATATCAACTTTTGGGGATTTTTTTCTCCACCCGCAACCAGAAACAGCTTTTTTAAACTGTAACCTCTTTTGAAAAAGTTACATTTGACTTATGATAGCAAATAAGACATCGTGGGAATCGGTTCAAATCGAGAATGGATTTCTAAATTGAATCCTCACCCCGGGAATCGGATTGAATCGCTCGGTACCCGA
>NC_084745.1:7350138-7352638 GCF_033978785.1 Entelurus aequoreus
TATTGCACCAAAAACCAGACATTTGCAGCTAGAATAGTCATTTACCACATTAGCAATGTATAGAGTGTATTTCTTTAAAGTTAAGACTAAAAGTTATCTTCATTGAAAAGTACAGTGCTTTTCCTTCAAAAATAAGGACTTTTCAATGTGACCCCAAACTTTTGAACGGTAGTGTATATATATATTATATATATATATATGCATATAAACTTGGCAACCGAAAAAAAGACTTTGATCACCGGAGCAGCGCTGCCGAAAGCGGATGTAAGACTTACACCATTGTCAGCATGTCTGTGATGTGGACGTCACTAAGTGTCAGCATGTCTGTGATGTGGAGGTAACTAAGTGTCAGCATGTCTGTGATGTGGACGTCACTAAGTGTAAACAAGTGTGACGTCATGCTCGCCTCTTTCGTGGCCAACATCAAGGGACAGAAGTAGAGTCTCGAAACTAGACTATATTCGATATCAGGCGTATCAAACTGGTTTTCATTGAGGGCCACATCTAAGTTATGTTTGCTCCCAGAGGGCCGCTTTTAACAGTGAATAAAGTATGAATAAAAATGTGTATATTTAAAACGTGTATAATTGTCTATGTATTTGTATTTGATTATTATGTATTTTTTTAAGTACACTGTACAAAACAAAATCTTTAAATTGTACTGTTAAATAATAATTTTACAGTTTTTTTCTACAGCATATAAAATAAATAAATAAATGGAATTAAATTAAATGGAAGGGTAAAATCCATGCTACTTTTTTTATACTGTGAAATCTACGGTTGTTGTGTTTTTATAGTGTATCATTACTCTATATTGAAAAATTGATTTTACTGTGAAAAATGTTACTGCAAAATGTTTTGCATGAACAATTTGTTGGATTGAAATGGTAAGTCAATCAGATATTTAAGTGTTTATCTTTATTTGAACAAAAAAACATTGTTTTGAAATGTATGATGATATAATACTTTGTTTGATTATTAGAGACGATTAAAGTGTAAATATGTGTAATTGCACACGGTACATTTACTTTTGTAATACATTTATTGAGAAAAAAATAAGGTATTTTATTTACACATTATTTCCACGCTATCGGGGGCCACACAAATTAAATGTGGAGGGGCCAGATGTGGCCCCCGGGCCTTGAGTTTGACACCCGTGTTCTATATTAACACCAGAAGAAGATACTGTATTTGTTTTTAATAAACTCAAAGTCATTAAATGTTTCCAGACACTTAAAATGTGTTAAAAATGATTAATAACAGGTTTGTTTTTAAATGTATGTATACATTTTTAAATGATACCACTTTGTGAACAAATGCCGGAGCAAATTGTCGAACAGTTTAAGAACAATATTTCCAAACGAGCTATTGCAAAGGAATTTAGGGATTTCACCATCTACGCTCCGTAATATCATCAAAGGGTTCAGAGAATCCGGAGAAATCACTGCATGTAAGCCATGATATTACGGACCTTCGATCCCTCCATCCATCAAAAAGCGACATCGGTGTGTAAAGGATATCACCACATGGGCTCAGGAACACTTCAGAAAACCACTGTCAGTACTACAGTTGGTTGCTACATCTTTAAGTGCTACTTAAAACTCTACTATGCAAAGTTAAAGCCATTTATCAACAACACCCGGAGACGCCGCCGGCTTCGCTGGGCCCGAGCTCATCTAAGATGGACTGACGCAAAGTGGAAAAGTGGTCTGACGAGACCACATTTTAAATTGTTTTTGGAACCATCCGGATTGTTCTAGGCGCAAAGTGTAAAAGCCAGCATGTGTGATGGTATGGGGGTGTATTAGTGCCCAAGACATGGGTAACTTACACATCTGCGAAGGCGCCATTAATGCTGAAAGGTACATACAGGTTTTGGAGCGACATATGTTGCCATCCAAGCAACGTCATCATGGACGCCCCTGCTTATTTCAGCAAGGCAATGCCAAGCCAAGTGTTACAACAGCGTGACTTCGTAGGTAAAGAGTGCGGGTACTAGACTGGCCTGCCTGTAGTCCAGACCTGTCTCCCGTGGTGCAATATGAAGGCTAAGATATGAGAAGGGAGACTGTTGAACAACTTAAGCTGTACATCAAGCAAGAATGGGAAAGAATTCCACTTCAAAAATGTGTCTCCTCAGTTGTTAAAAGGAAAGGCCATGTAATACAGTGGTAAAAATGCCCTTTTTTGCAATGTGTTGCAGCCATTAAATTCTAAGTTCATGATTATTTGCACAAAAAAACATTAAATATATTGTCTTTGCAGTCTATTCAATTGAATATAAGTTGAAAAGGATTTGCAAATCATTGTATTTTGTTTTTATTTACCATTTACACAACGTGACAACTTCACTGCTTTAAGGTTTTGTACATAAAACCTCGATGGAGGCGTTTGGAATGTTTTTGACCACTTTACAGGCGACGACCATTGACCCCGTTGTTAGCTGACTTTTGCTAGCATTTATTTACGACTTAGAATGCAATGGAAAAAAAATAGAAAA
>NC_084745.1:7357638-7367638 GCF_033978785.1 Entelurus aequoreus
GGTGATTAGTACCTATGACTGCGATCCAGTACGTGTGATTGATAAGTACCTATGACTGCGTTCCAGTACGTGTGGGTGATAAGTATCTTTGACTGCAATCCAGTACGTGTGATTGATAAGTACCAATGACTGCGTTCCAGAACATGTGATTGATAAGTACCTATGACTGCGTTCCAGTACGTGTGATTGATAAGTACCTATGACTGCGTTCCAGTACGTGTGATTGATAAGTACCTATGACTGCGTTCCAGTACGTGTGATTGATAAGTACCTATGACTGCGTTCCAGTGCGTGCGATTGATAAGTACCTATGACTGCGTTCCAGTATGTGTGATTGATAAGTACCTATGACTGTGTTCCAGTGCGTGTGATTGATAAGTACCTATGACTGCATTCCAGTGTGTGTGATTGATAAGTACCTATGACTGCATTCCAGTGTGTGTGATTGATAAGTACCTATGACTGCATTCCAGTGTGTGTGATTGATAAGTACCTATGACTGTGTTCCAGTACGTGTGATTGATAAGTACCTATGACTGCATTCCAGTGCGTGTGATTGATAAGTACCTATGACTGCGTTCCAGTACGTGTGATTGAGAAGTACCTATGACTGTGTTCTAGTACGTGTGATTGATAAGTACCTATGACTGCGTTCCAGTACTTGTGATTGATAAGTACCTATGACTGCGTTCCAGTACGTGTGATTGATAAGTACCTATGACTGTGTTCCAGTACGTGCGGGTGATAAGTACCTATGACTGCGTTCCAGTACGTGTGGGTGATAAGTACCTATGACTGCGTTCCAGTACGTGTGATTGATAAGTACCTATGACTGCGTTCCAGTGCGTGTGATTGATAAGTACCTATGACTGTGTTCCAGTACGTGTGGGTGATAAGTACCTATGACTGCGTTCCAGTACGTGTGATTGATAAGTACCTATGACTGCGTTCCAGTGCGTGTGATTGATAAGTACCTATGACTGCGTTCCAGTGCGTGTGATTGATAAGTACCTATGACTGCGTTCCAGTGCGTGTGATTGATAAGTACCTATGACTGCGTTCCAGTACGTGTGGGTGATAAGTACCTATGACTGCGTTCCAGTACGTGTGTGAGCCGTCACTGTACAGCTTAACTTCTTTGTTCTGGGTCTGGCCCACGAGGCAGAGGCCAAAGTTGATGGCGTCACAGGACAGCCGCAGAGACGCCAGCCTCAAGTGTGTGCAGATCGGCACCGCCTGCGCACAAACCATCACCTTGAACAACTTGATGACTTGAGGGAGAAGAAGAGCAGCCTCAGACCTGCAGGCTGTTGTTGCTGTAGTGGATGATCAGGTCTTCCTGGAACCTCAGCTGCTTGAATCCATTCTCACTGGTCACCTGCGTCACTCCGGGGGGAAGCTGGTCTTTGGGCGTCTCCGCGTGCTCCAGGAGGGACAGCGAGCAGTGGAAGGAAACTTGCACCTGCACCCATCAATGAAGAGTTAAGTTGAGAGTTAGATGTCTGCACTAATCAATGAAGAGTTAAGTTGAGAGTTAAATGTCTGCACTAATCAATGAAGAGTTAAGTTGAGAGTTAGATGTCTGCACTAATCAATGAAGAGTTAAGTTGAGAGTTAAATGTCTGCACTAATCAATGAAGAGTTAAGTTGAGAGTTAAATGTCTGCACCCATCAATGAAGAGTTAAGTTGAGAGTTAAATGTCTGCACTAATCAATGAAGAGTTAAGTTAAGAGTTAAATGTCTGCACTAATCAATGAAGAGTTAAGTTAAGAGTTAAATGTCTGCACTAATCAATGAAGAGTTAAGTTGAGAGTTAAATGTCTGCACTAATCAATGAAGAGTTAAGTTGAGAGTTAAATGTCTGCACTAATCAATGAAGAGTTAAGTTAAGAGTTAAATGTCTGCACTAATCAATGAAGAGTTAAGTTGAGAGTTAAATGTCTGCACTAATCAATGAAGAGTTATGTTAGAGTTAAATGTCTGCACTAATCAATGAAGAGTTAAGTTGAGAGTTAAATGTCTGCACTAATCAATGAAGAGTTAAGTAGAGAGTTAAATGTCTGCACTAATCAATGAAGAGTTATGTTAAGAGTTAAATGTCTGCACTAATCAATGAAGAGTTAAGTTGAGAGTTAAATGTCTGCACTAATCAATGAAGAGTTATGTTAAGAGTTAAATGTCTGCACTAATCAATGAAGAGTTAAGTTGAGAGTTAAATGTCTGCACTAATCAATGAAGAGTTAAGTTGAGAGTTAAATGTCTGCACTAATCAATGAAGAGTTATGTTAAGAGTTAAATGTCTGCACTAATCAATGAAGAGTTAAGTTGAGAGTTAAATGTCTGCACTAATCAATGAAGAGTTATGTTAAGAGTTAAATGTCTGCACTAATCAATGAAGAGTTAAGTTGAGAGTTAAATGTCTGCACTAATCAATGAAGAGTTATGTTAAGAGTTAAATGTCTGCACTAATCAATGAAGAGTTAAGTTGAGAGTTAAATGTCTGCACTAATCAATGAAGAGTTAAGTTGAGAGTTAAATGTCTGCACTAATCAATGAAGAGTTATGTTAAGAGTTAAATGTCTGCACTAATCAATGAAGAGTTAAGTTGAGAGTTAAATGTCTGCACTAATCAATGAAGAGTTATGTTAAGAGTTAAATGTCTGCACTAATCAATGAAGAGTTAAGTTGAGAGTTAAATGTCTGCACTAATCAATGAAGAGTTATGTTAAGAGTTAAATGTCTGCACTAATCAATGAAGAGTTAAGTTGAGAGTTAAATGTCTGCACTAATCAATGAAGAGTTAAGTTGAGAGTTAAATGTCTGCACTAATCAATGAAGAGTTATGTTAAGAGTTAAATGTCTGCACTAATCAATGAAGAGTTAAGTTGAGAGTTAAATGTCTGCACTAATCAATGAAGAGTTAAGTTGAGAGTTAAATGTCTGCACTAATCAATGAAGAGTTAAGTTGAGAGTTATATGTCTGCACTAATCAATGAAGAGTTAAGTTGAGAGTTAAATGTCTGCACTAATCAATGAAGAGTTAAGTTAAGAGTTAAATGTCTGCACTAATCAATGAAGAGTTAAGTTGAGAGTTAAATGTCTGCACTAATCAATGAAGAGTTATGTTAAGAGTTAAATGTCTGCACTAATCAATGAAGAGTTAAGTTCAGAGTTAAATGTCTGCACTAATCAATGAAGAGTTAAGTTAAGAGTTAAATGTCTGCACTAATCAATGAAGAGTTAAGTTGAGAGTTAAATGTCTGCACTAATCAATGAAGAGTTAAGTTGAGAGTTAAATGTCTGCACTAATCAATGAAGAGTTAAGTTGAGAGTTAGATGTCTGCACTAATCAATGAAGAGTTAAGTTGAGAGGTAAATGTCTGCACTAATCAATGAAGTTAAGTTGAGAGTTAAATGTCTGCAATAATCAATGAAGAGTTAAGTTAAGAGTTAAATGTCTGCACTAATCAATGAAGAGTTAAGTTAAGAGTTAAATGTCTGCACTAATCAATGAAGAGTTAAGTTAAGAGTTAAATGTCTGCACTAATCAATGAAGAGTTAAGTTAAGAGTTAAATGTCTGCACTAATCAATGAAGAGTTAAGTTAAGAGTTACATTTATGCACTAATCAATTAAGAGTTAAGTTAAGAGTTACATTTATGCACTAATCAATTAAGAGTTAAGTTAAGAGTTACATTTATGCACTAATCAATTAAGAGTTATGTTAAGAGTTAAATGTCTGCACTAATCAGTGAAGAGCTACGTTAAGAGTTAAATGTCTGCACTAATCAATGAAGAGTTATGTTAAGAGTTAAATGTCTGCACTAATCAATGAAGAGTTAAGTTAAGAGTTAAATGTCTGCACTAATCAATGAAGAGTTAAGTTAAGAGTTAAATGTCTGCACTAATCAATGAAGAGTTATGTTAAGAGTTAAATGTCTGCACCCATCAATGAAGAGTTAAGTTAAGAGTTAAATGTCTGCACTAATCAATGAAGAGTTAAGTTGAGAGTTAAATATCTGCACTAATCAATGAAGAGTTAAGTTGAGAGTTAAATGTCTGCACTAATCAATGAAGAGTTAAGTTGAGAGTTAAATGTCTGCACTAATCAATGAAGAGTTAAGTTGAGAGTTAAATGTCTGCACTAATCAATAAAGAGTTAAGTTGAGAGTTAAATGTCTGCACTAATCAATGAAGAGTTAAGTTGAGAGTTAAATGTCTGCACTAATCAATGAAGAGTTAAGTTAAGAGCTAAATGTCTGCACTAATCAATGAAGAGTTAAGTTAAGAGTTAAATGTCTGCACTAATCAATGAAGAGTTAAGTTAAGAGTTAAATGTCTGCACTAATCAATAAAGAGTTAAGTTGAGAGTTAAATGTCTGCACTAATCAATGAAGAATTAGGTTAAGAGTTAAATGTCTGCACTAATCAATGAAGAGTTAAGTTAAGAGTTGCAGCTGTGCCCCAATCAATGAAAGAGTTAAGTAAAGTTAAGTAAAGCAGCTGTGCACCAATCAATGAAATAGTTAAGTTAAGAGTTGCAGCTGTGCACCAATCAATGAAGGAGTTAAGTTAAGTTAAGTAAAGCAGCTGTGCACCAATCAATGAAAGAGTTAAGTAAAGTTAAGTAAAGCAGCTGTGCACCAATCAATGAAATAGTTAAGTTAAGAGTTGCAGCTGTGCACCAATCAATGAAGGAGTTAAGTTAAGTTAAGTAAAGCAGCTGTGCACCAATCAATGAAATAGTTAAGTTAAGAGTTGCAGCTGTGCACCAATCAATGAAGGAGTTAAGTTAAGTTAAGTACAGCAGCTGTGCACCAATAGCGTGTGCTGCTGGCACCTGTGTGCTGTTCTGCGGTTGTAGCAGCACAGAGTCCGAGTCAGCAGAGGTGGTTTTCCCCGAGGTGCTGGTCTCTCCTCGATGGAGGACCTGAGACACTGAAAATGGCGAGCAAGTGCTGAGCTTGAAGCGCAGGGGCATGTCAGTCGGGTTCTTCAGAAGGAACGTCTGCATGTCGCTGAACTCCTGCACTGTAACCTGCACAACAATACATTCTCATATCATATCATATATATATATCTATATATATATATATATATCTATATATAGATATATATATATATGTGTTGACATTCTGAAGGGTGTATCCCTGACCTGGTCTGCTTCCATTACGAGTAAATCTCCGGCGGAGGCCTGAAACGTCAACATTCCTTGGTCGTCCTCCATCTGCACCAACAGTCTGCAGCAGCAGGAAGAAGCACGACCATCATCAGTGTCGCCTCTAAGCTCCTCCCCCTCGCGAGAATGACGTAGGACATTCTTACACTGCAGGCTTGACCACGGCGAGCAGATCCACCCTGATGGGATCCAAATCCAGACCCTGGAGTCGGCGGACTCTGCCTGGGACGCACGCAGCCGCCTGTAACGCACACCACACCCACTGCGCTCAACATTCCACTCATCGCTTAAGCTCCGCCTCCATTCTGTGATAGAGGTATTTATTGAAGTTGGTAAGTGTAGCTGCACGACTGAAACACCACATCCAAGTAAGGATCCATTGCTGGTTACCATAGCGACCGAGATCGGTCGAGCATAAAGATGTGGTATCGGAGGTACTGATATTTCAGTATCGATCCGCACATCACTGATAACAATACTTGTTAGAAATGTACTGGTGCTATTATTCATTTAGGGGAGCGGCTCCACACTGTGTATGAACATACACAGTTAGCTGGGAAACCACAAATAATGAAGTATGAGCTTATTGGATACTGATCTTCATCCAAATATCTCTAAGGCCTGGTTCACACCAACGGCGCTTGCCGCGCTTTAAAGCGGCGAGCAAAGCGCCGTCATTTTTGTCAATTTTTCCATGAATATCCCGATCTCCGAAGTAATGTTATGCTTTGATACGCTCTGATACGAATTCTTTCCCGCTTTGTTACCGTTCCTCACGATTTGATGCCGCTTTGATACGCTTTAAATCACGCTTTGATACGTTTTATTACGCTTTATTGAACTTTATTACACTTTGATGCGATTATTATTTTGTGAATTTGATGAATAAATTGCGTGCGCACACATAATATAATGAAAAAGAGAAATATGACAAAAAAATAAGAAAAAAATGTGAAAAACTCAGTATACTAAGTTTTCCCCACATTTTTTAGATTTATCTATTTATTTGATTTCTCTTTTTGTTTTATTCTATACAAGATAAATCACATACTGTAATGAAAAAGAGAAATATGATAAACAAATAAGTAAAAAAAAATGTGAAAAACTCAGTATACTAAGTTTTCCCCACATTTTTTAGATTTATCTATTTATTTGATTTCTCTTTTTGTTTTATTATATACAAGATAAAACACATAATGTAATAAAAGAGAAATATGATAAACAAATAAGTAACAAAAAATGTGAAAAACTCAGTATACTAAGTTTTCCCCACATTTTTTAGATGTATCTATTTATTTGATTTCTCTTTTTGTTTTATTATATACAAGATAAAACACAATGTAATAAAAAAGAGAAATATGATAAACAAATAAGTAACAAAAAATGTGAAAAACTCAGTATACTAAGTTTTCCCCACATTTTTTAGATTTATCTATTTATTTGATTTCTCTTTTTGTTTTATTATATACAAGATAAAACACAATGTAATAAAAAAGACAAATATGATAAACAAATAAGTAAAAAAAAATGTGAAAAACTGTTTTTCACACATTTTTTATATTCATTTATTTTTTCAATTTCTCTTTTTTTTCCGTTATATTATGTTTTATATCTTCATTTCTTTTATTTCTTTGTCATCTTAATACATATCTATCTTTCATTTCTTATGCTAGTTGACAATAATAAAAGGCATTTCTTTTAAACGTAACATATTCTCTTTATTATTAAGGAAGATGTTATCAACATGTTCACCAATCAGGTTACATAATGTGGGGTTCATATGGCAAAGGGTACATTATGTTGTATGAGATGATACAAGAGAGTGGATCAACATTGTCCACAAAGTAGAAAGTTAAGAACCATTTTTGTTTACATTTTCATACAGAAAAATTATAGACAGTAATGTCAAACTGTAATATCAAACAGCAAACTCACAGAAGTACAGAAACAATGATCATCGTATAAAAAAGGCAACGATGCAAAAGAGAATGGATTTGTAATCCTGTGTTGGTTTTACATAAAGTTTCAATGTCACTAGTCAATATCACAGTCACTTCCTATTTGTAGTTGTAGACTGGGGTCCGCGCTTTGAACCAAGATCTGTTAAGCTTTCCTACGCTTTGAGTCAAGCTTTGCTGAGCTTTGTCACGCTTTGATACGCTCTCGGCGCTTTATTCCATTCTTGACAGAGCGCCAAATTTTTTTAAACCGTTTAAAAATTTTTGGCGATCTTCACTACAAGCTGTTCCACGATCCATTACGACCCTCACGCTTTAATCAGGCTTTGTTACGCTTTAACGCCACTTTGCATGCCGCTTTAAAGCGCCGTCAAAGCGCCGTTGGTGTGAACCTAGCATAAAGCACAATAATTGTGTGAATGCTCCAAAGCAAATTGACATATTCCAAAAAATTCCAAGATTTCCCAGAATTCCAGGTTTTCCGGGACATTTTTCCCATTCAAAATGAAACTTCCACCATTTCCACATTTTTCAACCTATTCAAACCATTCCACATATTCCACTCATCCTGGACATACGAACTATCAAAAATAAAAATGGAAATTTGGGGATTCCTGGAAAAGAGAGATTTTTTTTGAATATGCGAAAAAAAACTCTTGAATTTTCGGAATGAGTTGAAATGGTCGGAGTCGTAATTTTTCAAAACGCTCAAAAAATGTTGAAGTAGTAACATTTTTAATTGAGAAATAGGGAAAACCGGGAATTTTTCCAGTTCACAAAACAACTTTTGTTTTTTGTCCTGATTAAGAGGATTGATTCGACGGTGGAACGGTTGAAGTGGGTTGACAAATGTGAAAGGAGTAGGCAGGAAAAAGGGTTTGAAAAAATGGGAAAGCTGGGAATTCCTGGAATTTTTTGGAACTTGGAAACATTATAGTTTGAATGTCCAGGTTGAGTGGAATGTGTTGAAGTTGGAATGGTGTGAATAGCTTGAAAAATGTAGGAATTGTGCAACTTGGAAAAAGGTCCCATTCATTTCAATGGGAACTTCCTGGAAATTTGGGAATTTTGGGAAAAGTTGGATTTTATTGAAAATGATTAGGAGCATGAATTTTCTGAATGAGCTGAATTGGTTGGTGTTGGAATTGTTTAAATCGGTCAAGAACTGTTGACGTAGTAACAGTTTTTTAATTGAAAAATGGTACTACGGAATTTCGGGAAAACCGGGAATTTTTCAAGTTCTTAAACCAACTTGTTTTTTTTGTCCTGACTAAGAGGAATGTTTTGACAGTGGAACGGTTGAAATGAGTTGAAAAATGTGAAAGGAGTCATCGCACTAAAAAAGGTTGGATATAAGTTTAGAGAAAAAATGTTCCCATTCTTTTCAATGAGAATTTCATGGAAATTTGGGGATTCCTGGAAAAGGGGGATTTTTTTTGAAAATGCTAAAAAACTCTGAATTTTCTGAATGAGTTGAAATGGTCTGTGTTGGAATGTTTCAAAACTGTCGAGAAATGTTGAAGTAGTAACATTTTTAATTGAGAAATAGGGAAAACCGGGAATTTTTTGTCCTGATTAAGAGGATTGATTCGACGGTGGAACGGTTGAAGTGGGTTGACAAATGTGAAAGGAGTAGTTGGCAGGAAAAAGGGTTTGAAAAAATGGGAAAGCTGGGAATTTCTGGAATTTTTTGGAACTTGGAAACATTATAGTTTGAATGTCCAGGTTGAGTGGAATGTGTTGAAGTTGGAATGGTTTGAATAGCTTGAAAAATGTAGGAATTGTGCAACTTGGAAAAAGGTCCCATTCATTTCAATGGGAACTTCCTGGAAATTTGGGAATTTTGGGAATAGCGGGATTTTTTTGAAAACGATTAGGAGCATGGATGTCCTGAACGAGCTGAATTGGTTGGTGTTGGAATTGTTTAAATCGGTCAAGAACTGTTGAAGTAGTAACAGTTTTTTAATTGAAAAATGGTACTACGGAATTTCGGGAAAACCGGGAATTTTTCAGGTTCTTAAACCAACGTGTTTTTTTTGTCCCGACTAAGAGGAATGTTTTGACAGTGGAACGGTTGAAATGGGTTGAAAAATGTGAAAGGAGTCATCCCACTAAAAAAGGTTGGATATAAGTTTAGAGAAAAAAAATTCCCATTCTTTTCAATGAGAATTTCATGGAAATTTGGGGATTCCTGGAAAAGGGGGATTTTTTTTGAAAATGCTAAAAAACTCTGAATTTTCTGAATGAGTACAAATGGTCTGTGTTGGAATGTTTCAAAACTGTCGAGAAATGTTGAAGTAGTAACATTTTTAATTGAGAAATAGGGAAAACCGGGAATTTTTCCAGTTCAAAAAAACAACTTTTGTTTTTTGTCCCGATTAAGAGGATTGATTCGACGGTGGAACGGTTGAAGTGGGTTGACAAATGTGAAAGGGGTAGTCGGCAGGAAAAAGGGTTTGAAAAAATGGGAAAGCTGGGAATTCCTGGAATTTTTTGGAACTTGGAAACATTATAGTTTGAATGTCCAGGTTGAGTGGAATGTGTTGAAGTTGGAATGGTTTGAATAGCTTGAAAAATGTGGGAATTGTGCAACTTGGAAAAAGGTCACATTCATTTCAATGGGAACTTCCTGGAAAATTGGGAATTTTGGGCAAAGCGGGATTTTTTGGAAAATGATTAGGAGCATGGATGTCCTGAATGAGCTGAATTGGTTGGTGTTGGAATTGTTTAAATCGGTCAAGAACTGTTGAAGTAGTAACAGTTTTTTAATTGAAAAATGGTATTACAGGAATTTCGGGAAAACCGGGAATTTTTCAAGTTCTTAAATCAACTTTTTTTTTGTTGTCCTGACTACGAGGAATGT
>NC_084745.1:7372638-7405138 GCF_033978785.1 Entelurus aequoreus
TGCACCATTAAAGTTGGAGGAGTCCAAATGATCACTGTGTGTTCTCTGACCGGAACCCCAACGTGGTCAATATCCGAAAACACCAGTCGCAGAGTTTAATACTCAACACCAGTGTTCTAATGGTACGAAGTGTTTGCTCATTGGCTCAGAAGGCTAATAGATGATTAGAAAACCCTTGTGCAATCATGTTCACACATCTGAAAACAGTTTAGCTCGTTACAGAAGCTACAAAACTGACCTTCCTTTGAGCAGATTGAGTTTCTGGAGCATCACATTTCTGGGGTCAATTAAACGCTCAAAATGGCCAGAAAAAGAGAACTTTCATCTGAAACTCGACAGTCTATTCTTGTTCTTAGAAATGAAGGCTATTCCACAAAATTGTTTGGGTGACCCCAAACTTTTGAACGGTAGTGTATTTATCGTAAATGACGAGTCTTGTCACAAAAAGTGTGCTTTATTCAGCCTTCAGCTCAGCGTTCAGGATGAAGATAAAATGTACAACAACTTTTTCACTTCCGATGCAATCCTGATATCGGAGCCTTAGTTATTGGTCGATACCGATACTGATTTGATACTATACCAGCAGAAATTATAGTGGTGTGGAATGTTAGAAAAGGTTATATCAGGTGAAATGAGTCAAAAAAACCAAAAACAATGGTAGCTATGAAAAACACTAACATATTTATTATTAACTGTCTGGAATGGACTTGTGCTGTCTTTAAGTTGAAGTGGAGTGATCATTTTTAACAATTAATAATTCATGCAAGGTAAATGACGCGGACACGTTTGTTACCGGTGACTTTGTAAACTAAGGAATTCTCTTTACAATGAGATAAAAGACTGTAAAAATATATTTCAATTGAAAAAAAATATATAAAGACAGAACAATAAGATCATATGGACAAACATAAGTGTCTACATTTTGCTTTATATTTATTATTTTACATATTTTACGTACGTAAAAAATAAAATAAAACACACTGTATTCTACAGTAAAATGTTGTAAATGAAAAGTTTATACTGTAAAATTGACAGTCTACTTAAAGGCCTACTGAAATGAATTTTTTTTATTTAAACGGGGATAGCAGATCTATTCTATGTGTCATACTTGATCATTTCGCGATATTGACATATTTTTGCTGAAAGGATTTAGTATAGAACAACGACGATAAAGATCGCAACTTTTGGTATCTGATAAAAAAAAGCCTTGCCCCTACCGGAAGTAGCGTGACGTAGTCAGTTGAACATATACGCAAAGTTCCCTATTGTTTACAATGATGGCCGCATGAAGTGAGAGAGATTCGGACCGAGAAAGCGACAATTTCCCCATTAATTTGAGCGAGGATGAAAGATTTGTGGATGATTAAAGTGCAAGTGAAGGACTAGTGGGGAGTGGAAGCTATTCAGATAGGGAAGATGCTGTGAGAGCCGGGGGTGACCTGATATTCAGCTGGGAATGACTACAATAAACACAAGACATATATATACTCTATTAGCCACAACACAACCAGGCTTATATTTAATATGCCACAAATTAATCCTGCATAAAAACACCTCAGTGTTTGTTATGCTAGCTCCTAGCTCCTATGCTAGCTCTTAGCTCCTAGCTCCATATAAGCCGCCAATCCAATTCAAACACCTGATCAACACACACAATCACTCAGCCCAAAAGACCATTCACCAAACCCAAGGTTCATAAAGCTTATATATTTAAACAAAGTAACGTACGTGACGCGCACGTACTGGCAAGCGATCAAATGTTTGGAAGCGCAGCTGCTACTCACGGTACCTGGTATTCAGCTGGGAATGACTAAAACAGTAAATAAACACAAGACATATATATACTCTATTAGCCAAAACACAACCAGGCTTATATTTAATATGCCACAAATTAATCCTGCATAAAAACACCTACGTGTTTGTTATGCTAACTCCTAGCTCCTCTGCTAGCTCCTAGCTCCATAGAACACGCCAATACAATTCAAACACCTGATCAACACACACAATCACTCAGCCCAAAAGACCGTTCACCTAACCCAAGGTTCATAAAGCTTATATATTTAAACAAAGTTACGTACGTGACGCGCACGTACGGTCAAGCAATCAAATGTTTGGAAGCCAAAGCTGCATACTCACGGTAGCACGTCTGCGTCTTTGTCATCCAAATCAAAGTAATCCTGGTAAGAGTCTGTGTTGTCCAAGTTCTCTACAGGCGTCTGTGTATCGAAGTCAAAAGTCCTCCTGGTTAGAGTCTCTGTTATCCGAGTTCTTCCATCTTGACTGCATCTTTCGGGAATGTAAACAATGAAACACCGCCTGTGTTGTGTTGCTGCTGACTTCCTTCGCAAAATACGTCCGCTTTGCACCGAGAACTTTCTTCTTTGCTTGCTCAGCTTCTTTCTCCATAATGCAATGAACATAATTGCAACAGATTCACCAACACTGATGTCCAGAATACACCCTGAATGAGATGAAAACAGCTATTTCTAATTGGCTTCAATGTGGAAGCCATACCCGTGTTCCCCGGGCTATGTCACGCGCATACGTCATCCTCAGAGGCGTTTCGAACCGGAAGTTTAGCGGCAAATTTAAAATTGCACTTTATAAGTTAAAAAAAGCCTTGCCCCTACCGGAAGTAGCGTGACGTAGTCAGTTGTTCACCTCCTCATATTTTCCTATTGTTTTCAACGCAGCTAGAGCGATTCGGACCGAGAAAGCGACGATTACCCCATTAATTTGAGCGAGGATGAAAGATTTGTGGATGAGGAATGTTAGAGTGACGGACTAGAATGCAGTGAAAGACATATCTTTTTTCGCTCTGACCGTAACTTAGGTACAAGCTGGCTCATTGGATTCCACACTCTCTCCTTTTTCTATTGTGGATCACGGATTTGTATTTTAAACCACCTCGGATACTATATCCTCTTGAAAATGAGAGTCGAGAACGCGAAATGGACATTCACAGTGACTTTTATCTCCACGACAATACATCGGCGAAGCTCTTTAGCTACTGAGCTAACGTGATAGCATCGGGCTCAAATGCAGATAGAAACAAAATAAATAAATCCCTAACTGGAAGGATTGACAGAAGATCAACAATACTATTAAACCATGGACATGTAACTACACGGTTAATAATTCTCAGCCTGGCAAAGCTTAACAATGCTGTTGCTAACGACGCTGAAGCTAACTTAGCAACTTAGCAACCGGACCTCACAGAGCTATGATAAAAACATTAGCGCTCCACCTACGCCAGCCAGCCCTCATCTGCTCATCAACACCCGTGCTCACCTGCGTTCCAGCGATCGACGGCGCGACGAAGGACTTCACCCGATCACAGATGCGGTTGGCGGCTAGCATCGGCTAGCGCGTCTGCTATCCAAGTCAAAGTCCTCCTGGTTGTGTTGCTGCAGCCAGCCGCTAATACACCGATCCCACCTACAACTTTCTTCTTTGCAATCTCCATTGTTCATTAAACAAATTGCAAAAGATTCACCAACACAGATGTCCAGAATACTGTGGAATTATGAAATGAAAACAGAGCTTGTTGTATTGGCCTCAATGGGGGAGCCATACCTCTGTTTTACTGGCTACGTCACGCGCATACGTCATATCCAAAGGAGTTTTCAACCGGAAGTTTAGCGGGAAATTTTAAATTGCACTTTATAAGTTAACCCGGCCGTATTGGCATGTGTTGCAATGTTAAGATTTCATCATTGATATATAAACTATCAGACTGCGTGGTCGGTAGTAGTGGCTTTCAGTAGGCCTTTAAAACAATTTATATACTTAATAATGAAATCCAGAGGCAAATTCATACATTATTTTGTTACTCTGATGGCAGCCATAACGGCCATGTGGCCCTCAATGAAAACCAGTTTGACATCCCTGGTGTAGTGCATGTGTTTGCTTAAAACCTGAGTTGTTTTCCCAGCAGCCTCTGCGTTACAAAGCTTTGGCGCGTCTCCCACAATCTCAGTGCCGTCGGCGTCCCTCAGAGGGAAGCTTTGTCCGTAGGAAATCACCACGTCCACCAGTTTACGGTCGTTGGCAAGGATGTTGTAGGTCTCCCAGTCCAGGCGGATATCTGCGAGGAAGCGACAAAACGCGTGGCTCTCCAAAGACCATCACGCGGACAGGAAGTGAGACGGCTTACCGAACATGGTGGGGTTGTTGATGCGCAGAGAGCGAGACACGGTGTCGCCTCCGGACACGCGAGTGCCAAACCTAAAAGATGTGACCTGGTGAAAGACAGTCCTGGACAAAAACATTCACTCCTGAAGTGCTCCTCACTGTAGGTTGGGTCCTTGGGTCTGGTCGTCCGTACGAGGGCCCGTGATCTGGAAGTAGAGTGGACATCCTCTGACGGTCATCTGCACGGGGATGAGGGTGGGCTGGAGGTCCCCCACCTGCAGAGAGGAGACACAGGTGCTGTGTACTTAACACGCATGCAAACCCCATAACCAGCTAAGTCAGGGGTCACCAACCTTTTTGAAAGCAAGAGCTACTTCTTGGGTAGTGATTAATGCGAAGGGCTACCAGTTTGATACACACTTAAATAAATTGCCAGAAATAGCCAATTTGCTCAATTTACCTTTAACTCTATGTTGTTATTAATAATGAATGATATTTACACTTAATTGAATGGTTTAAAAGAGGAGAAAACACAAAAAAATGACAATTACATTTTGAAACATAGTCTATCTTCAATTTCGACTCTTTAAAATTCAAAATTCAACCGAAAAAAAGGACAGAAAAACTAGCTAATTCGAATCTTTTTGAAAAAATTAAAAAAATATATTTATGGAACATCATTAGTAATTTTTCCTGATTAAGATTAATTTTAGAATTTTGATGACATGTTTTAAATAGGTTAAAATCCAATCTGCACTTTGTTAGAATATATAACAAATTGGACCAAGCTATATTTTTAACAAAGACAAATCATTATTTCTTCTAGATTTTCCAGAACAAAAATTTTTCAAAGAAATTCAAAAGACTTTGAAATAAGATTTAAATTTGATTCTACAGATTTTCTAGATTTGCCAGAATAATTTTTTTTGAATTTTAATCATAATAAGTTTGAAGAAATATTTCACAAATATTCTTCGTCGAAAAAACAGAAGCTAAAATGAAGAATTATATTAAAATGTATTTATTATTCTTTACAATAAAAAATAAATTTACTTGAACATTGGTTTAAATTGTCAGGAAAGAAGAGGAAGCAATTTAAAAGGTAAAAAGGTATATGTGTTTAAAAATCCTAAAATCATTTTTAAGGTTGTATTTTTTCTCTAAAATTGTCTTTCTGAAAGTTATAAGAAGCAAAGTAAAAAAAAAAAAAGAATTTATTTAAACAAGTGAAGACCAAGTCTTTAAAATATTTTCTTGGATTTTCAAATTCTATTTGAGTTTTGTCTCTCTTAGAATTAAAAATGTCAAGCAAAGCGAGACCAGCTTGCTAGTAAATAAATACAATTTAAAAAAATAGAGGCAAGTGCTGCTATTTGAGCTATTTTTAGAACAGGCCAGCGGGCTACTCATCTGGTCCTTACGGGCTATCTGGTGCCCGCGGGCACCACGTTGGTGACCCCTGAGCTAAGTTGTCACGTGTAATTCGTAAATAAAAAGAGAATACAATGATTTGCAAATCCTTTTCAATTTATATTCAATTGAATAGACTGCAAAGACAAGATACTTAACGTTCACACTGAGAAACTTCTTTTTTTTGTTGTTGCAAATAATCATTAACTAATCATTTAATGGCAACAACACAAAAAGTTGTGACAGAAGCATTTTTACCACTGTGTTACATGGCCTTTCCTTTTAACAACACTCAGTAAATGTTTGGGAACTGAGGAGACACATTCTTGCTTGATGTACAGCTTAAGTTGTTCAACAGTCCGGGGGTCTCCGTTGTGGTACTTTAGGCTTCATAATGTGCCACACATTTTCAATGGGAGACAGGTCTGGACTACAGGCAGGCCAGTCTAGTACCCGCACTCTTTTACTATGAAGCCACGTTGATGTAACACGTGGCTTGGCATTGTCTTGCTGAAATAAGCAGGGGCGTCCATGATGACGTTGCTTGGATGGCAACATATGTTGCTCCAAAACCTGTATGTACCTTTCAGCATTAATGGTGCCTTCACAGATGTGTAAGTTACCCATGTCTTGGGCACTAATACACCCCCATACCATCACACATGCTGGCTTTTCCACTTTGCGCCTAGAACAATCCGGATGGTTCTTTTCTTCTTTGGTCTGGAGGACACGACGCCCACAGTTTCAAAAAACACTTTTCCACTTTGCATCAGTCCATCTTAGATGAGCTCGGGCCCAGCCAAGCCGGCAGCGTGTCTGGGTGTTGTTGATAAATGACTTTCGCTTTGCATAGTAGAGTTTTAACTTGCACTTACAGATGTAGCGACCAACTGTAGTTACTGACAGTGGGTTTCTGAAGTGTTCCTGAGCCCATGTAGTGATATCCTTTACACACTGATGTCGGTTTTTGATGCAGTACCGCCTGAAGGTCCGTAATATCATCGCTTACATGCAATGATTTCTCCAGATTCTCTGAACCTTTTGATGATATTACGAACCGTAGATGGTGAAATCCCTAAATTCCTTGCAATAGCTGGTTGAGAAATGTTGTTCTCAAACTGTTGGACAATTTGCTCCCGCATTTGTTGACAAAGTGTTGACCCTCGCCCCGTCCTTGTTTGTGAATGACTGAGCATTTCATGGAAGCTGCTTTTATACCCAATCATGGCACCCACCTGTTCCCAATTAGCCTGTTCACCTGTGGGATGTTCCAAATAAGTAAAAGATGAGCATTACTCAACTTACTCAGTCGTTTTTGCCACTTGTGCCAGCTTTTTTGAAACATGTTGCAGGCATCAAGTTCCAAATAAGCTAATATTTGCAAAAAAATTAAGTTTTCCAGTTTGAACGTTAAGTATCGTGTCTTTGCAGTCTATTCAATTGAATATAAGTTGAAAATGATTTGCAAATCATTGTATTCTGTTTTTATTTACCATTTACACAACGTGACAACTTCACTGCTTTTGGCTTTTGTACAAGAAGGTGCAGCAAATATGACTTTACAAAGTACTCACACCGCATACGAGATCGTCGCTGTACTCCCCCCACATGTCGGTGTAGGCCGTCACCTCCACAGTTTGGGTCTCGAAGGGCTCCAGCGTTCCCGTGCTCGGCAGGACGTAGAAGGCCGCACCTTTACCGTTGGCCAGCAGGTGACTCAAAAAGTCTGCAGCCAGAGAAAGACATGGTGGTTCCAGCGGCCCCAGGAGGTAAATGAAACATACCCTTGTGCGACTGCTCTTCCAACTTCCTGGCTTGGACCGAGTGAAGCGGCTTCTTCATGTATGGAGGTCTGCAGGCAGGACACAGGACACGTCACAACAAACGTCCAGTGCTGATGTTTGCCGAGGCCAGCACCTTTTCTCCGCTGGCTTGACGGGCTTCCGGCCCCGGCAGCGGAAATACTGCGCCTCGATGCTGAAGGCTGCCGGGATGGCCGTGTGATTGGTTATCAGGAGCTGCTTGGTGACTGGTTTCCCCAGCAGGACGTCACCGCCAAAGTCCAGCGTCAACTGCGCCGGGTCTTCTGAGGGCGGGTCAGCGCTGGGGGGAAGAGCAGCAGGGCGAGACCGCCGATTTTCTCTCCAAATTCAGGCTGGTATCGGCGATACCGATCCGATACTTAACGCAAATATACCTAACGTGTCTACTAAAATGTAAAAAGTTGTGTATTTTAAATTAATAACAAATCTATCCCAAAAAAAAAAACAATACTAAAAATGTAAGGAGAAAAAAAAGCTATGTAATTAGAAAAAACTTTATAAACTAATAATATACTTAGTACGGAGCCCCTAAAGGGACATGGGGGAAAAATATTTTTTTATAATTTTTTTTTTTTTTTTTTTTTTTTAGACATGTATCTCGGGCGCACGAGAAACTTTTTATAAAGTTATAAAAAAAAAATTTAAAAAAAGTATTTTTTTTTTTTTTTTTTTTTAGACTTGTATCTCGTGCGCACGAGAAAGTTTCTCAAGATACATGTCTAAAAAAATAAATAAATAATATATTTTTTATTTTGTTTTTTTTATAACTTCATAAAAAGTTTCTCGTGCGCACGACAAAGTTTCTTGAGATACATGTCTAAAAAATAAAAAATAAAAAAAATAATAAAAAAATGTTTAAATTTTTTTTTTTATAACTTTATAAAAAAGTTTCCCCTTTAAAAACTAATACCATACTTAGTACGGAGCCCCTAAAGGGACATGGGGGAAAAACATTTTTTTATAATTTTTTATTTTTATTTTTTTCTTTAGACGTGTATCTCGTGCGCTCGAGAAACTTTTTATAAAGTTATAAAAACAAAAATTTTAAAAGTATAATTTTTTATTTTTTTTAGACTTGTATCTCGTGCGCGCGATAGTTTCTCAAGATACATGTCTAAAAAATTAAAAAAAAATTATTATTTTTTTTTTTTTTTTTTTTTATAACTTCATAAAAAGTTTCTCGTGCGCACGACAAAGTTTCTTGAGATACATGTCTAAAAAATAATAAAACAATGTTTTAATTTTTTTTTTAATAACTTTATAAAAAAGTTTGCCCTTTAAAAACTAATAACATACTTAGTACGGAGCCCCTAAAGGGACATGGGGGAAAAACAATTTTTTTTTTTTTTCTTTAGACGTGTATCTCGTGCGCACGAGAAACTTTTTATAAAGTTATAATTAAAATTTAAAAAATTTATTTATTTATTTATTTTTTTTTAGACTTGTATCTTGTGCGCACGAGAGTTTCTCAAGATACATGTCTAAAAAAATAAATAAATTATAATTTTTTTATTTTGTTTTTTTATAACTTCATAAAAAGTTTCTCGTGCGCACGACAAAGTTTCTTGAGATGCATGTCTAAAAAATAAAAAAAATAATAAAAAAATGTTTTTAATTTTTTTTTTATAACTTTATAAAAAAGTTTCTCGTGCGAGATAGTTTCTCGTGCGCAAGAGATACATGTCTAAAAAAAAAAAAACTAAAAAGAAATGTCCCCCATGTCCCTTTAGGGGCTCCGTAACTTAGTCACCAATAACAGAAAGTTTTGTCTTTAAATATATATCTGTTTTTAGCATTTAAAAAAAATAAAATAAATAAAAATAAAAATGTCTCTCTCACACTTGACTTTTTAGTAGGGCTGTGAATCTTTGGGCACCACACGATTCGGTTTGATTCGATTCAATTAATACTTTTTTTAATAACATCGGGTGCCAGTTCTATGAATAACTACATTCCTCCATAAAATAGATTACAGCTTTGATATATTTATATATCACTTAAAAGCAAACTTTTTTTTTGTTTTTAATCCATTTTTGATTTTTGTGAATCTATTAAAAATTGTTACAAGTAAGAATCGCGATTAATTCCAAAATCAATATTTTTTGTTATCCCCCCACTTCTTAGCATTCCGATCTTGGTGGAAAAACTTTAGACAACCCTCAGCTAAAATATTAGAAGCTCTCTAAATCAAAATATCCCTAAAATATAAACAAAGTTGAGTTAGTTCATTAAAAAATAAAATAATTTTTGAATTAATTTGAAAAATAACCATAATAAAAACACTGTTAAATGTGGAACTGAATATGAATATTTCCATACAGGCAGAATTTTTGACACACTATGTAAGGGATCCACAAACTTTTTGACCCGGGGGCCGCATTGGGTTAAAAAAAATTGGCCAGGGGCGAGGCTATATGTATATATATGTATATGTATATGTGTATATATATATATATATATATATATATGTATATATATGTATATGTATATGTATATATATATATATATATATATATATATATATATATATATATATATATATATATACACATGTGTATATATATACATATATATATATGTATACATATATATATATATATATATATATATATATATATATATATATATATATATATATATATATATATATATATACACATGTGTATATATATACATATATATATATATATGTATACATATATATATATATATATATATATATATATATATATACATACATGTGTATATATAAATATATGTATATATATATATATACATGTGTATATATAAATATATGTGTATATATAAATATATATATATACATGTGTATATATAAATATATGTGTATATATAAATATATATATAAATATATATATATACACATACGCACACACACATTCACATACATGTACACACATATACATATATATATATACATACATATATATGTGTATATATAAATATGTATATATATATATACATACGCACACACACATTCACATACATGTACACACACATACACACACATATATATACATACATTTGTATATACACATACATATATATACATACATATATATATATATATATATATATATATACAAACGTATTATTATTTTTATTCTATACTTACATGGGAAAAAAATAACAGTACAAATTTGAGGAAAAAGAGCTAAAAAAATCGTAGAAAAAGCTGAATGTTCTAACTAATATTTGATAATAATGTACCTCGTCAGCTATAATACATAGTTGACAATATGTGTTTTTTTTAAATAAAAAAATATCAATATGAGCGTCGCATACTTTGACATTTTAATACGCCTTAACTAAAATATCCAAAGTGTCGATATTTTGATGTGAGAATCGCTATTAGGGCATAAAGATCTGGTATGGGCGGTGTGGACATTTCAGTATGGGTCCACACGTCAGATTGCAGCGTGTCAAAGGTGCACGCTCCCACCTGACATCGGGCAGCGAATAGGACACCCGCAGGCTCTGGGTGGTGGGGGCCAGGATGCTGAGGACCAGAGGCGAGGTCATGCCCTCCACCTCGCAGAGAGCCACCACGTCGTTGAGCGCCGACTAGGCAAGAGAAACATTTGAATACATTACCCTCGGAATGAATCTAGAATGTTCTGTCCGTGTGGTCTTCATGTGTTCTAATGTACAACTCAGCGCTTCCCACAGGACTGCAATCTATTTGTGGTGCTGGGGGACTTAATGACATCATCGTCTAATTTGCATAATGATGGAGATCATTTGCATAACTTCTTCTAGTTTTTTGTGTTACAAACAAGATTGAGAAGCCTGTGAGGGCCTTTAGAAGCTGGTTTTCACGGCAGAGTCTCTAAGACACAGGTGTCAAAGTCAAGGCCCGGGGGCCACATCTGGCCCGCCCCATTATTCTTTGTGGCCCGCGATTGCCTGGAAAGTATGCGCATCAACTTTATTTCATCTTTATTGATTAATGTATATACATTTTGACAGAAAAACAGCTCTTAACTCAATATTATTTGATGCAACAAGCGACAGTAGGAAAGGGATTCCCGGGTGGATCTCGCATGAGAGGAAGAGGAGGGGTTAATCCCTTCGCAACACAGTCTGCTGAAAATGAGGTAAAGCTCCAAACTACATAGCAACGGACGCTGCGGTCAAAGTTGGAATGGCGGCTAAAGTGGATAGTGCACTCCCGCAATTCGTCACGTTTCATGTGTCAGGTAAACCGAGACAAATAGTGCCTTTTGAATCCCGTCCCTACTGTATTCCTTGATTAGGGATAGGTACCATTCACATTTGAACCAAAACGGTATCAATTCTCTGTACTTTTGTGTGTGTTAATATAATATATATTTATTGATTGATCATAAAATGTAATTTTTTTTAATGTAACATTTAAAAATGAGCTGATTATGATAACTGTGTTTTCTGATAACATTTGAATCTCACTCGCAATGCAGTTGCACTTCCAAGACATTAGATGGCAGTACTGTACAGGCTATGTCAGAATAATTGTACCTAAGTTATCACAAAACTTTGTGTTTCCATGAGTTCCCGACGAGGGGACAAAAGCTGTCTTTGATCCTACCAAGAAGAATGCTTGTAAAACTCCACTGTGTAGGATGGGAAGCAACATAAAGGTGTTCTGTTTCTTTGATGTATTGTAATCCACAGAAATATTTTGTCTTGACCTGAGAGCTACAAAGCGGAGAGGAAGCAGGACCTGACTCCCCTCCAGGGACCTTTTCTTTGAACTGTTTGTAATCAAAGGCGATGGCTGTTTACGACCCCCCTCCCTTAGAAACAGCTGTTGCCATGTAAGTAGGGAAAGTCCAAATAAAAGAGGAGGTGTACAATCTTTTGTCAGGAGCGTGGGACGACACTGTACAAGGCTTCTCATTGAGCTAAATTTAATTCTGTCCCTGTTTAAGTCCTTGCTTCTTGTCTTGTTTAATAGATGTCATCAGTGTTTGAACCTGACAGGCTATCTATGGTATGTAGAATGTGTTATGTTGCACCCTACAAAGTGTTTATACAGTAAGTGTTGTGCCTATTACACACCCATTAACTTTCATCCTAGTTGTAGTTTTCATTTACCAAATTTGTAAAATGTAAAATCGCCAATGTTAATAGTCAATGGCAAATCCAATGCAAATTAGCATCCAGATAGCGCAAATTTTAAAGAGTGGATGGAGCCTTACTTTATGTTGGAGCGTTTTCTACCGAGCATACTTGCTTTGTGGGTGTTGAAAATCGCAACTTTACTTGGAGGAAGTCCGCCCTAAGTGCTGCTTGAGTTATTGTCCACGTGAGCCCGTGTTTAGTCTGACGTTACATGCAACAAAGTTATCGAAATATGGCACTGTTTGATTTCATGTGAATCGATAGCCCGTACTAACGACGGAATTGAGTTAGTGCCTATATAAATACCAAATTTGGTACCCATCCCTACGGAGCCCTTAAAGGGACATGGGGGAGAAAAAAAAAATTCAAATTTTTTAAATTTATTTTTTTAGACATGTATCTCGTGCCCACGAGAAACTATCACGTGCGCACGAGAAACTTTTTTTAATTATAATTTTTATTTTATTTCAAACTTATAAATTATATATATATAATATATATATATAATTTATTTTTTAACATTTTTTTTTAGACATGTATCTCGTGCGCATAATATACATATATATAATTTATTTATTTTCTTTTTTTTAGACATGTATCTCGTGCGCATAATATATATATATATAATTTATTTATTTTCTTTTTTTTTTAGACATGTATCTTGTGCGCATAATATATATATATAATTTATTTTTATTTATTTTTTTAGACATGTATCTCGTGCGCATAATATATATATATAATTTATTTATTTTCTTTTTTTTTAGACATGTATCTTGTGCGCATAATATATATATATATAATTTATTTATTTTCTTTTTTTTTAGACATGTATCTTGTGCGCATAATATATATATATATAATTTATTTATTTTCTTTTTTTTTAGACATGTATCTCGTGCGCATAATATATATATATACAATTTATTTATTTTCTTTTTTTTTAGACATGTATCTCGTGCGCATAATATATATATATATAATTTATTATTTTCTTTTTTTTTAGACATGTATCTCGTGCGCATAATATATATATATAATTTATTTATTTTCTTTTTTTTTAGACATGTATCTCGTGCGCATAATATATATATATATAATTTATTTATTTTCTTTTTTTTTAGACATGTATCTTGTGCGCATAATATATATATATATATAATTTATTTATTTTCTTTTTTTTTTAGACATGTACCGTATTTTCCGCACCATAAGGCGCCCCGTGTTATTAGCCGCACGTTTAATGAACGGCATATTTCAAAACTTTGTTTACCTGTTAGCCGCCCCGTGCTATTAGCCGCACCTACGCTACGCTAAAGGGAATGTCAACAAAACAGTCAGATAGGTCAGTCAAACTTTAATAATATATTACAAACCAGCGTTCTAACAACTCTGTTCACTCCCAAAATGTAATGTGCAATCACAAAAATAGTAACACTCAAAATAGTGCAGAGCAATAGCAACATCAATAACTCAACGTTGCTCATACGTTAGTGTCACACAACACACAAAATAAACATTTAAAGCTCACTTTCTGAAGTTATTACTCATCTACAAATCCCTCGAATTATTCTTCTTCGGTGTGCTTCACTTGTTTTTTGACACCATCTGTGATGTGGACGCGCATGCAGTCGTAGATCAACAGGAACGGCGCTGCGTGAAAAAAGTCACCCAGTGTCTTCGCGTAAACGTCTATCAACCACTCGCTCATCTTTTCTTCATCCATCCGATCCCTTCGAGTTAGCTTTTATGATGACGCCGGCTGGAAAGTTCTCTTTTGGCAAGGTCTTCCTTTTGAATATCACCGTGGGTGGAAGTTTCTGGCCGTTAGCATGGCAAGCTAGAACCACAGTAGGACGACTTCTCATTCCCTGTGGTGCGAATATTCACCGTACGTGCTCCCGTTGTATCCACAGTGCGGTTCACATGAATATCAAAAGTCAGTGGAACCTTGTACGCGTGTCTCTTAGTAGGAGACATTTTGTTGTCTTTACAGAAAAACAAATGAAATTAAATATCCGCGCGCTTCTTCTTCTACGGGGGCGGGTGCTCACCTTGGCGGTTGCTTACAGTAGAAGAAGAAGCGCTTCCTCTTCTATGGGGGCGGTTGCTTACCGTAGAAGAAGAAGCGCTTCCTCTTTTACGGGGAAAAAAGATGGCGACTGTTTACCGTAGTTGCGAGACCTAAACCTTATGAAAATAAATATGAATATTAATCCATATATAAGGCGCACCGGGTTATTAGCCGCACTGTCTGCTTTTGACAAAAATTGTGGTTTTTAGGTGCGGCTTATGGTGCGGAAAATACGGTATCTCGTGCGCATAATATATATATATAATTTATTTATTTTCTTTTTTTTTTAGACATGTATCTCGTGCGCATAATATATATATATATATATATAATTTATTTATTTTCTTTTTTTTTAGACATGTATCTCGTGCACATAATATACATATATAATTTATTTATTTTCTTTTTTTTTAGACATGTATCTCGTGCGCATAATATATATATATAATTTATTTATTTTCTTTTTTTTTTAAACATGTATCTTGTGCGCATAATATATATATATAATTTATTTATTTTCTTTTTTTTAGACATGTATCTCGTGCGCACGAGATACATGTCTAAAAAATAAAAACAATTTTTTTTTTTTTTTTTTTTTTTTTTTTATAACTTTCTCAAAAGTTAATAATAAATAAATAAATTATAAAAAAATTAATTTCCCCCATGTCCCTTTAGGGGCTCCGTACATCCCTACTCTTTAGGGCTCTGAATACTCGTGAAATATAGAAACAACTTGGCTAAGTTGGCAACACTGATCTCTCCTGCTATGTCTTCTTGTTCTCTGGCAGACCTTATGAGGTGTGTTAAGAGTTAGGATGCCACCTCCTGTACGGAGTTTTTTTTAAATTACATTTGAGTCTCATTTGCACTTCCAAAATATTAGATGGTATGTTGTCTAACTTGGAAGTAGGTTTTTCCAGGAGGTTGAATGTGTTATGTTGCGCCCTACAAAGTGTTTGTACTGTAAGTAGTGCGCTTATCACACACCAGCTGTTTGATTGTAAAATAAATTGTAGTTATAGTTTCCTTTAGCAAATTTGGAGGTGTTGAAATCTCAATGTAAAATCGCTAATGCTAATAGTAGCCTGCCAATGGCAAATCCAATGCAAACTAGCATCAAGCTAGCACATTTTAATAAAGCGGAGCCTAACTTTACGTTGGAGCGTTTTCTACCGAGCATACTTGCTTTGTGGGTGTTGAAAATGGCAACTTTACTTGGAGGAAGTCCGCCCTGAGTGCCGCTTGAGTTTTTGTTTACCTAAGCTGGTGTTTAGTCTGAAACCGGACGTGACGTTACATGCAACAAAGGTATCGAAATATTGCAGCGTTTCATTGTACATGATACATGGAGAATTCGGTCAGTGCCTATAAAAGTACCGAATTTAGGACGCTTCCCTACTTTTGGGGCTCTGTATACTTGGTAAATATAGCAAAAAAAGTCGCTAACACTGATCTCTTGTTTGTCTTCTTATTCTCTGGCAGACCAGGTGTGTTAAGAGTTACGATGCCACCTACTGTACGAGGTTGTACTGACAAGCTATAGTCCCACTATGATGTGTTTATGAGCGAGGGACAACATGGAACATGACGTTTCATTTTCGCCTCATAAAAAAATCTGTATCTGGACTGAAAATCTAGCAGGCTACAAGTAAGTGATGCTACATAGCCTAACTCAGGGGGGTCCAAACTTTGCATGTTGGTAGTACCATAGCTACATTTATTGGAGAGTAACTAGTAGCTTAGTTACATTTAATGGCGTGTAACTATGAGCTTAGCTACATTTAATGAAAAGTAGCTAGTAGCTTAGTTACAGTTAATGGCGTATAACTATGAGCTTATCTACATTTAATGAAAAGTAGCTAGTAGCTTAGTTACATTTAATGGAAAGTAACTCGTAGCTTAGTTCCATGTAATGGAGAGTAACTAGTAGCTTAGCTACCTTTAATGGAGAGTAACACGTACCTTAGTTACATTTAATGAAAAGTAACTGGTAGCTTAGCTACATTTAATTGAAAGTAACTAGTAGTTTACTTACATTTAATGGAGAGTAACTAGTAGCTTAGCTACATTTAATGTAGAGTAACTAGTAGCTTATCTACATTTAATGGAGTGTAACTATGAGCTTAGCTACATTTAGGGAAAAATAACTAGTAGCTTAGTTACATTTATTGGAGAGTAACTAGTAACTTAGCTACATTTATTGGAGAGTAACTAGTAACGTAGCTCCATTTAATGGATAGTAACTAATAGCATAGCTACATTTAATGGAGATTAACTAGTAGCTTAGTTACATTTAATGGAGAGTAACTAGTACCTTAGCTACATTTAATGGAGAGTAACCAGTATCTTAGTTACATTTATTGGAGGGTAACCAGTAGCTTAGCTACATTTAATGGAGAGTAACTAGTAGCTTAGCTGCATTTAATGGAAAGTAACCAGTAGTTTAGTTACTTTTAATGGAGTGTAACTACTAGCTTAGCTACATTTGATGGAGTGTAACTATGAGCTTAGTTACATTTAATGAATCATAACTAGTAGCTTAGTTATATTTAATGGAGTGTAACTACTAGCTTAGCTACATTTGATGGAGTGTAACTATGAGCTTAGTTACATTTAATAGAGAGTAACTAGTAGCATAGTTACATTTAATGGAAAGTAACTAGTAGCATAGCTACATTTAATGGAGAGTAACTAGTAGCATAATTACATTTAATGGAAAGTAACTAGTAGCATAGCTATATTTAATTGAGAGTAACTAGTAGCTTAGTTACATTTTATGGCGAGTAATTAGTAACTTTGTTACATTTAATGAAGAGTAACTAGTGGTTTAGTTACATTTAATGGAGAGTAACTAGTTGCTTAGTTATACTTAATGGCGAGTAATTATTAGCTTAGCTACATTTTAATGGAGAGTAACACGTACCTTAGTTACATTTAATAGAAAGTAACTAGTAGCTTAGTTACATTTAATGGAGAGTAACTAGTAGCTTAGCTACATTTAATGGAGTGTAACTATGAGCTTAGCTACATTTAGGGAAAATAACTAGTAGCTTAGTTACATTTATTGGAGGGTAACTAGTAGCTTAGCTACATTTATTGGAGAGTAACTAGCAACGTAGCTCCATTTAATGGATAGTAACTAATAGCATAGCTACATTTAATGGAGATTAACTAGTAGCTTAGTTACATTTATTGGAGAGTAACCAGTAGCTTAGCTACATTTAATGGAGTAACTAGTAGCTTAGCTGCATTTAATGGAAAGTAACCAGTAGTTTAGTTACTTTTAATGGCGTGTAACTACTAGCTTAGCTACATTTGATGGAGTGTAACTATGAGCTTAGTTACATTTAATGAATCATAACTAGTAGCTTAGTTATATTTAATGGAGTGTAACTACTAGCTTAGCTACATTTGATGGAGTGTAACTATGATCTTAGTTACATTTAATGAATCATAACTAGTAGCTTAGTTATATTTAATGGAGTGTAACTACTAGCTTAGCTACATTTGATGGAGTGTAACTATGAGCTTAGTTACATTTAATAGAGAGTAACTAGTAGCATAGTTACATTTAATGGAAAGTAACTAGTAGCATAGCTACATTTAATGAAGAGTAACTAGTAGCATAATTAAATTTAATGGAAAGTAACTAGTAGCATAGCTACATTTAATTGAGAGTAACTAGCAGCTTAGTTACATTTTATGGCGAGTAATTAGTAACGTTGTTACATTTAATGAAGAGTAACTAGTGGTTTAGTTACATTCAATGGAGAGTAACTAGTAGCTTAGTTATACTTAATGGAGAGTAATTATTAGCTTAGCTACATTTTAATGGAGAGTAACACGTACCTTAGTTACATTTAATAGAAAGTAACTAGTAGCTTAGTTACATTTAATGGAAAGTAACTAGTAGCTAAGTTACATTTAATGGAGAGTAACTAGTAGCGCAGCTCCATTTAATGGAGAGTAACAAGTAGTTTAGTTACATTAAATGGAAAGTAACTAGTAGCTTAGTTAAATTTACTGGAGAGTAACTAGTAGCCTAGTTACATTTCGGTCAGTGCCTATAAAAGTACCGAATTCAGGACCCTTCCCTACTTTTGGGGCTCTGTATACTTGGTAAATATAGCACAAAAAGTCGCTAACACTGATCTCTTCTTTGCCTTCTTATTCTCTGGCAGACCAGGTGTGTTAAGAGTTACGATGCCACCTACTGTACGAGGTTGTACTGACAAGCTCTAGTCCCACTATGATGTGTTTATGAGCGAGGGACAACATGGAACATGACGTTTCATTTTCGCCTCATAAAAAAATCCGTATCCGGACTGAAAATCTATGAAAATCCTGCAGAAATGTTGAAAGTATGATGAAAATATGTCATGTCTTACCACTGTGTGGGAGATGAACGTGACATTGATCTCCAAGCTGGCGTTTGGGCCCAGGGTGCCTGACGGCGGGTGAAAAGAGGCGCAGCAAAGTGACGCCTGCTGACCCTTCAGCTCGCCCTGAAAGACACGGCGGTGAAAACAGGAAACGTCCTCGGCGAAAAAGGCTCGCCACCTTGACACACGCACCAACCAGGCGAAGTCGGACGTCAGGAGCGTCTGGTTGAAAAGGGTCACGCGTCCCTCGGCGGCGACGCCGAGGTAGAGCTCGGAGATCAGCAGCTCGCAGTTCAGCAGACACAGCTGAGGAGACTGCACGTCGGCACGCAGCAGCAGGTGACTGCCACAGACACAACATTAGGTACGTCTAAGACAGAGCTGGGCAAATGTTTTGACTCGGGGGCCACATTGAGAGAAAAAATGTGTCTGGGGGGGGCCAATGCGTATGTGTGTATAAATCATAAATACACATTTAGATGTAAAGTACAGTATGTGTGTTTGGGTTCAGGAACACTGATACCAAAAGTCACAATGTCCGATAGAGTTCTAAAAACGTTATGACAGACCAGCTCAAAAAACGCAATTGGAATTTTAATTGTTTTTTACTGAATGGGACACCCAAAATATACATTAAACTAAAGAAAGTGGGATTTACAATATTAACTATGAACAATAAAAGCCTGAATATTAACAACATATGAACATCGCTCCTCTTTTACGTGGGATTTACAATTTTAACTATGAACAATAAAACACTGAATATTAACAACATACAAACATCGCTCCTCTTTTACGTGGGATTTACATGATTAACTATGAACAATAAAAGACTGAATATTAACAACATATGAACATCGCTCCTCTATTACGTGGGATTTACAATATTAACTATGAACAATAAAACACTGAATATTAACAACATACAAACATCGCTCCTCTTTTACGTGGGATTTACATGATTAACTATGAACAATAAAACACTGAATATTAACAACATATGAACATCGCTCCTCTATTACGTGGGATTTACAATATTAACTATGAACAATAAAACACTGAATATTAACAACATATGAACATCGCTCCTCTTTTACGTGGGATTTACAATTTTAACTATGAACAATAAAACACTGAATATTAACAACATACAAACATCGCTCCTCTTTTACGTGGGATTTACATGATTAACTATGAACAATAAAAGACTGAATATTAACAACATATGAACATCGCTCCTCTATTACGTGGGATTTACAATATTAACTATGAACAATAAAACACTGAATATTAACAACATACAAACATCGCTCCTCTTTTACGTGGGATTTACATGATTAACTATGAACAATAAAACACTGAATATTAACAACATATGAACATCGCTCCTCTATTACGTGGGATTTACAATATTAACTATGAACAATAAAACACTGAATATTAACAACATATGAACATCGCTCCTCTTTTACGTGGGATTTACAATTTTAACTATGAACAATAAAACACTGAATATTAACAACATACAAACATCGCTCCTCTTTTACGTGGGATTTACATGATTAACTATGAACAATAAAAGACTGAATATTAACAACATATGAACATCGCTCCTCTATTACGTGGGATTTACAATATTAACTATGAACAATAAAACACTGAATATTAACAACATACAAACATCGCTCCTCTTTTACGTGGGATTTACATGATTAACTATGAACAATAAAACACTGAATATTAACAACATATGAACATCGCTCCTCTATTACGTGGGATTTACATGATTAACTATAAACAATAAAACACTGAATATTAACAACATATGAACATCGCTCCTCTTTTACGTGGGATTTACAATATTAACTATGAACAATAAAACACTGAATATTAACAACATACAAACATCGCTCCTCTTTTACGTGGGATTTACATGATTAACTATGAACAATAAAAGACTGAATATTAACAACATATGAACATCGCTCCTCTATTACGTGGGATTTACAATATTAACTATGAACAATAAAACACTGAATATTAACAACATACAAACATCGCTCCTCTTTTACGTGGGATTTACAATATTAACTATGAACAATAAAACACTGAATATGAACAACATACAAACATCGCTCCTCTTTTACGTGGGATTTACATGATTAACTATGAACAATAAAAGACTGAATATTAACAACATACAAACATCGCTCCTCTTTTACGTGGGATTTACATGATTAACTATGAACAATAAAACACTGAATATTAACAACATATGAACATCGCTCCTTTTCTACGTGGGATTTACAATATTAACTATAAACAATAAAAGACTGAATATTAACAACATATGAACATAGCTCCTCTTTTACGTGGGATTTACAATATTAACTATGAACAATAAAACATTGAATATTAACAACATACAAACATCGCTCCTCTTTTACGTGGGATTTACAATATTAACTATGAACAATAAAACACTGAATATTAACAACATATGAACATCGATCCTTTTTTAAATGGGATTTACAATATTAACTATGAACAATAAAACACTGAAAATAAAAACATATGAACATCGCTCCTCTTTTACGTGGGATTTACAATATTAACTATAAACAATAAAAGCCTGAATATTAACAACATATGAACATCGCTCCTCTTTTACGTGGGATTTACAATATTAACTATAAATAATAAAAGACTGAATATTAACAACATATGAACATCGCTCCTCTTTTACGTGGGATTTACAATATTAACTATGAACAATAAAAGCCTGAATATTAACAACATATGAACATCGCTCCTCTTTTACGTGGGATTTACAATATTAACTATAAACAATAAAAGACTGAATATTAACAACATATGAACATCGCTCCTCTTTTACGTGGGATTTACAATATTAACTATAAACAATAAAATACTGAATATTAACAACATATGAACATCGCTCCTCTTCTAATTGGGATTTACAATATTAACTATGAACAATAAAAGACTGAATATTAACAACATATGAACATCGCTCCTCTTTTACGTGGGATTTACAATATTAACTATGAACAATAAAAGACTGAATATTAACAACATATGAACATCGCTCCTCTTTTACGTGGGATTTACAATATTAACTATAAACAATAAAATACTGAATATTAACAACATATGAACATCGCTCCTCTTCTAATTGGGATTTACAATATTAACTATGAACAATAAAAGACTGAATATTAACAACATATGAACATCGCTCCTCTTTTACGTGGGATTTACAATATTAACTATGAACAATAAAAGACTGAATATTAACAACATATGAACATCGTTCCTTTTTTAAATGGGATTTACAATATTAACTATAAACAATAAAAGACTGAATATTAACAACATATGAACATCGCTCCTCTTTTACGTGGGATTTACAATATTAACTATGAACAATAAAAGCCTGAATATTAACAACATATGAACATCGCTCCTCTTTTACGTGGGATTTACAATATTAACTATAAACAATAAAAGCCTGAATATTAACAACATATGAACATCGCTCCTCTTCTACGTGGGATTTACAATATTAACTATGAACAATAAAAGACTAATTATTAACAACATATGAACATCGCTCCTCTTCTAATTGGGATTTACAATATTAACTATGAACAATAAAAGACTGAATATTAACAACATATGAACATCGCTCCTCTTTTACGTGGGATTTACAATATTAACTATGAACAATAAAAGACTGAATATTAACAACATATGAACATCGCTCCTCTTTTACGTGGGATTTACAATATTAACTATAAACAATAAAAGACTGAATATTAACAACATATGAACATCGCCCCTCTTTTACGTGGGATTTACAATATTAACTATGAACAATAAAAGACTGAATATTAACAACATATGAACATCGCTCCTCTTTTACGTGGGATTTACAATATTAACGACGAACAATAAAAGACTGAATATTAACAACATATGAACATCGCTCCTCTTTTACGTGGGATTTACAATATTAACGACGAACAATAAAACAGTGAATATTAACAACATATGAACATCGCTCCTCTTTTACGTGGAATTTACAATATTAACTATGAACAATAAAACACTGAATATTAACAACATACAAACATCGCTCCTCTTTTACGTGGGATTTACAATATTAACTATGAACAATAAAACACTGAATATTAACAACATACAAACATCGCTCCTCTTTTACGTGGGATTTACAATATTAACTATGAACAATAAAACACTGAATATTAACAACATATGAACATCGCTCCTCTTTTACGTGGGATTTACAATATTAACTATGAACAATAAAACACTGAATATTAACAACATACAAACATCACTCTTCTTTTAGGTGTGATTTACAATATTAACTATGAACAATAAAACACTGAATATTAACAACATACGAACGTCGCTCCTCTTTTACTTCTCAGACCAGCGCCTCCATAGTTGTGTATCTTTTACAATCAAGCAAAACACAACAACAATGTAACAAACGGCAAAATATGAATGCAAAGTGTACTAAACACCTACAATATGATATATTATCACTTTTATGCAGAAATTTTTTGTAAAAATGTGCTTCCGCATCTGTTTCTGACACATGCGTTTGGGGCTGGCTGCTCTGAAAACCAACCCCGCCCACTCTGCTTTGTTCCTGGTCTGAGCTGCTGTGACGTAGATTACCGTAATAACTCCTATAACACCCAAAATTGCAGATTTCGACCATTGAAATACTTTTTATAGTTCAAGACTTACGGTCATGTAAATACAGCACTGCACATCATAATGGCGGCGACAGTTTTGATGTCTAAAACAATTATGTAGAACGTCCGGCGGGCCGTATTGAAAATCATAATGGGCCGCATGTGGCCCGCGGGCCGTATTTTGCCCAAGTCTGGTCTAAGAACAGCACTATTGACTGACGCTGCCAGAGAGGAGTCCAACAACGACCACACAAGGTAGCTTTGCCTACCATCCTGTCCCCTTTTCCACCGCCAGCTCCAGCTCGGTCTCCAACACCTGGCAGTGCTGCGGCCTGAAGTGGATGCAGACGCTGCAACAGGCCATCGGGGGCAGCGTGCCTCTGCAGGGCTCCACAAAGAGCTGCACACACAAGAGTCGGTCAGTGCTGGTCGGCAACACTAGCAGGCTACAAGTAAGTGACGCTACATAGCCTAACTCAGGGGGGTCCAAACTATGCATGTTGGTAGTACCATAGCTACATATATTGGAGAGTAACTAGTAGCTTAGTTACATTTAATGGCGTGTAACTATGAGCTTAGCTACATTTAATGAAAAGTAGCTAGTAGCTTAGTTACATTTAATGGATAGTAACTTGTAGCTTAGCTACATTTAATGGAAAGTAACTCGTAGCTTAGTTCCATGTAATGGAGAGTAACTAGTAGCTTAGCTACAGTTAATGGAAAGTAACTCGTAGCTTAGTTCCATGTAATGGAGAGTAACTAGTAGCTTAGCTACATTTAATGGAAAGTAACTCGTAGCTTAGTTCCATGTAATGGAGAGTAACTAGTAGCTTAGCTACATTTAATGGAGAATAACCAGTAGCTTAGCTACCTTTAATGGAGAGTAACACGTACCTTAGTTACATTTAATGGAAAGTAACTGGTAGCTTAGCTACATTTAATTGAAAGTAACTAGTAGTTTACTTACATTTAATGGAGAGTAACTAGTAGCTTAGCTACATTTAATGGAGAGTAACTAGTAGCTTAGCTACATTTAATGGAGTGTAACTATGAGCTTAGCTACATTTAAGGAAAAATAACTAGTAGCTTAGTTACATTTATTGGAGAGTAACTAGTGGCTCAGCTACATTTATTGGAGAGTAACTAGTAACATAGCTCCATTTAATGGATAGTAACTAATAGCATAGCTACATTTAATGGAGATTAACTAGTAGCTTAGTTACATTTAATGGAGAGTAACTAGTAGCTTAGCTACATTTAATGGAGAGTAACCAGTATCACAGTTACATTTATTGGAGAGTAACCAGTAGCTTAGCTACATTTAATGGAGAGTAACCAGTAGCTTAGCTGCATTTAATGGAAATTAACCAGTAGCTTAGTTACAATTAATGGAGTGTAACTACTAGCTTAGCTACATTTGATGGAGTGTAACTATGAGCTTAGTTACATTTAATGAAACATAACTAGTAGCTTAGTTACATTTAATGGCGAGTAACTAGTAGCTTAGCTACATTTAATAGAGAGTAACTGGTAGCATAGTTACATTCAATGGAAAGTTACTAGTAGAATAGCTACATTTTATTGAGAGTAACTAGTAGCTTAGTTACAATTTATGGCGAGTAATTAGTAACTTAGCTACATTTAATGTAAAGTAACTAGTAGCTTTGTTACATTTAATGAAGAGTAACCAGTAGCTAAGTTACACTTAATGGCGAGTAATTACAGCTTAGCTCCATTTAATGGAGAGTAACACGTACCTTGGTTACATTTAATGGAAACTAACTAGTACCTTGGTTACATTTAATTGAAAGTAACTAGTAGCTAAGTTACATTTAATGGAGAGTAACTAGTAGCATAGCTCCATTTAATGGAGAGTAACAAGTAGTTTAGTTACATTTAATGAAAAGTAACTAGTAGCTTAGTTAAATTTACTGGAGAGTAACTAGTAGCCTAGTTACATTTTTAATGGAGAGTAACTAGTAGCTTAGTTACATTTAATGGAAAGTATCTAGTAGCATAGCTACTTTTAATGGAGAGTAACTAGTGGCTAAGTTACATTTAATGGAGAGTAACTAGTGGCTTAGTTACATCGAATGAAGAGTAACTTGTAGCTTAGTTCCATTAATGAAGAGTAACTGGTAGCTTAGTTACATTGAATGGAGAGTAACTAGTAGCTTAGCTACATTTAATTGAGAGTAACTAGTAGCTCAGTTACATTGAATGGAGAGTAACAAGTAGTTTAGTTACATTTAATGGAAAGTAACTAGTAGCTTAGTTAAATTTACTGGAGAGTACCTAGTAGCCTAGTTATATTTTTAATGGAGAGTAACTAGTAGCTTAGTTACATTTAATGGAGAGTAACTAGTGGCTTAGTTACATCGAATGAAGAGTAACTTGTAGCTTAGTTCCATTAATGAATAGTAACTAGTAGCTTAGTTACATTGAATGGAGAGTAACTAGTAGCTTAGTTACATTGAATGGAGAGTAACTAGTAGCTTAGCTACATTTAATTGAGAGTAACTAGTAGCTTAGTTACATTTAATGGAGAGTAACTAGTAGCTTAGCTACATTTAATTGAGAGTAACTAGTAGCTTAGTTACATTTAATGGAGAGTAACTCGTAGCTTAGTTCCATTTAATGAAGAGTTACTAGTACTTAACTTATTCCATTTTCCAAGTAGCTTGCCCATCACAGTAAATACTCAGAAGCGTGTGTGTGTGTGTGTGTGTGTGTGTGTGTGTGTGTGTGTGTGTGTGTGTGTGTGTGTGTGTGTGTGTGTGTGTGTGTGTGTGTGTGTGTGTGTGTGTGCGTGTACCTGCACTTCCTGGCTGCCATCTTGACTCTTGTGCACCTCCTGCAGAGTCCAGGCAGCCTCCAGGTGAGTGGTGTTGCTGAGGTACAGCTTGGTCCGGCTTTGCTCCCCCAGTCGCATGAGGCCGAAGTCAACGCTGGGCGTGTTGATGGTCACGCTGGGACCCTTGCAGACAACGATGATCGTGAACAAGAGAGTTGAGACCTAGTCAGCGTTCCCGCGTACCTTGAAGGTGACTTCCACAGGTAAGGTGACGGGCTCAGTGCGATGCTGGATGTGGCAGAGCACACTGCTCACCACCTTCTCCGGTCTCCCCCCAGTCACCATCAGGGTGAAGACGCAACAGTCCTTTGCCTCTGCAGGGTATTAAAAAAGGTCACCCTGGACTCTCTTCCCAGCAGCCACCTCTTTGGGACTCACCTATTTTGCCAGCAGAAGGCTCCACTTCTATTTGGTGGCAGCTGCTGCTCATCTTCTCCCACTGGAAGGAGACTGACGTTTTGCTGTGATTCCACATCTGAGACACACACACACACACAGGAAATAACATCTATACATGCACAATAAGATGAAGTTTGAAATTCATATTTTTAAAGGCCTACTGAAAGCCACTACTAGCGACCACGCAGTCTGATAGTTTATATATCAATGATGAAATCTTAACATTGCAACTAGAGATGTCCGATAATATCGGCAGGCCGATATTATCGGTCGATAAATGCGTTAAAATGTAATATCGGAAATTATCGGTATCTGGTTTTTTATTATCGGTATCGTTTTTTTTTTTTTTTAAATTAAATCAACATAAAAAACACAAGATACACTTACAATTAGTGCACCAACCCAAAAAACCTCCCCCATTCACACAAAAGGGTTGTTTCTTTCTGTTATTAATATTCTGGTTCCTACATTATATATCAATATATATCAATACAGTCTGCAAGGGATACAGTCCGTAAGCACACGATTGTGCGTGCTGCTGGTCCACTAATAGTACTAACCTTTAACAGTTAATTTGACTAATTTTCATTAATTACTAGTTTCTATGTTTTTACAAATGATGACAGATGTGAACAAAACCATGTATTGTCTTTGTGTGATGATGTAAATGAGGTGTGGTTGTATTGTATATTAAGTATGTGTACATTAAAGGGCATTTTATGACTTTTCTTAATTTAAAAACATGCTATAGTATGTTTTTCTTGTCATAATTTTATTGCATGATTTTTGTATCCCTTTAATTTAGGTAGCCAGGGACTGCAGATGGAAATGAGCTATTTAGCTATAATCTGGTACAGAACATATCTGTCTTTGAGCTTCTTGTTTCTGTGCATTGTCCCTTCAAATAAAGACTAAATTAAACTATGTAACTGCTTTTATATTGTTTTACTTTCTTTTTTATTCAAGAAAATGTTTTTAATTTATTTTTCTTATTTTATTTATTTTATTTTTTTTAAAAGTACCTTATCTTCACCATACCTGGTTGTCCAAATTAGGCATAATAATGTGTTATTCCACGACTGTATATATCGGTTGATATCGGTATCGGTTGATATCGGTATCGGTAATTAAAGAGTTGGACAATATCGGAATATCGGCAAAAAGCCATTATCGGACATCCCTAATTGCAACACATGCCAATACGGCCAGGTTAACTTATAAAGTGCAATTTTAAATTTCCCGGTTGAAAACGTCTATATATGATGACGTATGCGCGTGACGTCAATAGTTAAACGGAAGTATTCGGACACCACTGAATCCAATACAAAAAAGCTCTGTTTTCATCTCATAATTCCACAGTATTCTGGACATCTGTGTTGGTGAATCTTTTGTAATTTGTTTAATGAACAATGGGGACGGCAAAGAAGAAAGTTGTAGGTGGGATCGGTGTATTAGCGGCTGGCTGCAGCAACACAGCCAGGAGGACTTTGACTTGGATAGCAGACGCGCTATCCGACGCTAGCCGCCGACCGCACGGATGATCGGGTGAAGTCTTTCGTCCTTCCGTCGATCGCTGGAACGCAGGTGAGACGGGTGTTGATGAGCAGATGAGGGCTGGCTGGCGTAGGTGGAGCGCTATTGTTTTTATCATAGCTCTGTGAGGTCCCGTTGCTAAGTTAGCTTCAATGGCGTCGTAAGCAACAGCATTGTTAAGCTTCACCAAGCTGGAAAGCATTAACCGTGTAGTTACATGTCCATGGTTTAATGGTATTGTTGATTTTCTGTCTATCCTTCCAGTCAGGGGTTTATTTCTTTTGTTTCTATCTGCATTTAAGCACGATGCTATCACGTTAGCTCCGTAGCTAAAGTGCTTCGCCGATGTATTGTCGCGGAGATAAAAGTCACTGTGAATGTCCATTTTGCGTTCTCGACTCTCATTTTCAAGAGGATATAGTATCCGAGGTGGTTTAAAATACAAATCCGTGATCCACAATAGAAAAAGGAGAAAGTGTGGAATCCAATGAGCCAGCTTGTACCTAAGTTACGGTGAGAGCGAAAAAAGATATGTCCTGCACTGCACTCTAGTCCTTCACTCTAACGTTCCTCATCCACGACTCTTTCATCCTCGCTCAAATTAATGGGGTAATCGTCGCTTTCTCAGTCCGAATCGCTCTCGCTGCTGGTGTAAACAATGGGGAAATGTTAGGAGCCTTTCAGCCTGCGACGTCACGCTACTTCCGGTACAGGCAAGGCTTTTTTTTATCAGCGAGCAAAAGTTGCGAACTTTATCGTCGATTTTCTCTACTAAGTCCTTTCAGCAAAAATATGGCAATATCGCGAAATGATCAAGTATGACACATAGAATGGATCTGCTATCCCCGTTTAAATTTTAAAAAAACATTTCAGTAGGCCTTTAAGCGTCCTGCACATATTGCACAAATACACTGGAAATACAGCATTTGTTGCATGTCCATGCTTTCTGAATTTAAGAAGACCATGAAATTTCATCATTTAAATCCTTTTCGGGACGGCGTGGGAGAGTGGGCGTGCCAGAAACCTGAGGGTTCCTGGTTCGATCCCCACCTACTACCGACCTCGTCACGTCCGTTGTGCAAGACACGTCACCCTTGCTCCTGATGTGTCGTGGTTAGGGCCTTGCATGGCAGCTCCCGCCATCAATGTGTGAATGTGGAAATAGTGTCAAAGCGCTTTGAGTACCTTGAAGGTAGAAAAGCGCTATACAAGTATAACCCATAACTAGAGACGTCCGATAATGGCTTTTTTGCCGATATTCAATATTCCGATATTGTCCAGCTCTTAATTACCGATTCCGATATCAACCGATACCGATATATACATACTTGCCAACCCTCCCGTTTTTAGCGGGAGAATCCCGGTATTCAGCGCCTCTCCCGACAACCTCCCGGCAGAGATTTTCTCCCGACAAACTCCCGGTATTCAGCCGGAGCTGGAGGCCACGCCCCCTACAGCTCAATGCGGACCTGACACTGAGTGGGGACAGCCTGTTCTCACGTCCGCTTTCCCACAATATAAACAGCTTGCCTGCCCAATGAACGGAGAAGTTAAACAGGACAATACAGCCATCTAATGGATAGCCAACGGAACACTGAAATTCAAGTATTTTATTTATTTTGTTTACTATGTAAAAATGTTTTATATATATATATATATATATATATATATATATATATATATATATATATATATATATATATATATATATATATATATAGCTAGAATTCACTGAAAGTCAACTATTTCATACATATATATATATATATATATATATATATATATATATATATATATATATATATATATATATATATATATATATATATATATATATATATATATGTATATGAAATACTCGAGTTGGTGAATTCTAGCTGTAAATAACCACGCCCCCAACCACGCCCCCGACCATGCCTCAAAACAGCAGCTTGGAATTTGGGACATGCTCTCCCTGAGCATGTACGGGGTAGCGGGGGGTGTATATTGTAGCGTCCCGGAAGAGTTAGTGCTGCAAGGGGTTCTGGGTATTTGTTCTGTTGTGTTTATGTTGTTACGGTGCGGATGTTCTCCCGAAATGTGTTTGTCATTCTTGTTTGGTGTGGGTCCACAGTGTGGCGCATATTTGTAACAGTGTTAAAGTTGTTTATACGGCCACCCTGAGTGTGACCTGTATGGCTGTCACCTTCTTGGTGCGAGCCTGCTCGGGAATTGAACCGTGCAGCGTTACGCCAACGAGACTGACCTTGAAAAGGCGGCGGGTGGTGGTGCAAATGAAGAGTTGGCCGGGGATGACGACGGCGTAAGGCTCCAGCAGGATGTGGAAGGGCTCCGTCGACCCCTTCACCTCCATCTCCATGACCGTGGCATCTCCCACCTTGGAGCCCACGCGCACAGGCTGCAGTCCGCTGCACCACCGCGCGATGCAAAGACACGGGTGAGGAGTAGTAGTAGTATCAGTAGTTGTACTAGTACTAGTAGTAGAAGCAGTAGTAGTAGTAGTAGTGTCAGTAGTTGCACTAGTACTAGTTGTAGTAGAAGTAGTATTAGTACTAGTAGTACCAGGAGTAGTAGAAGTAGTAGTGGTAGTTGTAGTAGTACAAACAGTGGTAGTAGTCGGGGTTTAGCTGTACAGCTTTCACAGACAGGACCATCTTAGTACAAGTAGTACCAGTAGTAGTAGTAATAGTAGAAGTAGTAGTAATAGTAGTAAATAGCATTAGAAATAGTAGTATCAGTAGAGGTAGTAGTAGCCTTAGAAGTAATAGTAGTAGTAGTAGAAGTAGTAGCAGCAGCAGTAGAAGTAGAAGCACCTTACACCTGGTCACAGTCATAGTAGTACTGGAACTAATAATACCAGTAGTATTGATAGTAGTAATAGTAGTAGCACCTTACCCCTTGTCACAGTCGTAGTAGTACTGGAACTAGTAATACCAGCAGCAGTACTAGTAGTAGTAGTAGTAGTAGCACTTTAACCCTGGTCACAGTCATAGTAGCACTGGAACTAGTAATACCAGTAGTATTGATAGTAGTAGTAGTAGTAGTAGTAGTAGTACCTTACCCCTTGTCACAGTCATAGTAGTACTGGAACTAGTAATGCCAGTAGTAATACCAGCAGCAGTAGTAAACATTGATTGATTGATAGTAGTAGTAGTACTAGTAGTAGTAGTAGTAGTAGTAGCACCTTAACCCTGGTCACAGTCGTAGTAGTACTGGAACTACTAATACCAGTAGTATTGATAGTAGTATTAGTAGTAGTAGCACCTTACCCCTTGTCACAGTCGTAGTAGTACTGGAACTAGTAATGCCAGTAGTAATACCAGCAGCAGTAGTAGTAGTACTAGTAGTAGTAGTAGGAGTAGTAGTAGCACCTTAACCCTGGTCACAGTCGTAGTAGTACTGGAACTAGCAATACCAGTAGTATTGATAGTAGTATTAGTAGTAGTAGCACCTTAACCCTGGTCACAGTCGTAGTAGTACTGGAACTAGTAATACCAGTAGTATTGATAGTAGTGTTAGTAGTAGTAGCACCTTACCCCTTGTCACAGTCGTAGTAGTACTGGAACTAGTAATACCAGTAGTATTGATAGTAGTGTTAGTAGTAGTAGTAGCACCTTACCCCTTGTCACAGTCGTAGTAGTACTGGAACTAGTAATGCCAGTAGTAATACCAGCAGCAGTAGTAGTAGTACTAGTAGTAGGAGTAGTAGTAGTAGTAGCCCCTTAACCCTGGTCACAGTCGTGGTAGTACTGGAACTAGTAATAACAGTAGTAGTAGTAGTTGCAGCAGCACCTTATTTCTGGTCACAGTCATAGTAGTACTGGAACTAGTAAAACCAGTAGTAATAGTAGTTGTAATAGTAGCACCTTACCCCTGGTCATAGTCGTAGTAGTACTGGAACTAAAGATACCAGTAGTAATACCAGCAGTAGTAGTAGTAGTAGTAGTAGCACCTTACTCCTGGCCAGAGTCGTAGTACATTTTGTAGTACTGGAACTAGTGATACCAGTAGTAATACCA
>NC_084745.1:7410138-7437638 GCF_033978785.1 Entelurus aequoreus
CTATGTGTCATACGTGATCATTTCGCGATATTGCCATATTTTTGCTGAAAGGATTTAGCATAGAACAACGACGATAAAGTTCGCAACTTTTGGTCTCTGATAAAAAAAAAGCCTTGCCCCTACCGGAAGTAGCGTGACGTAGTCAGTTGTTCACCTCCTCATATTTTCCTATTGTTTTCAACGCAGCTAGAGCGATTCGGACCGAGAAAGCGACGATTACCCCATTAATTTGAGCGAGGATGAAAGATTTGTGGATGAGGAACGTTAGAGTGACGGACTAGAATGCAGTGAAAGACATATCTTTTTTCGCTCTGACCGTAACTTAGGTACAAGCTGGCTCATTGGATTCCACACTCTCTCCTTTTTCTATTGTGGATCACGGATTTGTATTTTAAACCACCTCGGATACTATATCCTCTTGAAAATGAGAGTCGAGAACGCGAAATGGACATTCACAGTGACTTTTATCTCCACGACAATACATCGGCGAAGCTCTTTAGCTACTGAGCTAACGTGATAGCATCGGGCTCAAATGCAGATAGAAACAAAATAAATAAACCCCTGACTGGAAGGATAGACAGAAGATCAACAATACTATTAAACCATGGACATGTAACTACACGGTTAATAATTCTCAGCCTGGCAAAGCTTAACAATGCTGTTGCTAACGACGCTGAAGCTAACTTAGCAACTTAGCAACCGGACCTCACAGAGCTATGATAAAAACATTAGCGCTCCACCTACGCCAGCCAGCCCTCATCTGCTCATCAACACCCGTGCTCACCTGCGTTCCAGCGATCGACGGCGCGACGAAGGACTTCACCCGATCACAGATGCGGTCGGCGGCTAGCATCGGCTAGCGCGTCTGCTATCCAAGTAAGTCCTCCTTGTTGTGTTGCTACAGCCAGCCGCTAATACACAGATCCCACCTACAACTTTCTTCTTTGCAATCTCCATTGTTCATTAAACAAATTGCAAAAGATTCACCAACACAGATGTCCAGAATACTGTGGAATTATGAAATGAAAACAGAGCTTGTTGTATTGGCCTCAATGGGGGAGCCATACCTCTGTTTTACTGGCTACGTCACGCGCATACGTCATATCCAAAGGAGTTTTCAACCGGAAGTTTAGCGGGAAATTTAAAATTGCACTTTATAAGTTAACCCGGCCGTATTGGCATGTGTTGCAATGTTAAGATTTCATCATTGATGTATAAACTATCAGACTGTGTGGTCGCTAGTAGTGGCTTTCAGTAGGCCTTTAAACTCTACTATTATCCGATAATGCAGCAATTATCTTACATTCCAAACATTTTTTGTTGAAACAAAAATAAACCGTTATGTATTTGCTTAACTTAGGATTTCAAAACAAGAAATACATCAAATTGTACACTGTAAAAATTTATTTTACAAGAAAATCTGGCAGTTTGGTCGCCAGAATTTTGCTGTAAAAAAAACTTAGCAGCCTACACTGTCAAGTTAAGTTAAAGTTAAAGTACCAATGATTGTCACACACACACTAGGTGTGGTGAAATTTGTCCTCTGCATTCGACCCATCCCCTTGTTCACCCCCTGGGAGGTGAGGGGAGCAGTGAGTAGCAGCGGTGCTGCGCCCAAGAATCATTTTTGGTGATTTAACCCCCAATTCCAACCCTTGATGCTGAATTTGGGTAGCGGCGGGTGTATATTGTAGCGTCCCGGAAGAGTTAGTGCTGCAGGGGGTTCTGGATATTTGTTCTGTTGTGTTTATGTTGTGTTACGGTGCGGATGTTCTCCCGAAATGTGTTTGTCATTCTTGTTTGGTGTGGGTTCACAGTGTGGCGCATATTTGTAACAGTGTTAAAGTTGTTTATACGGTCACCCTCAGTGTGACCTGTATGGCTGTTGACCAAGTATGACTTGCATTCACTTGTGTGTGTGTGAAAAGCCGTAGATATTATGTGACGGGACCGGCACGCAAAGGCAGTGCCTTTAAGGTTTATTGGCGCTCTGTACTTCTCCCTACGTCCGTGTACACGGCGGCGTTTTAAAAAGTCATACATTTTACTTTTTGAAACCGATACCGATAATTTTGAAACCGATACCGATAATTTCCGATATTACATTTTGAAGAATTTATCGGCCGATAATATCGGCAGTCCGATATTATCGGACATCTCTAATAATATGTCTTACCTTATACACACACCATAATAATACTCCTATGTTGAAGCACAGTACAATCCATCAAGCGGTGCGGCTTCATAGCTTACCAAAGTCCTACTAAAACATTTTGATAGATTTTTGAGCGACGTGTGTAATGTTCTATATTTTCAATAAATGATGGAACATATAACATTTTCGTGTTGTTTACTTGAGTTATATTGCAGTCTACACAGATCTCTTATGTGTGACTGCCATCAAATTGCAGTCTACACGTATCTCTTATGTGTGACTGCCATCTTCTGGTCACACTTATTATTTCACCATGTACCAAACACAATAGCTTCGAGGTCGGTAAGCACAACCAAAAGTATTCCGTACATTAGGCGCACTGTCGAGTTTAGAGAAAATGAAAGGATTTTAAGTGCGCCTTACAAACCGAAAAATACGGTAAGTTGATTGTAAACGTCTCGTTGCCGTGAGGGTTCTCCTGAGTCCGAAAGATCTTCCGTGAGCCCGGTAGACAGTTCGAATACAGTCTTTTTATTTTGCCACAACGGTCTGTATTGCTTTTCAGCAGTCTGTTTTAGGCGTGTGTCTCTCGCCCTCTCTCCAGCTCCCAACTCCCACCCCGTGTCTCGTCCCGGCTGCTGCTAATAAAGGCGACAGGTGATTAGATAACAAGGCCCACCCGGGCCATCTACTCCCCTGTCGCTGTCTTCGAGGCCGGTCCTTGCACACCCCGTTCCGCGGCAGGCCTGCAGGCCACGCCCCCCCCTCCTCCACATTGATTTTCGACACTTGGCACAAAACATTCTCTCTCTTTCCATCGTCTGTCAGCGATCGCCTCCTTCTGACCGTGGTGTGGCATTTTTGCATAACTGTGCCAGTATGCACCGACATTCCAAAAAATATAGACACCTACAGTGGCCACAAAGCAGTTGTCCTCCTGCTTGTGTGTTCTAACATACATTCTGCATACCGTATTTCCTTGAATAGCCGCAGGGGCGCTAATTAATTTAAAACCTCTTCTCACTCCTGCGCTTACCAAAAGCATGCGGGATGGGCAAGCATGCGCTAATTATTTTAAAACCTCTTCTCACTCCGGCGCTTACCTTATCATGAAAAGCACATTTAATTAAAAAAAAACGTTATTATGGTCTTACCTTTACTTATAAATGATGTCCATGTGCAGCTGCTTCTGATCAAAGGCAGTCTTCCTTATCTTTCTTCAGTTTTAAAAGTCTCTGGAGATATTCCTTTAATTATTACCTCCTGCTTCGATTGAAAGTCCAGTTTAGAAAACTGTTTTATTTTAGATATGTAATCCTCCATGTTAAAAGTGCAAGCAAATGATTGCTGCTCACGCTTCCTGCTTGTTGTCTTCTTCTGCAGCACCGGTCTTCTGCAGTATTGGTAGTCGCAAGAAGGATCACTAGCGCCCTCTACCACCAGGAGGCGTGAGTCATTTAATGACTCATATTTGACCCGGCGGAAGTGCCAAGCATGCGCTAATTATTTTGCGAAACGAGTTTGACCCGGCTGTAATTCTAGGCAGGCGAATACTATATTCCCGGCGGCAATTCAAGGAAATACGGTAGTCCTGAAGACAAACACAAAATGGATTGCGCTTTCCATTTTGCTCATTTAGGAGAAGCAATCTTCTGCTCACGAGTTTAGTACGTCAGCTTTGTGTGCTATCATGTCTGCGCAGGTTTTACTAAAGGCAAACCTTTGGTAGACCCCAAGCATCTTTCAAAAACCGTTGGCCCAGACTGGTGTGGGACTTAGCGTGAGCTCACCGAGACCAATGGTGAAGTAGGAACTGCTGGGAGGAATGACTCGCACGTCGCGGGAAGACGACGTTACGTTTTTCAACTCCAGCGTTGTCTAGAAAAGGAGAAGACGGGACCGAAAGTGTCGTTGACGTCATTTCAAAATCGAATGTAGCCTCGGCATACCTCGTACACGCGGCCCACGCTGTAGGTGGTAAAGACCACCAGCTCGGGTCTTGGCAGGAAGACTTGAACCGGATTCTCTTCGAGGCTTCAAAGAGTACGAAACATTTCCTCGTCAACGTCTTGTCAGCGTCATGTTTGAATAAGAGTGTACCTTTCCTCCTCCATCTCTTTCTTCCCCCCCTTGCAGCGGATGAGGGAAGCGCTCCCCCTCTGCTGGGCTCTTGGGGAAAGGAAGCGCGGGTTCTGGAGGGTGCGTTGCCGGTTTTTCATCTTCTGGAGTTTTTCGAAGCCCTCAGCCCGGTCCTTGGCAGTGGGCTCGCCCTTCCACTTTGGTGGAGGTTTGTCCTGGAGGTGATCGGAGGACAGAGAATGAGATTGATTTGTAAGATTACTGTCTGAATAATTGTATATAAGTTATCACACAACTTTGTGTTCCGTGGAGTTCAGGTCCCCTGCGAGAAGACAAAAGCGGTCTTTCATCTTATCAAGCAAAAGCCTTGTAAAACTCCACTGTGTGCAATTCAAGATTCAAGATTCAAGATGATTTATTGTCAATTCTTAACATGCACAAGACACATAAGAACTGAAAAGTACATTTTCGGCACAGTCCCACTAAGAGCAGACATACGTTACAGGGAGACAAGACGAGACCGCCGACGGAGCAGCCATTTTTACGGCGCTCCTTAAAAAAAAGGTGGGAAAAAGGTGATATTGGGAAAAAGGAGAAAGTGTGGAATCCAATGAGCCCTTGTACCTAAGTTACAGTCAGAGCGAAAAAAGATACGTCCTGCACTGCACTCTAGTCCTTCACTCTCACGTTCCTCATCCACGAATCTTTCATCTTCGCTCAAATTAATGGGGTAATCGTCGCTTTCTCGGTCCGAATCGCTCTCGCTGCATTGTAAACAATGGGGAAATGTGAGGAGCCTTTCAACCTGTGACGTCACGCTACTTCCGGTACAGGCAAGGCTTTTTTATCAGCGACCAAAACTTTATCGTTGATGTTCTCTACTAAATCCTTTCAGCAAAAATATGGCAATATCGCAAAATGATCAAGTATGACACATAGAATGGATCTGCTATCCCCGTTTAAATTTTAAAAAATAATTTCAGTAGGCCTTTAAAGACGTGCAGGCAGCAGCTCACACATTCTCATACTTTCTATAAACATCCAGGAGGAAATTATGTCAGCCATCTTGAAAAATGTCTCAACTATAATCTACGTGAAGGAGCCCACAGTTGTTTTTATAGAAATGTTGACAATATTTCAGGAGGAAACCTTAAAATGTTTTCAAACCATAAAGTGTTATAAAATGATGTAGATGAGTTATCGTGATGTAGAGAAATGACATATTTGAACGATTATTATTTTGAAATAAAACGTTGATGCTCTTCTTGGACAAAACATAATAAATGTGTTTGATGTTTTTTCATGCTGAATTAAAACACAACATCAAACATTATGTCACTACTGGTTCCTAAAAAAATCATGTTCAAAAAACAACTTAAAGCCTTGTTTACCGACATATAATATTCCTGTTTAAATTACTTTTACTGTAAATAAATATCACTAATAATCGGCATCGGCCCAAAAAAAAAATCGGTCGATCTCCAACACCAACTCTCACCTCGTTGGACGTCATCTTGCACTTGGAGGCCACTGAGCTACAATCCAGAGTCTGGTTGGGCTCGGACTCGTTCTTCATCTTCCTCAGGGCGCCACAAGCGTCCTGCATCTGGTCAGCCTGTGTGCGCATGGTGAAGGCCACGGTCGGTCTGGTGAGATCCGGCTTTACTTGAGAGGAAAACGGACAAAACGAGAGCTCAGGAGCAAAATAAGACTTGACCTCGACCTTTAAAAAAAGTGACAGGAGGTCAAAAGTACCGACTGCTGGAGCCTTCATTTGTATCTTCTGTGGTGTTATATAATCCATAGGCGAAAGCAGGTTGTTGGTTTGGATCAGACTTTCATCAATGTGCCAGATGAAGGCTGACCTGACTGAAAGACAGAAAAGAAGTCAAGCGTGGTTATATATAGTGTCATGTATACAGTCGTGGTCAAAAGTGTAAGTACACTTGTAAAGAACATCATGTCATGGCTGTCTTGAGTTTCCAATCATTTCTACAATTCTTATTTTGTTGTGATGTAGTGATTGGAGCACATACTTGTTGGTCACAAAAACATTCATGAAGTTTGTTTCTTTTATGAATTTATTATGGGTCTACTGAAAATGTGCTGGGTCAAAAGTATACATACAGCAATGTTCATATTTGCTTACATGTCCCTTGGCAAGTTTCACTGCAATAAGGTGCTTTTGGTAGCCATCCACAAGCTTCTGCTTGCATTGTTGACCACTCCTCTTGACACAATTGGTGCAGTTCAGCTAAATTTGTTGGTTTTCTGACATGGACTTGTTTCTTCAGCATTGTCCACACGTTTAAGTCAGGACTTTGGGAAGGTAATTCTAAAACCTTCATTCTAGCCTGATTTAGCCATTCCTTGACCACTTTTGACGTGTGTTTGGGGTCATTGTCCTGTTGGAACACCCAACTGCGCCCAAGACCCAACCTCTGGGCTGATGATTTTAGCTTGTCCTGAAGAATTACTCAGTGGCATAGTGGTTAGAGTGTCCGCCCTGAGATCGGTAGGTTGTGAGTTCAAACCCAGCCGAGTCATACTAAAGATTATAAAAATGGGACCCATTACCTCCCTGCTTGGCACTCAGCATCAAGGGTTGGAATTGGGGGTTTAAACACCAAAAATTATTCCAGGGCTCGGCACCACTGCTGCCCACTGCTCCCCTCACCTCCCAGGGGTTGAACAAGGGGATGGGTCAAATGCAGAAGACAAATGTCACCACACCTAGTGTGTGTGTGACAATCATTGGTACTTTAACTTAACTTAATCCTCCTTTTTCATTGTCCCATTTAAAGCACCAGTTCCATTGGCAGCAACACAGGCCCACAGCATAATACTACCACCACCATGCTTGACGGTAGGAATGGTGTTCCTGGGATTAAAGGCCTCACCTTTTCTCCTCCAAACATATCGCTGGGTATTGTGGCCAAACAGCAAAATTTTTGTTTCATCTGACCACAGAACTTTCCTTCAGAAGGTCTTATCTTTGTCCACGTGATGTCAGATGAAACAAAAATTGAGCTGTGTGGCCACAATAATGCCAATGGAACTGGTGCTTTACAGAGAGTAAATGGGACAATGAAAAAGGACAAGCTAAAATCATCAAACCCGGAGGTTGGGTCTTGGGCACAGTTGGGTGTTCCAACAGGACAATGACCCCACACACACGTCAAAAGTGGTCAAGGAATGGCTAAATCAGGCTAGAATGAAGGTTTTAGAATGGCCTTCCCAAAGTCCTGACTTAAACGGGTGGACAATGCTGAAGAAACAAGTCCATGTCAGAAAAGCAACACATTTAGCGGAACTGCAGCAATTTTGTGGTCAAAAATGCAAGCAGAAGCTTGTGGATGGCTACCAAAAGCGCCTTATTGTAGTGAAACTTGCCAAGGGACATGTAAGCAAATATTAACATTGCTGTATGTATACTTTTGACCCAGCACATTTTCAGTAGACCCATAATAAATTCACAAAAGAAGCACAAACTTCATAAATGTTTTTTGTGACCAACAAGTATGTGCTCCAATCACTCTATCACAAAAAAATAAGAGTTGTACAAAAGATTGGAAACTCAAGACAGCCATGACATGATGTTCTTTACAAGTGTATGTACACTTATGACCACGACTGTACACATGCACACATGTGTGGTGTCTTCCACGGTTGGTTCAACGTAGACACACCTCAGAATGTATTACACGCACGCACTTCTGAATGCATGGGTTTGTGCTGAAAATGTCATTTCTTTTGCGATGACATGAGAGAGCTTCTTCTTCTTCTTCAAACACGACAGAAAAGAGTGAAAAGGTTTGCGCTTAACACACCTGTTGGGAGAGCCTGGAAATTCTGGACGTCTCTGAACTCCTCCTTCATCCTCTCCAAGGCCCGTCTCTCTGTGGCGGCCGCCCGAGCCCGGGCCTGGATGATGTGCCGCTCCAGCACGTTTGCCTCGTTTATGCAACGGTTGTATTCGGAACGGACCTGCGACATCGGGACAGGTTCATGTGATCATCCCATATCATCCTTTCATGGCGCAGAGTTTGACGGACCTGTTGGAGCTCTGCAATATGTCTGGTGTGGAAGCTGCTTCTCCCCTTGGTCTTGATTAGGTTGCACGGGGTGACTTGTTTGTAAAGGTCCTTGAAGATGCTCGCCAACACTGGAGAAATATCCTGGAAGGGATGGAAGGAAGATGGTAAGGTCAAGCCCAAAACCAGTCATACACTTTGCAAATTGAGTTACTTTAAATCAGGGGTGTCCAAACTTTTTCCACTGAGGGCCGCAACATGAAAAATTAAAGCATCTTGATATTTTTCATTTTCAAAACCAATACAATATACATTTTTTTTTTTTTTTTTAACCTTCGGGACTTTCCTTACGGTTTGTCTCGGGTACCCACAATGGTATAAGGCAGGGGTCGGCAACCCAAAATGTTGAAAGAGCCATATTGGACCAAAAATACAAAAACAAATCTGTCTGGAGCCGCAAAAAATTAAAAGCCATATTACATGTGTCATGAGATATAAATGTAATTAAGAGGACTTAAAGGAAACTAAATGACCTCAAATATAGCTACAAATGATGTACATATCGCTAGCCTAAATAGCATGTTAGCATCGATTAGCTTGCAGTCATGCAGTGACCAAATATGTCTGATTAGCACTCCACACAAGTCAATAACATCAACAAAACTCACCTTTGTGCATTCACGCACAACGTTAAAAGTGTGGTGGACAAAAATGAGACAGAAAAAGAAGTGGCATAAAACACGTCCTAAAAAGTCGGAGAAAGTTATACATGTAAACAAACTATACGGTGAGTTCAAGGACCGCCAAAATAAGTAGGACAAAAGGGGGCTCGCCAAATACTCGAATCAGTGAAGCATGTTTAATATAAACAGTGTGCTTTATAACAATTAGGGAGGTTTGTGTCATGTTTGTCCTCCTACAGAAACCATACTAGAACAAAAAAATAGATTTTTTTTCCCCTCGTCTTTTTCCATTCTTCATACATTTTTGAAAAATCTCCAGAGAGCCACAAGGCGGCGCTAAAGAGCCGCGGGTTGCCGACCCCCGGTATAAGGCACTAAAAGGTTACACGTCCGTCCGCACGTACAAAAATATAAATATATATTTTTATTTATCTAACGCTTAAATCTCTAGATCATGGGTGCCAAACTCTGGCCCGTGGGCCAAATTTGGCCCGCCGTGTAATTTCACTTGGCCCTTGAGGCAATATCAAATTAACACTAAAGCTGGACCGCCGATTATATATTGCTGCGGTGCCACGGTAACACCGCATTCACCGCTACTTCTAATACTTGCCAACCCTCCCGGGAATGACTCCAGCACTCCTCCCGAATACATTTTTTCTTCAGCGAGTCAAGCGAGTGCTGGCCCAGTTTCATGTCATGTGCGGTTTCTGCACCCACACACAACTGAATGCAACGCATACTTCATCAACAGCGATACAGGTTACACTGACGGTAGCCAAATAAAAAACTTTTAACACTGTTAGAAATATACGCCACACTGTGAATCCACACCAAACACATTTCGGGAGAACATCCGCACCGTAACACAACATAAACACAACAGAACAAATACCCAGAACCCTTTTCAGCACTAAATCTTCCGGGACGCTACAAGGTGTGTGTGTGTGTGTGGGGGGGGGGGGGGGGGGGGGGGTTGGTGGTAGCGGGGGTGTATTTTGTAGCGTCCCGAAAGAGTTAGTGCTGCAAAGGATTCTGGGTATTTGTACAGTTGTGTTTATGTTGTGTTACGGTGCGGATGTCCTCCCGAAAAGTGTTTGTCATTCTTGTTTGGTGTGGGTTCACAGTGTGGCGTATTTTTCTAACAGTGTTAAAGTTTTTTATACTGGCACCCTCAGTGTAACCTGTATCGCTGTTGATGAAGTATGCGTTGCATTCACTCGTGTATGCGCACCGAAGCCGCACATATCTTGTGACTGGGTCTGAATGATGTTAGAATTGGGTGGACGAGATATAATGACTGTTGAACACCTTCGTTCGATAATGAAGGTTGCCTCAGCTCAAAGCCTGAGCCCCGACATTAATGAACTAGCATCCAAGAAAATATGTCAGGTATCTGGCTTGGGTACATCAGATTAGATCAGTGTGTTGCAAACTGAGCAGTTTAAAGTCCTGAATGGTTTTAATATTCATTGTTATTTTATTTTCAAATTTATTAGCCTGTGGAAAAAGTTAATGTTGATATTTACCTCAGAAGGCTGCAAATAGAAAAGAGGCATTCAATTTTTATTTAAATTGTATTTGATATGCCATTGATATTTCTTAATTATTATTATTATTATTTGAAACTCGATTTTGCATGTCACTATAAAGTTATATAAGCCTTGCTTGTTCAATATTCAATGCAAAACTTGTTTGGGTCCCTATTAAAAGGTTAATTTGTTCAACCTTGGCCCGCGGCTTTGTTCAGTTTGAAATTTTGGCCCACTCTGTATTTGAGTTTGACACCCCTGCTCTAGATCAACTTCAAATATATTTGTCAATGTAAAGTTACACAATTTTTGTGTTTAAAGCTTTTTTTTTGGCAAAGAAAACCCCCATTTTAATGGCAAACACACAAAATATGCAATATATCTGTCAGAAAAATGGTATGTAAATTATCAAAAAACTTTCCGTTCTGAGTTCCCAATGAACAGACAAGAGGCTGTCTTTGTTGCACCAAGCAAAGGCTTGGAAAATTCCATTGTGTACGATGGGAGGAGACGGGAGGGGGTTATCTATTGTCATCCAATACCTGCCCAGGCTAAAGCCAGGACCAGCCCAAGCCCGAGGCATGTTTTTCTTTTGTGTTAATTGTGCCCGAAAACAATGACTGTTTACACACTCCCCATTCTTTTGGAAGCATGTGTTGTTGTGTAAACATTGAATATCCAAATAAAGGAGGGGAAGTCAACCTTTTTCGTCAGAGCGTGGGTGACACTGTAAGAGGTTACAGGTTGACACGTTTCTCCTCAATTGAGTCAAATTTGAATTCTGCCTCTGTTTGATTCTATGCTTCTTGTCTTGTTTAATAGATGTCATCAGCGTTTGAACTTGACAATATCCTTCCAAAAAAACGTTTAAGTGTAATAATTGATGTGAAGTAATTGGAGCCTTAAATAGGTCAATAATTCATAACATTGATTTGAATTAATTATTATTTTTTGAGCAAAAACAAATATTGGTCTTTCAAAAAGGTACACTCATAGAAGTGTTAAAATAAGTCAAATATTATATGTAATTTATTTTTACCTTCAACACTTAAATCTCTAGATCAACTTCAGATCTATTTGTTGAATTTAATTTTTTTTATTTCCAATTTGTTTGCTTTATGCCCTTTTTCTCAAAGAAAACTGTTTTTATATGGCAAACACAAAATATGCAATATTTCCCCAAAAAAATATTTCAAAGAGGAATATTTGATGTGAAGTAATTGTAGCCTTAATTATATCAATAATTCATAACAACATTGATTTTAATTCATTATTATTTTTTGAGCATTTATTTTTATTTTTAATATTGGTGTTTCAAAAGGGCCCACTCATATAAGTGTTAAAAATAAGTCAAATATATGTATTTTTTTTCACCTCCAACACTTAAATTTTCTAGATTAACTTCAGATCTATTTGTTGAATTCAAGTTTTGTTTTTTGTTTTTTTCCCATTTGTTTGCTGTATGCCCTTTTTGTCAAAGAAAACTGTTTTTATATGACAAACACACAAAATATGCAATATTTCCCCCCAAAAAAAATTCAAAGAAGAATATTTGATATGAAGTAATTGAAGCCTTGAATTGGTCAATAATTCATAACATTGATTGTAATGCATTATTATTTTTTGAGCTATGAGTTTAAAACATTTTTTTTTTTAATATTGGTGTTTCAAAAAGGCCCACTAATAAAAGTGTTAAAAATAAGTCAAATATTATATGATTTTTTTTTTATCTTCAACACTAAAATTTCTACATCAACTTCAGAACTATTAGTTGAATTCAAGTTTTTATAAAAAAAATTGTTTCCATTTGCCTTTTTTTCAAAGAAAACTGTTTTTATATGACAAACACACAAAATATGCAATATTTCCCCAAAAATATTTCAAAGTAGAATATTTGATGTGAAGTAATTGTAACCTTAAATAGGTCAATAATTCATAACAACATTGATTTTAATGCATTATTATTTTTTGGGCAATGAGTTTAAAAAATATATTGGTCTTTCAAAAGGGTCCACTCATAGAAGTGAAAAAATAAGTCATATATTATGTTGTTGTTTTTTTTACCTTCAACACTAAAATCTCTAGATTAACTTCAAATCTATTTGTCAATATGTTATGTTTTATGCTTTTTTTTTGGCAACGAAAAACCCAATTTGTATGGCAAACACACCAAATATGCAATATATCCCTCCACAAAAAATTCTAAGTGTAATATTTGATGTAAAGTAATCGGAACCTAAAATAGGTCAATAATTCATAACGTCAATAATCCGTAACAACATTGATTCATTAATCATTAATATTTTTTGAGCAATGAGTTTTAAAAACAAATTTTGGTCTTTCAGAAGGGCCCACTCATAGAAGTGTTAGAAATAAGTCAAATATATGTTGTTGTTTTTTTACCTTCAACATTAAAATCTCTAGATCAACTTCAGATCTATTTGTTGAATTCAAGTTTGGTTTTTTGTTTTATTTCCCATGTGTTTGCTTTATGCCCTTTTTGTCAAAGAAAACTGTTTTTGTATGACAAACACACAAAATATGCAATATTTCCCCCAAAAAATATTTCAAAGAGGAATATTTGATGCCTTGAATTTTTTGAGCAGTTTTTATTCTTAATATTGGTGTTTCAAATAGGCCCACTCATAAAAGTGTCAAAAAAAGGTCAAATATTATATGATTATTTTTTTTATCTTCAACACTAAAATTTCTAGATCAACTTCAGATCTATTAGTTGAATTCAAGTTTTTATAAAAAATTGTTTCCATTTCCCTTTTTTGTCAAAGAAAACTGTTTTTATATGGCAAACACACAAAATATGCAATATTTTCCCCAAAAATATTTCAAAGTAGAATATTTGATGTGAAGTAATTGTAACCTTAAATAGGTCAATAATTCATAACAACATTGATTTTAATGCATTATTATTTTTTGAGCTATGAGTTTAAAAAAAAATATTGGTCTTTCAATAGGGTCCACTCATAGAAGTGAAAAAATAAGTCATATATTATGTTTTGTTTTTTTTTACCTTCAACACTTAAATCTCTAGATTAACTTCAAATCTATTTGTCAATATGTTGTTTTATGCTTTTTTTTGGCAACGAAAAACCCAATTTTTATGGCAAACACACAAAATATGGAATATATCCCTCTACAAAAAATTCTAAGTGTAATATTTGATGTAAAGTGATTGGAGCCTAAAATAGGTCAATAATTCATAACATCAATAATCTGTAACAACATTGATTCGTTAATCATTAATATGTTTTGAGCAATGAGTTTTAAAAACAAATTTTGGTCTTTCAGAAGGGCCCACTCATAGAAGTGTTAGAAATAAGTCAAATATATATATTTTTTTTTTTACCTTCAACATTAAAATCTCTAGATCAACTTCAGGGGCCGTACTTATCAAGCTTCTTAGAATTACTCCTAAGAAGTCTGCTAAGAGTTGACTTAAGAGTAAATAAATTATTCGCTGAAAGCTGCACTTAAAAGTTAGTTATCAAGCGTCTTACTCACACTTTCAGCGAAGTGTAAGACTGAATCTTAAGTGTCACACTCAGAGCTGAATTACGACATTACTATGTGCCGTAAACGGAATTTTAGGTGACGTCATTTCTGTGTCCATAGAAATGACCAATCACGGGAGGGAATCCGTTGTCTAAGAATAAAGAAATATCTTGGAAATATTTAAGTGGACAATGGGAGTGTATATTTTGACAATAAACTACAAAATAATACAAACAAACTAGTCCCCGCCGGCACTCACGCTACCGCTCCCTCTCTTCTATCGCCCACACACTCACTGACGTCACTCACCTCACGGCCACACACATACGCTACTGTCATAACATTTTCTTTCCAATTCATTAATTAGGCAACTAATTTGAAACTGGTGTGGGTGGCTCTATATATACTAGCCCACTGCAGACACATGCAGAAATCAACAAGGAATCGAAAAGTATTAAATCTGTGACAAAAATAATATCCGCTCTGTCTAAACGATACCGTTTGATCAGCTGCTCGTCATCAAAAAAAACAAAAAACATTGTTCCGTTCCCTGAAAATTCGCGCACGTCTCTCTCGCCTCAGTGCCATCCCCTGCTGGCAACTCCTAACCACTTAAGACACCTCTGAAGGTCTCTTAAATATCGTGGAGAGTAGGAGTGGTTCTTAGACTTAAGAACGTTGATAAAAAGCTTTTATTCTTAAGTTTGAGAGTAGGACTAAATTTCGCAAATTCTCAGGACTTAAGTGTAAAATGGCACTCTAAGAAGCTTGATAAGTACGGCCCCAGATCTATTTGTTGAATTCAATTTATTTATTATTTTTTTCCAATTTGTTTGCTTTATGCCCTTCTTGTCAAATAAAACTGTTTTTATATGACAAACACACAAAATATGCAATATTTTCCCCAAAAAATATTTCAAAGAGGAATATTTGATGTGAAGTAATGAAGCCTTGAATTTTATTTATTTTTATTTTTTTAATATTGGTGTTTCAAAAAGGCCCACTCGTAAAAGAGTTAAAAAAAGGTGAAATATTATATGATTTTTTTTTCAACACTAAAATTTCTAGATCAACTTCAGATCTATTAGTTGAATCCAAGTTTTTTATAAAAAATTGTTTCCATTTCCCTTTTTTGTCAAAGAAAACTGTTTTTATATGGCAAACACGCAAAATATGCAATATTTTCCCCAAAAATATTTCAAAGTAGAATACTTGATGTGAAGTAATTGTAGCCTTAAATAGATCAATAATTCATAACAATATTGATTGTAATGCATTATTTTTTGAGCAGTTTTTTTTTTTTTAATATTGGTGTTTCAAAAGACTTAGACTTAGACTTCCTTTTTATTGTCATTCAAATTTGAACTTTACAGCACAGATAAGAACGAAATTTCGTTACATAAGCTCATGGTAGTGCAGGATAAAAAAAGCAATAAGGTGCATATATAAATAAATAAATATATATAAATAATATATAAATATATATATAAAATAAATAAATATATATATAAATATATATAAATAAATAAATAAATAGATTACTGTACAGATAAATATATTGCACTTTTTCACATGCGTCCATGTTTATGGATGAATGTTATATTGTCTTTTTTATTCCAGCGAGTTAATCCATTTTGGGGGGAGTTGAGGGGATAATTTAATTATGATGCGTTCAAGAGTCTTACTGCCTGAGGGAAGAAGCTGTTACAGAACCTGGAGGTTCTGCTTCGGAGGCTGCGGAACCTCTTTCTAGGGCACACTCATAGAAGTGTTAAAAATAAGTCATATATTATATGTAATGTTTTAACCTTCAACACTTAAATCTCATCAGATCTTTTTGTTGAATTCAAGTTTAAAAAAAAAAAAGTTTTCCCATTTGTTTGCTCTATGCCTTTTTTTGTCTAAGAAAACTATTTTTATAACGGCAAACACACAAAATATGCAATATTTTACCCCAAAAAATATTTTAAACTTGGTCAATAATTCATAAAACTTTGATTTTTATTTTTATTTATGGAAACATTTTTGAGCAATGACAGCTTTAAGAAGAAAAAAACAGCCTTTGTGTTATTTGTGTCAACATTACAACTTGTTCTCGTTACATTTCACCTGTTTGCTCTTTTCGTCCACTTTTTTTATGTTTTTCTTTTTTTTTTATAGTATTTTTAGAATGTACCATGGGCCTCAAAAATGTACCTGCGGACCAGAAATGGCCCCTTGAGCTGCCCATTGGACATCCCCGTTTTAAATCAGCCACAAAGTTTTCTCTTTCATACCAAAACGACACAGGAGTTTCATCATTGCAGAAAAACAAGTTTGATCAGCTGTCATTTTACGTTTGAACAACAAAACGTTAAATCAATATTTGCCAAGGGAATAAATCATTTCAGGCTCGACTTTGTGTGTGCGTGTGTGTACTTTTTACCTGTGATTTAGGGGAGGCGGCTGTGTGACTGTCCATTGACGGATCACAATGTGACCCTTGGGGCTCCTGCGGCTCCTGCAGCATGACTGACGCTGCTGCTCACTGCTCCCCTCACCTCCCAGGGGGGTGGAACAAGGGGAGAGTGTGTGACTATCAGTGGTACTTTAACTTTAAGTCTCAAATGTACACAACATACACCTAAATTACTATTTGGGCTAATTTAGTCCACGTATTAGACTTGATTTTAAGTTAGGTGGGCGCCAAACATGTGTGGTTTCTTACATCCGGAGTAAACTATGACGTCACAAGGCCCGTCACCGGTTGTTATGACGACTGCCGCGACTGTACATTCGTCTAATAACCTGCACCAAGAGGCGCTTGTAGTGTAAACTTGTAACAATGTTTCAATGACTTGGTTCGAAACAATTACATTTTGATGTCAGTAGTTCTAAATTATACTTATTTTCTGTACCTACCGCCTCTGGCGCAATGCATTGTGGGATATCCCAGTGTGTATACACATGTGTATACATATCCTAATCGTACTTAACCGGTGTTTTGCTCGTTGTGGTAGCCTGAGTAAAGTACGAATCAACACAAAATGCGACCTTGAACAAGGGAGAGCTACCAAAAGACGGATTGAAAGCGTAAACGTTTCGAATTGTAGGCCGATGCTACTTGCTAATGCTAACCTAGCGGACGTCACCTGGCAGCCATTTTTTTCATGTGTTAAGTTGCCATGACAACGAGTACGGCAAGCGACGAGGAATCAAACACCTGGCCCTTATTCTCCACTGAGCAAATATTTAAAAAGACAATACACAGTTTAATGATTGGGTTTGACTTAAACTGGTATTATTATCCGACTATTTTTTTTATTTTTAACAACACTACAATATCCAATCCAATCGATCCAATCCACTTTATTTATATAGCACATTTAAACAACAAAAATGTTTCCAAAGTGCTGCACAACAATATTAAAAACAATAATCAAATATTATCCTTAGCTCCACCAATGACTGAATATAAACAAAAAATAAATAAATATAGAACCAATATAAAAACAATATAAAAATAAATATGATTAAAAACGATTTTAAAGGGAAAAACCAATTAAAACAGTAAATAGAAATCAAAATGTATTTAAAAAAAAACACAGAGGACAACAGAGGACAGAGGACCACACAACTCACATAGTGTTAAAAGCCAAAGAATAAAAGTGGGTCTTAAGACGAGACTTAAAACACTATAGAGCAGACCTGGGCAAATTAAGGCCCGGGGGCCACATGCGGCCCGTTGAGTTTTTCAATCTGGCACGCCGGACATTCCCAAATATTTTTTTTAGATCTTTAAGATGGAAAGTGTAGCTACCATTATGATGAGCAGTGATGTTTTCTAATGACCGTAAGTCTTCAACTATACAAAGTATTTCAATGGTTGGAATCTGCGCTTTTGCATGATATACTAGTTACTATGGTAATCTAATGAGTTACTATGGTCATCTAATGAGTTACTATGGTCATCTAATTAGTTACTATGGTCATCTAATGAGTTACTATGGTAATCTAATGAGTTACTATGGTCATCTAATTAGTTACTATGGTCATCTAATGAGTTACTATGGTCATCTAATGAGTTACTATGGTAATCTAATGAGTTACTATGGTCATCTAATGAGTTACTATGGTCATCAACGTCACAGCAGCTCAGACGAGGCACCAAGCAGTGTGGGCGGGAAGCGTTTCCACAGACGCGGAAGGAGATTTTCACAACAAAGTTCTAAAGCTTAGTGATGTATAGAATATAATAGAATAAAAAGTACTTTATTGATACCTGGGGGGAATTCAGCAAATATCAGCTATATCAGATTGTAGGTGGGTTTATTTTGTACCCTTCGCGTTCATATTTCACTGTTTGTTGCATTTTTGTTGCGTTTCACTTGATTGTAAAATATGTCGATCGAAAGGGGGTGTGACGTTCATATTTTGTCAATATTCAGTGTTTTATCGTTCATAGAAAACTTCAAAATTCCATTACGTTTTTTAAGGCGGTCTGTCATAACGTTTTTAGCATTCAATCAGACATTATTGTGAGGTTTTGTATTAGTGTTCCTAAAAATAGATATACCGGGCCCCAGACACATTTTTTTTTTCTAAATGTGGCCCCCGAGTCAAAATAATTGCCCAGGCCTGATATAGAGTTAGGATTTACGGCTCTTAGAATAAAATAGTATTTTCTTTATTGCCGGCCTTTGAGGAGACGTTCAAAAGGCTGGCTCGTTATTATAGTCATTTTAGTTTTGTAGTGAAAATCGAAATAATTTATTTACACAAATTTCATTCCATTTGGTTGAATTTATTTTGAAATATTGGCTTTAATTTATACACACATATATTTACACATACACACATATATATATATACACACCTACATACAAATGCATATATATATATATATATATGCACACATATACATATATACACACACATATATACACATACTGTACAAATACTGTGTATACACTTACATATATACACATACATATAGACACGTTCATATATATATATTTTTTTTTTATTGAGAGAGAGATATATATATAAATATATATATATATATATATATATATATATATATATATATATATATATATATATATATATATATATATATATATATATATATATTTACAGCATGTATATAAAACAATGGAGGGATTTGAAAGCAACTAGGGTACCTCCATTAGCCGCATCTTGCAAGCGTTTTTTAATCATTAGAATCCTAAAAAAAAAAACAGACATGTGTGTTCTATTCTCTTTAATTCTCCTCCTCCTCGTCACCTTACAGTAGTGTAAATGTCAAGCAGGCCCCTTCATATCAGGAACACCTAACCTGTTTGGTCACCTCGCAGGTACAATCAGAGGGGAAACTATCAGCAATAAAACCTGCTGGTGTTGTCATGCAGGTGTGGCCTTGGATTCCTTGTCTTCATGAATGTCAAATGGTCAAGTAAGAACGGCACCGGGTTTTGTTTTGGAAGTGGAACTCCCTTTAGTCGCTGCACACGTACGTGTGTGTGAAAAAGGGAAGAAAAAGGCAAAAACAGGCCCAAATGTGGAAAAATGTCAAAAATGGTCAAAAATCCCTCCCCGGGAGGGAGTTCTACATTGAAAAAAATGTGAAAAATACCCCCGGGATGACTCACAGGTGACACGGGAAGAAAAAGGCAAAAACAGGCCAAAATGGAAAAATGCAGAAAATGGTCAAAAATCCCTTCCCCGGGAGTGATTTCCACAGGTCCCGGTAAGAGCCAAAATAAGAAAAATGTCAAAAATACATGACTCACAGACGACCCGGGAAGAAAAAGGCAAAAACAGGCTAAAGTGTGGAAAAATGCTGAAAATTGTCAAAATGAGAAAAACGTCAAAAATACCCCCGAGATGACTCACAGGCGACCCGGGAAGAAAAAGGCAAAAACAGGCCAAAAGGTGGAAAAATGCTGAAAATGGTCAAAATGAGAACATTTTCAAAAATACCCCCGGGATTAATCACAGCCGACCAGGGAAGAAAAAGGCAAAAACAGGCCAAAATGTGGAACAATGCAGAAAATTGTAAAAAGGAGAAAAAGGATGGACTTCTACATTGAAAAAACTGTCAAAAATACCCCCGGGATGACTCACAGGTGACACGGGAAGAAAAAGGCAAAAACAGGCCAAAATGGAAAAATGCAGAAAATGGTCAAAAATCCCTCCCCGGGAGTGATTTCCACAGGTCCCGGTAAGAGCCAAAATAAGAAAAATGTCAAAAATACATGACTCACAGACGACCCGGGAAGAAAAAGGCAAAAACAGGCTAAAGTGTGGAAAAATGCTGAAAATGGTCAAAATGAGAAAAACGTCAAAAATACTCCCGAGATGACTCGCAGGCGACCCGGGAAGAAAAAGGCAAAAACAGGCCAAAATGTGGAAAAATGCTGAAAATGGTCAAAATGAGAACATTTTCAAAAATACCCCCGGGATGAATCACAGCCAACCCGGGAAGAAAAAGGCAAAAACAGGCCAAAATGTGGAACAATGCAGAAAATTGTAAAAATGAGAAAAATGTCAAAAATACCCCCGGGATAACTCACAGGCGACCCGGGAAGAAAAAGGCAAAAACAGGTCAAAACGGAAAAATGCAGAAAATGGTCAAAAATCCCTCCCCAGGAGTGAGTTTCACAAGCCTCAGGAAGAGCCAAAATGAGAAGACCCGGGAAGAAAAAGGCAAAAACAGTCCAAAATGTGGAAAAATGCAGAAAATTGTAAACATTTTAAAAATGCCGAAAATACCCCTGGGATAATCACATAATACGACATGAGAAGAAATAGGCAAGAACAGGCCAAAATGTAGAAAAATGCTGAAAATGGTCAAAATGAGAAAAATGTCAAAAATACCCATGGGATGACTCACAGGCGACCCGGGAAGAAAAAGGCAAAAACAGGCCAAAATGGAAAAATGCAGAAAATGGTCAAAAATCCCTTCCCCGGGAGTGATTTCCAAAGAGCCAAAATGAGAAAAATGTCAAAAATACATGACTCACAGGCGACCCGGGAAGAAAAAGGCAAAAACAGGCTAAAGTGTGGAAAAATGCTGAAAATGGTCAAAATGAGAAAAAGGTCAAAAATACCCCCGAATAACCCAACATTGTAGTGAGCATAACTCATCTTTTGTGTTAAGTAAATTCAACCCAAAAGTTGGGTTATGAATCAACCAACATTGAGTTAGTATAACTCAATTTTTGGATTAAATAATTCAACCCAATAGTTGGGTTTGGAATAACCCAACATTGTAGTGAGCATAACTCAGTTTTCGTGTTAAGTAAATTCAACCCAATAGTTGGGTTATGAACCAACCAACATTGAGTTAGCGTAACTCAACTTTTGGGTTAAACAATTCAACCCAATAGTTGGGTTTGGAATAACCCAACATTGTAGTGAGGATAACTCAGTTTTTGTGTTCAGTAAATTCAACCCGATAGTTGGGTTATGAACCAACCAACATTGAGTTAGCTTAACTCAATGTTTGGATTAAATAATTCAACCCAATAGTTGGGTTTGGAATAACCCAACATTGTAGTGAGCATAACTCAGCTTTTGTGTTAAATAAATTCAACCCAATAGTTGGGTTATGAATCAACCAACATTGAGTTAGCGTAACTCAACTTTTGGGTTAAACAATTCAACCCAATAGTTGGGTTTGGAATAACCCAACATTGTAGTGAGCATAACTCAGCTTTTGTGTTAAGTAAATTCAACCCAATAGTTGGGTTATGAACCAACCAACATTGAGTTAGCATAACTCAACTTTTGGGTTAAATAATCCAACCCAATAGTTGGGTTAGGAATAACCCAACATTGTAGTGAGCGTAACTCTGCTTTTGTGTTTAATACATTCAACCCAATAGTTGGGTTATGAATCAACCAACCAACATTGAGTTAGCATAACTCAACTTTTGGTTTAAACAATTCAACCCAATAGTTGGGTTTGGAATAACCCAACATTGTAGTGAGCATAACTCAGTTTTTGTGTTGAATAAATTCAACCCAATAGTTGGGTTATGAATCAACCAACATTGAGTTAGCATAACCCAACTTTTGGGTTAAATAATACATCCCAATTGTTTTGTGGGGGAATAACACAACATTGAGTTTTCTTACCTCAAATTTTTGGTTCAATAATTCAACGCAAAAGTTGGGTTGAAAAAATTAACCCAAAATGTTGAACCCATATTATGGGTTTGTCATTTTCTGAACCAGCAGTTGGGTTGAAATTGGGGTATTTATTAACCCAACATTTTTTAGTGTGTAGGTTAAAAACATCTAATCAAATGGATTTGTGGGTTTAGATTGCACAAAGAAATATTTATTGACTGTAACGAGCAGCCACAACTGCAATTTGTCCCTCGGTGAAAACGAGTTTGACTCCCCCGGTGTGTTAATGTCAAGTTATGAAGTAAGGTGTCAAAAGACGAGGGGGCGGGGCCAAACCGCACCTTTGGATCTAAAGAGTCCCAACACAAACACGGGCCTTTAAGCTGGGCTGCAGACCCGAACCCGGATCCGTACCCGCATTGAGTGGAGTAGGAAATGGTGACAACGTTCACCTTTATCCAGACTTGCACCAAAAGTCAACGACTCGGTACGAGCTCGCCTCTTCTAAAGAGAACTTCCACAGTCCTACTAGCCAGGATCCTAGTCCACAAGGACCCTCAGGCCTGTGGCTTTGTTGCCTTCGGCCGCCATGTCGGAATGCGAGTGTCACGGTGCCAGAGAATTCCATGCAGTCTGGGCGCGTGCATGAGCGCACTCGTCGGACCGGTGGGGCGGTGGGTGTGGCCTGCACCCGCACCACGGAGAGAGCGCGCTCGGACGTGGGGACAAGTGAAGTCCTGCCGCTGCCCCGTGGAACAGGACGAGTTTTTTGGTGGGATTGTGGACTTTCAGCCCCGGCACACGTTTGGAGTGAAGGCGGAATGGAGGCCAACGGCTTGGCTGAGAAGAGCGGTGAGTCTCAGATTTACTACACCACTCTTGACTGTAAACGCACCTTCACCACATCATTGAACCTCAGCTTCTCACACTGTTGTTACCAAGTAGCACTTAACTCTCCAACTACCAGTAGTGTAGTAGACCTAAGTACTCATTAAGTACCACCATGATGAATACATTAAAGTACAGTAGCGTAGTAGACCTAAGTATTCATTAAGTACCCCCATAATGACAACATTAAAATACAGTAGTGTAGTAGACCTAAGTATTCATTAAGTACCACCATGATGACAACATTAAAGTACAGTAGTGTAGTAGACCTAAGTATTCATTAAGTACCACCATAATGACAACATTAAAATACAGTAGTGTAGGAGACCTAAGTATTCATTAAGTACCACCATGATGACAACATTAAAATACAGTAGTGTAGTAGACCTAAGTATTCATTAAGTACCACCATAATGACAACATTAAAGTACAGTAGTTCCAAATAATACATCGCAAGAATGGGTTTGAATCAAGAGTCGATTCTGAATCGTTATGTACCCAAAGATTCACACCCCTTCTGATTATGAAACCAAAGTGTTGCTGTAGCTTGTTTAGTAGTCACATGTTCAACTTCTTTAGTAACACTAGTGGTGTTCCTCAAGGTTCCATCTTAGGTCCTGTCTTTTTCACCGTTTGGTAGTAGTAACACACACCTTCATAACAATATGTAATATGTACAATATACACACTAAGTATATATATATAATGTAGTAACAGACACCTTCATAAGAATATGTAATATGTACAATATACACACTAAGTATATATATATAATGTAGTAACAGACACCTTCATAAGAATATGTAATATGTACAATATACACACTGCATGTATATATATATAATGTAGTAACAGACACCTTTATAACAATATGTAATATGTACTACATACACACTGCAAGTATATACATAATGTAGTAACAGACACCTTCATACCAATATGTAATATGTACAATATACACACTGCAAGTACATATATAATGTAGTAACACACACCTTCATAACAATATGTAATATGTACAATATACACACTGCATGTATATATATAATGTAGTAACAGACACCTTCATAACAATATGTAATATGTACTATATACACACTGCAAGTATATATATAATGTAGTAACAGACACCTTCATAACAATATGTAATATGTACAATATACACACTGCAAGTATATATATCATGTAGTAACAGACACCTTCATACCAATATGTAATATGTACAATATACACACTGCAAGTATATATATAATGTAGTAACACACACCTTCATAACAATATGTAATATGTACAATATACACACTGCATGTATATATATATAATGTAGTAACAGACACCTTTATAACAATATGTAATATGTACTACATACACACTGCAAGTATATACATAATGTAGTAACACACACCTTCATAACAATATGTAATATGTACAATATACACACTGCAAGTATATATATAATGTAGTAACAGACACCTTCATAACAATATGTAATATGTACAATATACACACTGCAAGTACATATATAATGTAGTAACACACACCTTCATAACAATATGTAATATGTACAATATACACACTGCATGTATATATATAATGTAGTAACAGACACCTTCATAACAATATGTAATATGTACAATATACACACTGCAAGTATATATATAATGTAGTAACAGACACCTTCATAATAATATGTAATATGTACAATATACACACTGCAAGTATATACATAATGTAGTAACACACACCTTCATAACAATATGTAATATGTACAATATACACACTGCAAGTATATATATAATGTAGTAACAGACACCTTCATAATAATATGTAATATGTACAATATACACACTGCAAGTATATATATAATGTAGTAACAGACACCTTCATAACAATATGTAATATGTACAATATACACACTGCAAGTATATATATAATGTAGTAACAGACACCTTCATAATAATATGTAATATGTACAATATACACACTGCAAGTATATATATAATGTAGTAAGACACCTTCATAACAATATGTAATATGTACAATATACACGCTGCAAGTATATATATAATGTAGTAACAGACACCTTCATAACAATATGTAATATGTACAATATACACGCTGCAAGTATATATATAATGTAGTAACAGACACCTTCATAACAATATGTAATATGTACAATATACACGCTGCAAGTATATATATAATGTAGTAACAGACACCTTCATAACAATATGTAATATGTACAATGTACACACTGCAAGTATATATATAATGTAGTAACAGACACCTTCATAACAATATGTAATATGTACAATGTACACACTGCAAGTATATATATAATGTAGTAACAGACACCTTCATAACAATATGTAATATGTACAATATACACGCTGCAAGTATATGTATAATGTAGTAACAGACACCTTAATAATAATATGTAATATGTACAATATACACACTGCAAGTATATATATAATGTAGTAACAGACACCTTCATAACAATATGTAATATGTACAATATACACGCTGCAAGTATATATATAATGTAGTAACAGACACCTTCATAACAATATGTAATATGTACAATGTACACACTGCAAGTATATATATAATGTAGTAACAGACACCTTCATAACAATATGTAATATGTACAATGTACACACTGCAAGTATATATATAATGTAGTAACAGACACCTTCATACCAATATGTAATATGTACAATATACACACTGCAAGTATATATATAATGTAGTAACACACACCTTCATAACAATATGTAATATGTACAATATACACACTAAGTATATATATAATGTAGTAACAGACACCTTCATAACAATATGTAATATGTACAATATACACACTGCAAGTATATATATAATGTAGTAACAGACACCTTCATAATAATATGTAATATGTACAATATACACGCTGCAAGTATATATATAATGTAGTAACAGACACCTTCATAAACATATGTAATATGTACAATATACACGCTGCAAGTATATATATAATGTAGTAACAGACACCTTCATAATAATATGTAATATGTACAATATACACACTGCAAGTATATATATAATGTAGTAACAGACACCTTCATAACAATATGTAATATGTACAATATACACGCTGCAAGTATATATATAATGTAGTAACAGACACCTTCATAACAATATGTAATATGTACAATGTACACACTGCAAGTATATATATAATGTAGTAACAGACACCTTCATACCAATATGTAATATGTACAATATACACACTGCAAGTATATATATAATGTAGTAACACACACCTTCATAACAATATGTAATATGTACAATATACACACTAAGTATATATATAATGTAGTAACAGACACCTTCATAACAATATGTAATATGTACTATATACACACTGCAAGTATATATGTAATGTAGTAACAGACACCTTCATAACAATATGTAATATGTACAATATACACACTGCAAGTATATATATAATGTAGTAACAGACACCTTCATAACAATATGTAATATGTACAATATACACACTGCAAGTACATATATAATGTAGTAACAGACACCTTCATAACAATATGTAATATGTACAATATACACACTGCAAGTATATATACAGTATAATGTAGTAACAGACACCTTCATAACAATGTGTAATATGTACAATATACACACTGCAGGTATATATACAGTATAATGTAGTAACAGACACCTTCATAACAATGTGTACTATGTACAATATACACACTGCAAGTATATATATATAATGTAGTAACACACACCTTCATAACAATATGTAATATGTTTTGTATTATTTTATTTATTATTTTGATATACTCTCGGCACAAATAAACGCCGCTTTTCCAACGCAGAGTCTGAATCGAGGCGTAGACCTAATGTTGTGGCCGGTGAATCTTTTGTTATTGGTCTTCAAGATATGTATTTTTATACATATTTAATAATCGTATTCAAACCACAAGACGTGTTGGAAAAATGTCCATCACAAATCATCATAAATGGCAAACGGATCTGACTTGTATCGCACTTTTTAACGTCATAGTACGACCACTTTCACCTACTTACGTGTCATATTCTCTTTATATTGGATTGATGAAGCGCTTTTCACAGATAGAAATCATAAAGTGCTGAACAAAACATCGGTGAATTACAACAACAATTACGTGAAAACAACGTCACCATGAAAACAATGAAAAGAGTACATTAGAAAATAAAACAACAACACCCACATATTCATTCTCAATTAAGGCGGGACTGGATGCTGCATGAGGCTGTGGCTGAGCCAATCAGTGAGCACGATACTGATGATACTATAATGTTGACATTTTGACCTCTTTAAGCCATCGATTTGCTTGGAAATGTTTCATCTAAACCAGGGGTCACCAACCTTTTTGAAAGCAAGAGCTACTTCTTGGGTAGTGATTAATGCGAAGGGCTACCAGTTTGATACACACTTAAATAAATTGCCAGAAATAGC
>NC_084745.1:7442638-7592638 GCF_033978785.1 Entelurus aequoreus
ATGGGGGGAGGGAGGTTTTTTGGGTTGGTGCACTAATTGTAAGTGTATCATGTGTTTTTTATGTTTACGTGCGGTCGGCGGCTAGCGTCGGATAGCGCGTCTGCTATCCAAGTCAAAGTCCTCCTGGTTGTGTTGCTACAGCCAGCCGCTAATACACCGATCCCACCTACAACTTTCTTCTTTGCAGTCCCCATTGTTCATTAAACAAATTACAAAAGATTCACCAACACAGATGTCCAGAATACTGTGGAATTATGAGATGAAAACAGAGCTTTTTTGTATTGGATTCTGTGGTGTCCGAATACTTCCGTTTAACTATTGACGTCACGCGCATACGTCATCATATATAGACGTTTTCAACCGGGAAATTTAAAATTGCACTTTATAAGTTAACCTGGCCGTATTGGCATGTGTTGCAATTAGGGATGTCCGATAATGGCTTTTTGCCGATATTCCGATATTGTCCAACTCTTTAATTACCGATACCGATATCAACCGATACCGATATCAACCGATATATACAGTCGTGGAATAACACATTATTATGCCTAATTTGGACAACCAGGTATGGTGAAGATAAGGTACTTTAAAAAAATAAAAAATAAATAAAATAAGAAAAATAAATTAAAAACATTTTGTTGAATAAAAAAGAAAGTTAAACAATATAAAAGCAGTTACATAGTTTAATTTAGTCTTTATTTGAAGGGACAATGCACAGAAACAAGAAGCTCAAAGACAGATATGTTCTGTACCAGATTATAGCTAAATAGCTCATTTCCATCTGCAGTCCCTGGCTACCTAAATTAAAGGGATACAAAAATCATGCAATAAAATTATGACAATAAAAACATACTATAGCATGTTTTTAAATTAAGAAAAGTCATAAAATGCCCTTTAATGTACACATACTTAATATACAATACAACCACACCTCATTTACATCATCACACAAAGACAATACATGCTTTTGTTCACATCTGTCATCATTTGTAAAAACATAGAAACTAGTAATGAATGAAAATTAGTCAAATTAACTGTTAAAGGTTAGTACTATTAGTGGACCAGCAGCACGCACAATCATGTGTGCTTACGGACTGTATCCCTTGCAGACTGTATTGATATATGTTGATATATAATGTAGGAACCAGAATATTGATAACAGAAAGAAATGGGGGGAGGGAGGTTTTTTGGGTTGGTGCACTAATTGTAAGTGTATCATGTGTTTTTTATGTTGATTTAATAAAAATAAAAAAATTAAAAAAAATAAAAAAACAAACAAAAACAAAACGATACAGATAATAAAAAAACCGATACCAATAATTTTCGATATTACATTTTAACGCATTTATCGGCCGATAATATCGGCAGGCCGATATTATCAGACATCCCTAGTGATAATGTTGTTATATGACATTATAACAAGATAATGTTTGACTGTTGCACTCTACCGGAAGTACTTGTCTTTATAGCGGCAAGAAAGTAAAGAGCAATAGAACAGAACTTGGCCCCGCCCTTCCACGGGTGACGCGCTCTGTAAGTGTGTGCGCGCGTCTTGTGAGGACTTGTCGGAGGGTCGCAGGGCGTTTTTAAGGACGGAGAAGAAGGAGACATGTTGTGTTTGAAATGTCAACCTAAACGGACGCCGGATGAAGAAGCGGCGTGGGCGAAGCGTGCGAGGAAAGTTGCGCAAGCGAACGGAAAACGTCTCGGTGAGTGGAAGCTAGTCTGGAAGACCACCCGGGAAAGATTCATGAGCGGCACACACGTCTGTCAACACGTCAGAGATCGTGTATTGACACTCCTAGATGGTGTAATAGCGGACCAGAGATCGTGTATTGGGCCGAAGACGCGACTTGGAAGGTTGCAGCGAGCAAATAGTTTCATGTTTTCCCTGCGGCCACGAATTCTTTCTGCAGCCGTGGCACACATATCAGTCTTAAACCACCTTCAGCATGCAGCTTCTCCATATTGTCATGGATAAATGTTCATTGCTCAGATCAAAACTAACTTTTCCATGAGAAGTATTGAATAAAAACAGTGCAGTAGAATGTAGTACAAACAAGTTTTATGAAGTAATGTAATAATATTGTAAGGTGTTTACCTTTCTGTCAAACACACCATCAGCAGCTTTGTCATGGATAAATGTTTATTATTAAGATATAAACTAACTTTTCCATGAGAAGTATTGAATAAAAACAGTGCAGTAGAATGTAGTACAAACAAGTTTTATGAAGTAATGTAATAATAATGTAAGGTGTTTACCTTTCTGTCAAACACACCATCAGCAGCTTTGTCATGGATAAATGTTTATTATTAAGATATAAACTAACTTTTCCATGAGAAGTATTGAGTAAAAACAGTGCAGTAGAATGTAGTACCAACAAGTTTTATGAAGTAATGTAATAATAATGTAAGGAGAGTGGACTTTTACCTTTCTGTCAAACACACCATCAGCAGCTTCTTCACATTGTCATGGATAAATGTTTATTATTAAGATATAAACTAACTTTTCCATGAGAAATATTGTATAAAAACAGTACAGTAGAATGTAGTACAAACAAGTACAGTAGTTTTATGAAGTCATGTAATAATAATGTAAGGAGAGTGGACTTTTACCTTTCTGTCAAACACACCATCAGCAGCTTCTTCACATTGTCATGGATAAATGTTTATTATTAAGATATAAACTAACTTTTCCATGAGAAATATTGTATAAAAACAGTACAGTAGAATGTAGTACAAACAAGTACAATAGTTTTATGGAGTCATGTAATAATAATGTAAGGAGAGTGGACTTTTACCTTTCTGTCAAACACACCATCAGCAGCTTCTTCACATTGTCATGGATAAATGTTTATTATTAAGATATAAACTAACTTTTCCATGAGATATATTGTATAAAAACAGTACAGTAGAATGTAGTACAAACAAGTACAGTAGTTTTATGAAGTCATGTAAAAATAATGTAAGTAGAGTGGACTTTTACCTTTCTGTCAAACACACCATCAGCAGCTTCTTCACATTGTCATGGATAAATGTTTATTATTAAGATATAAACTAACTTTTCCATGAGAAATATTGTATATAAACAGTACAGTAGAATGTAGTACAAACAAGTACAGTAGTTTTATGAAGTAATGTAATAATAATGTAAGGTTTTACCTTGGAGAGTGGACTTTTACCTTTCTGTCAAACACACCATCAGCAGCTTCTCCATATTGTCATGGATAAATGTTTGTTAAGATCAAAACTAACTTTGCGATGATAAATATTGTATAAAAACAGTACAGTAGAATGTAGTACAAACAAGTACAGTAGTTTTTTTTATGATGTAATGTAATATTAATGTAAGTAGAGTGGACTTTCACCTTTTTGTCAAACACACCATCAGCAGCTTCTCCATATTGTCATGGATAAATGTTTGTTACTAAGATAAAAACTAACTTTTCCATGAGAAATATTGTATAAAAACAGTACAGTAGAATGTAGTACAAACAAGTACAGTAGTTTTATGAAGTAATGTAATAATAATGTAAGGAGAGTGAACTTTTACCTTTCTGTCAAACACACCATCAGCAGCTTCTCCATATTGTCATGGATAAATGTTTATTACTAAGATAAAAGCTAACTTTTCCATGAGAAATATTGTATAAAAACAGTACAGTAGAACATAGTACAAACAAGTACAGTACATTTATTTTGAAGAAATGTAATAATAATGTAAGGTGTTTACCTTGGAGAGTGGACTTTTATCTTTCTGTCAAACACACCAACAACAGCTTCTCCATATTGTCATGGATACATGTTTTTTATTAAGATAAAAACGAAGTTTTCCATGATAAATATTATATAAAAATAGTACAGTACAATGTAGTACAAACAAGTACATTAGTTTTATGAAGTCATGTAATAATAATGTAAGGTTTTACCTTTCTATCAAACACACCATCAGCAGCTTCTCCATATTGTCATGGGTAAATGTTTTATTAGTCAGATAAAAACTAACTTTGCGATGACAAATAGTGTATAAAAACAGTACAGTAGAATGTAGTACAAACAAGTACAGTAGTTTTATGAAGTAATGTAATAATAATGTAAGGAGAGTGGACTTTTACCTTTCTATCAAACATACCATCAGCAGCTTCTCCATATTGTCATGGATAAATGTTTATTAAGATAAAATATAACTTTTCCATGAGAACTAGTGTATAAAAACAGTACATTAGAATGTAGTACAAACATGTAAAGTAAATGTATGAAGTAATGTAATAATAATGTAAGGAGAATGGACTTTGAATTTTCTGTCAAACACACCATCAGAGGCTTCTCCATATTGTCATGGCTAAATGTTTATTACCAAGATGAAAAACAAACTTTTCCATGAGAAATATTGTATAAAAACAGTACAGTAGAATGTAGTACAAACATGTAAAGTCAATTCATGAAGTAATGTAATAATAATGTAAGGTAAAATCTTTCTGTCAAACACGCCATCAGCATCTTCTCCATACTGTCATGGGTAACTATTTATTAATAAGATAAAAACTAACTTTTCCATGAGAAATATTATATAAAAACAGTACATTAGAATGTAGTACAAACAAGTACAGTAGTTTTATGAAGTAATGTAATACTAACATAAGGTGTTAGAGAGTGGATTCTGTCAAACACACCATCAGCAGCTTCTCCATATTGTCATGGATACATGTTTATTATTAAGATAAAAACTAACATTTCCATGATAAATATTGTATAAAATCAGTACAGTAGAATGTAATACAAACAAGTACAGTAGTTTTATGAAGTAATGTAATAATAATGTAAGGAGAGTGGACTTTTACCTTTCTGTCAAACACACCATCAGCAGCTTCTCCATATTGACATGAATACATGTTTTATTATTAAGATAAAAACTAACTTTTCTATGAGAAATATTGTATAAAAACAGTACAGTAGAATGTAGTACAAACAAGTACTGTAGTTTTATGAAGTAATGTAATAATAATGTAAGGAGAGTGAACTTTTACCTTTCTGTCAAACACACCATCAGCAGCTTCTTTACATTGTCAAGGATAAATGTTTATTATTCAGATAAAAACTGACCTTTCCATGAGAAATATTGTATAAAAACAGTACAGTAGAATGTAGTACAAACAAGTACAGTAGTTTTATGAAGTAATGCAATAATAATGTAAGGTGTTTACCTTGGAGATTGTACTTTTTACCTTTCTGTCAAACACACCATCAGCAACTTCTCCATATTGTTGTCAAAGTTTGTTGGTGACGAACCCCAAGGTGCAGAGATGATGGCAGGCATTATGCGAGAAAACATGATTTAATTAAAATACTATGGCAAAAAACAAACAAAAGGGTACAAACAAAAGGCACGCACTAGGCGGAGAACAAACTTGGCTATGAACTAAAATAGCACAAAGGCTAACTGTCGACAAACAAAAACACTTACTGTGACACGAAGGAACTATGACTAGAGCGGAGTGAACAAAAGTAGACAGAGCTACAACAAAGTATAGTGACAGGTAGTAGTGACATTGACAGGTAGACACTACAATAATCCAGCAGTGACTGGAGGGCAGGACAGGTTTAAATAGCAGCTGGCTGACTGGCACCAGGTGTGGCCACGTGCCAATCAGCCACAGCTGAGGGGATAAAGCACTCAGGGAGACAATCAGGAAATGAAGACAAAATAAAAGCACTGACAGGAAACTAAGAACAGGAAACCAAGACAAACGCAGAGGAAAACTAAAACTTGACCAAACTGTCAGGGACAACCCTGACAATTGTCATGGATAAATGTTTATTATTAAGATAAAAACAAACTTTTCCATGAAAAATATTGTATAAAGACAGTACAGTACAATGTAGTACAAACAAGTACAGTAGTTTTATGAAGTAATGTAATAATAATGTAAGGAGAGTGAACTTTTACCTTTCTGTCAAACACACCATCAGCAGCTTCTCCATATTGTCATGGATAAATGTTTATTACTCAGATAAAAACTAACTTTTCCATGAGAAATATTGTATGAAAACAGTACAGTAGAATGTAGCACAAACAAGTACAGTAGTTTTATGAAGTCATGTAATAACAATGTAAGGAGAGTGGAGTTTTACCTTTTTGTCAAACACACCATCAGCAGCTTCTCCATATTGTCATGGATAAATGTTTATTACTCAGATAAAAACTAACTTTTCCATGAGAAATATTGTATGAAAACAGTACAGTAGAATGTAGTACAAACAAGTACAGTAGTTTTATGAAGTAATGCAATAATAATGTAAGGTGTTTACCTTGGAGATTGTACTTTTTACCTTTCTGTCAAACACACCATCAGCAGCTTCTCCATATTGTCATGGATAATGTTTGTTAAGATCAAAACTAACTTTGCGATGATAAATATTGTATAAAAACAGTACAGTAGAATGTAGTAGAAACAAGTACAGTAGTTTTATGAAGTAATGTAATAATAATGTAAGGAGAGTGGACTTTTACCTTTTTGTCAAACACGCCATCAGCAGCTTCTCCATATTGTCATGGATAAATGTTTATTATTAAGATAAAAACTAACTTTTCCATGAGAAATATTGTATGAAAACAGTACAGTAGAATGTAGTACAAACAAGTACAGTAGTTTTATGAAGTAATGCAATAATAATGTAGGGTGTTTACCTTGGAGATTGTACTTTTTACCTTTCTGTCAAACACACCATCAGCAGCTTCTCCATATTGTCATGGATAATGTTTGTTAAGATCAAAACTAACTTTGCGATGATAAATATTGTATAAAAACAGTACAGTAGAATGTAGTAGAAACAAGTACAGTAGTTTTATGATGTAATGTAATAATAATGTAAGGAGAGTGGACTTTTACCTTTTTGTCAAACACACCATCAGCAGCTTCTTCACATTGTCATGGATAAATGTTTATTATTAAGGTATAAAATAACTTTTCCATGAGAAATATTGTATAAAAACAGTACAGTAGAATGTAGTAGAAACAAGTACAGTAGTTTTATGATGTAATGTAATAATAATGTAAGGAGAGTGGACTTTTACCTTTTTGTCAAACACACCATCAGCAGCTTCTTCACATTGTCATGGATAAATGTTTATTATTAAGATATAAACTAACTTTTCCATGAGAAATATTGTATAAAAACAGTACAGTAGAATGTAGTACAAACAAGTACAGTAGTTTTATGAAGTAATGCAATAATAATGTAAGGTGTTTACCTTGGAGATTGTACTTTTTACCTTTCTGTCAAACACACCATCAGCAGCTTCTCCATATTGTCATGGATAATGTTTGTTAAGATCAAAACTAACTTTGCGATGATAAATATTGTATAAAAACAGTACAGTAGAATGTAGTAGAAACAAGTACAGTAGTTTTATGATGTAATGTAATAATAATGTAAGGAGAGTGGACTTTTACCTTTTTGTCAAACACACCATCAGCAGCTTCTTCACATTGTCATGGATAAATGTTTATTATTAAGGTATAAACTAACTTTTCCATGAGAAATATTGTATAAAAACAGTACAGTAGAATGTAGTAGAAACAAGTACAGTAGTTTTATGAAGTAATGTAATAATAATGTAAGGAGAGTGGACTTTTACCTTTTTGTCAAACACGCCATCAGCAGCTTCTCCATATTGTCATGGATAAATGTTTATTATTAAGATAAAAACTAACTTTTCCTTGAGAACTACTGTATAAAAACAGCACAGTAGAACATAGTACAAACAAGTACAGTAGTTTTATGAAGTAATGTAATAATAATGTAAGGTTTTACCTTGGAGAGTGGACTTTTACCTTTCTGTCAAACACACCATCAGCAGCTTCTCCATATTGTCATGGATAAATGTTTATTATTAAGATAAAAACTAACTTTGCGATGAGAATTATTGTACAAAAAGAGTACAGTAGAATGTAGTACAAACAAGTACAGTAGTTTTATGAAGTAATATAATAATAATGAAGGAGAGTGGTATTTTACCTTTCTGTCAAACACACCATCAGCAGCTTCTCCATATTGCCATGGATAAATGTTTATTATTAAGATAAAAACTAACTTCTCCATGAGAAATATTGTATAAAATGTTGTATTTGTCGAGGTACCATTGTATATTAAAAATATACGTACATACATACTGAAAGTATTTTGAGCTTCATGCCAAAGGCTGTGAATACTTATGTACATGTGCTTTCTTAGTTTTTTATTTTTAGTACATTTACAAAAATTTCTAAAAAAATAAAAAATACCTTTCACATTGTCATTATAGGGTATTGTGTGTAGAATTTTGATGATAAAATACTGTACATGTATTTTATTTGGGAATAAGGCTGTCTACGTACTATAAGTAAGTAAATCAGAACATAAGTAAGTAAGTAAATAAATAAATAAGAAATGAAATGGGTAAATAAGTAATTCAGTAGTTAAGCAAGTAAGTAAGTAAATAAGTAATTAAATAGGTAAATAAGTAACTATGTAGGTTAATCAGTAAATAACGCTGTGAATATTTATGTACATGTTAATTTTTTATTATATTTTTAATACATCTACAAACATTTCTTTAAAAAAAAAAAAATTTCCACATTATTTTTATGGGGTGTTGTGTGTATAATTTTGAGGACACAAATTAAAATACAACATAAAGTATGTAAAAAGTGAATACTTTCCTGACTTTGTGCAGTAAAGGTTTGCTAAAATGTAATTCTGATTAAAAATGGAATATCCATACCTTTCACATTGTCATTATAGGGTATTGTGTGTAGAATTTTGAGGACAAAATACATTTATTTTATTTGGGAATAAGGCTGTCTATGTACTGTAAGTAAGTAAATCAGAACATAAGTAAGTAAGTAAATAAGAAATGAAATAGGTAAATAAGTAATCCAGTAGTTAAGCAAGCAAGTAAGTAAGTAAATAAGCAAGTAAATAGGTAAATAAGTAACTATGTAAGTTAATCAGTAAATAAGGCTGTGAATACTTATGTACATGTACATTTTGTATTATATTTTTAATAAATCTACAAACATTTCTTTAAAAAAACAACTTTCCACATTATCATTATGGGGTGTTGTGTGTACAATTTTCAGGATAAAAAATTTAAATACAACATAAAATATGTCAAAAGTGAATACTTTCCTGACTTTGTTCAGTGATTCTTATGAGTCTTCTTACTTTCACTTTCATGACATAGTTGTCAACATGCAAGCTGCCCTACACCCCCCCCCCCCCCCCCCCGCCCTAAAATAAAAATGAGTCAAGCGTCTTGTTGGCCCCGCCCACAGGAAGTCTGCTGATCAGCGGCTGGAAAAGAAATGTCAGCAATGTTGTTATTCTGCCTCCGACACACCACCCTCTATTTTAGGTACTTATTAGTACTTACTCATGTTGTTTTACTACACAATGTTGTTATTCTGCCTCCGACACACCACCCTCTATTTTAGGTACTTATTAGTACTTACTCATGTTGTTTTACTACACAATGTTGTTATTCTGCCTCCGACACACCACCCTCTATTTTAGGTACTTATTAGTACTTACTCATGTTGTTTTACTACACAATGTTGTTATTCTGCCTCCGACACACCACCCTCTATTTTAGGTACTTATTAGTACTTACTCATGTTGTTTTACTACACAATGTTGTTATTCTGCCTCCGACACACCACCCTCTATTTTAGGTACTTATTAGTACTTACTCGTGTTGTTTTACTACACAATGTTGTTATTCTGCCTCCGACACACCACCCTCTATTTTAGGTACTTATTAGTACTTACTCATGTTGTTTTACTACACAATGTTGTTATTCTGCCTCCGACACACCACCCTCTATTTTAGGTACTTATTAGTACTTACTCATGTTGTTTTACTACACAATGTTGTTATTCTGCCTCCGACACACCACCCTCTATTTTATGTACTTATGGTGTTGTTTACTACACAACTCACTCTTTATGTACTTATTAGTACTTACTCATGTTGTTTTACTGTCCTGTACTCACTCTTTATGTACTTATTAGTACTTACTCATGTTGTTTTACTACACAATGTAGTTATTCTGCCTCCGACACACCACCCTCTATTTTATGTACTTATTAGTACTTACTCATGTTGTTTTACTACACAATGGTGTTATTCTGCCTCCGACACACCACCCTCTATTTTATGTACTTATTAGTACTTACTCATGTTGTTTTACTACACAATGTTGTTATTCTGCCTCCGACACACCACCCTCTATTTTATGTACTTATTAGTACTTACTCATGTTGTTTTACTACACAATGTTGTTATTCTGCCTCCGACACACCACCCTCTATTTTATGTACTTATTAGTACTTACTCATGTTGTTTTACTACACAATGTTGTTATTCTGCCTCCGACACACCACCCTCTATTTTAGGTACTTATTAGTACTTACTCATGTTGTTTTACTACACAATGTTGTTATTCTGCCTCCGACACACCACCCTCTATTTTATGTACTTATTAGTACTTACTCATGTTGTTTTACTACACAATGTTGTTATTCTGCCTCCGACACACCACCCTCTATTTTATGTACTTATTAGTACTTACTAATGTTGTTTTACTACACAATGTTGTTATTCTGCCTCCGACACACCACCCTCTATTTTATGTACTTATTAGTACTTACTAATGTTGTTTTACTACACAATGTTGTTATTCTGCCTCCGACACACCACCCTCTATTTTATGTACTTATTAGTACTTACTCATGTTGTTTTACTACACAATGTTGTTATTCTGCCTCTGACACACCACCCTCTATTTTATGTACTTATTAGTACTTACTCATGTTGTTTTACTACACAATGTTGTTATTCTGCCTCCGACACACCACCCTCTATTTTATGTACTTATTAGTACTTACTCATGTTGTTTTACTACACAATGTTGTTATTCTGCCTCCGACACACCACCCTCTATTTTATGTACTTATTAGTACTTACTCATGTTGTTTTACTACACAATGTTGTTATTCTGCCTCCGACACACCACCCTCTATTTTAGGTACTTATTAGTACTTACTCGTGTTGTTTTACTACACAATGTTGTTATTCTGCCTCCGACACACCACCCTCTATTTTAGGTACTTATTAGTACTTACTCATGTTGTTTTACTACACAATGTTGTTATTCTGCCTCCGACACACCACCCTCTATTTTAGGTACTTATTACTACTTACTCATGTTGTTTTACTACACAATGTTGTTATTCTGCCTCCGACACACCACCCTCTATTTTATGTACTTATTAGTACTTACTCATGTTGTTTTACTACACAATGTTGTTATTCTGCCTCCGACACACCACCCTCTATTTTATGTACTTATTAGTACTTACTAATGTTGTTTTACTACACAATGTTGTTATTCTGCCTCCGACACACCACCCTCTATTTTATGTACTTATTAGTACTTACTAATGTTGTTTTACTACACAATGTTGTTATTCTGCCTCCGACACACCACCCTCTATTTTATGTACTTATTAGTACTTACTCATGTTGTTTTACTACACAATGTTGTTATTCTGCCTCTGACACACCACCCTCTATTTTATGTACTTATTAGTACTTACTCATGTTGTTTTACTACACAATGTTGTTATTCTGCCTCCGACACACCACCCTCTATTTTATGTACTTATTAGTACTTACTCATGTTGTTTTACTACACAATGTTGTTATTCTGCCTCCGACACACCACCCTCTATTTTATGTACTTATTAGTACTTACTCATGTTGTTTTACTACACAATGTTGTTATTCTGCCTCCGACACACCACCCTCTATTTTAGGTACTTATTAGTACTTACTCGTGTTGTTTTACTACACAATGTTGTTATTCTGCCTCCGACACACCACCCTCTATTTTATGTACTTATTAGTACTTACTCATGTTGTTTTACTACACAATGTTGTTATTCTGCCTCCGACACACCACCCTCTATTTTAGGTACTTATTAGTACTTACTCATGTTGTTTTACTACACAATGTTGTTATTCTGCCTCCGACACACCACCCTCTATTTTAGGTACTTATTAGTACTTACTCATGTTGTTTTACTACACAATGTTGTTATTCTGCCTCCGACACACCACCCTCTATTTTAGGTACTTATTACTACTTACTCATGTTGTTTTACTACACAATGTAGTTATTCTGCCTCCGACACACCACCCTCTATTTTATGTACTTATGGTGTTGTTTACTACACAACTCACTCTTTATGTACTTATTAGTACTTACTCGTGTTGTTTTACTGTCCTGTACTCACTCTTTATGTACTTATTAGTACTTACTCCTGTTGTTTTACTGTCTTGTACTCACTCTTTATGTACTTATTAATACTTAATCGTGTTGTTTTACTGTCATGTACTCACTCTTTATGTACTTATTAGTACTTATGTTGTTTTACTGTCCTGTACTCACTCTTTATGTACTTATTAGTACTTACTGATGTTTTTTACTGTCCTGTACTCACTCTTGATGTACTTATTAGTACTTACTGATGTTGTTTTACTGTCATGTACTCACTCTTTATGTACTTATTAGTACTTACTGATGTTGTTTTACTGTCCTGTACTCACTCTTTATGTACTTATTAGTACTTACTGATGTTTTTTACTGTCCTGTACTCACTCTTTATGTACTTATTAACTTACTGATGTTGTTTTACTGTCATGTACTCACTCTCTATGTACTTATTAGTACTTACTGGTGTGTTTTACTGTCCTGTACTCACTCTTTATGTACTTATTAGTACTTACTGATGTTGTTTACCACACAATGTTGTTATTCTGCCTCCGACACACCACCCTCATTTAATTTTTAATTTTTTTCTAATTAATTAGCAAAATAAAAATACAAATATTTTCATATTTTTAATTACGGGGTATTGTTTGTAGAATTTTGAGGAATAAATTGAATGTATTCCATTTTAACAAAATCTGTTAAAAAACTAAAAAAAAAGTTTCATATTTTTAATTATGGGGTATTGTATGTAGAATTTTGAGGACAAAAATGAATGTATTCCACTTTATGTGTAAAAAGTGATGCACTTTAACGAGCTAAGGAGTTAAGCGGGCGTGTTACGTAATGCTGCACGAGCGGGAGAAAGTATGGCAAGTATGAAGTTGTTGCTCATGTTTTGTTTGCAGGTTTGGAGAATGATCGGGATCTGAACTTCCTGTTGATCGGTGGGTTCCTGACTAAAGTGAGGTCGCGGTCCTGGCAGAAGAGTCGCTTGTACCGCCTGCAGGAGGACTGCAAGACCGTCTGGCACGAGTCTGAAAAGGTCGTCAACCGCAAACAGACTTGTGAGTGCTGTCTCTTCTTACTTATATTCACTTTACATTTCACATGTTTACTTTACACATGTTTACTTTACACATGTTTACTTTACACATGTTTACATTACATATACTTACACATGTTTACTTTACACATGTTTACATTACATATACTTACACATGTTTACATTACACATGTTTACTTTACACATGTTTACTTTACACATGTTTACATTACATATATTTACACATGTTTACATTACACATGTTTACTTTACACATGTTTACTTTACACATGTTTACTTTACACATATTTACATTACACATATTTATTTTACACATATTTACTTTACACATGTGTGTGTGTAGTGTGTGATCATATGTGTTGACTTTTTGTGCTGGTTGAATTTTCTTCTCTGCGCCATGACTAGGGAAGGTTGTTCGGATAGGCTTGTATAAGTAAACGCTGTGCAGGTAGTCTCTTGAAGGTACACTTCATGGTCACTGGCCTGAGTCACACACCTTGTCCACAAGATGGCGACAAATTAGCACCTGTCAAACTGCCAGATAATTAAATGAAATATGTTTCTTTTTTCTCCTCACAGTGTGTGATCGTGTCACTTTTCCTCCTCACAGTGTGTGATTGTGTCACTTTTCCTCCTCACAGTGTGTGATTGTGTCACTTTTCCTCCTCACAGTGTGTGATTGTGTCACTTTTCCTCCTCACAGTGTGTGATTGTGTCACTTTTCCTCCTCACAGTGTGTGATCGTGTCACTTTTCCTCCTCACAGTGTGTGATTGTGTCACTTTTCCTCCTCACAGTGTGTGATTGTGTCACTTTTCCTCCTCACAGTGTGTGATTGTGTCACTTTTCCTCCTCTCAGTGTGTGATTGTGTCACTTTTCCTCCTCTCAGTGTGTGATTGTGTCACTTTTCCTCCTCAGTGTGTGATCGTGTCACTTTTCCTCCTCACAGTGTGTGATTGGGTCACTTTTCCTCCTCACAGTGTGTGATTGTGTCACTTTTCCTCCTCACAGTGTGTGATTGTGTCACTTTTCCTCCTCACAGTGTGTGATTGTGTCACTTTTCCTCCTCTCACTGTGTGATTGTGTCACTTTTCCTCCTCACACTGTGTGATTGTGTCACTTTTCTTCCACATACTGTGTGATTGTGTCAGTTTTCCTCCTCACAGTGTGTGATTGTATCACTTTTCCTCCTCACAGTGTGTGATTGTGTCACTTTTCCTCCTCACAGTGTGTGATTGTATCACTTTTCCTCCTCACACTGTGTGATTGTGTCACGTTCCCTCCTCATACTGTGTGATTGTGTCACTTTTCCTCCTCACAGTGTGTGATTGTGTCACTTTTCCTCCTCTCAGTGTGTGATTGTGTCACTTTTCCTCCTCACGGCGTGTGATTGTGTCACTTTTCCTCCTCTCAGTGTGTGATTGTGTCACTTTTCCTCCTCTCAGTGTGTGATTGTGTCACTTTTCCTCCTCTCAGTGTGTGATTGTGCGCACGAAGCTTTTACTTTGTCGTGATGTTGTCTTAGTGACTGACCAGCATGACGCTGCTCAACAACGTAGAGAGCACAGAAGTCACAATGTTGCACACAATAGAAGTGCTTGATGGCAACTTTCTCACTCTGTTGCTGTTGTGTTGTTGTTGTGTTGTTTTTGTTGTGTTGCTGTTGCTGTTTTCAGTGGTGAAAAGATCGAAGGGAGGATAGATTTCATCTGGAAAGTGTTAAGCTGCTGCAACAACTTTAATGCTCAGATGGTTTAGTTTAACTGCTGGGTTGTCATCGCTTACACAACACAACACACTGTTGTCACACTACACAACACAACTATTGTTACGCTACCCAACAACTGCTTGATCCGCTACACAACACAACACAGTGTTGTCACGCTACAAAACACAACTATTGTCACCCTGCACAACTCAATACACTGTTGTCACGCAACACAACACAACTATTGTCACCCTACACAATTCAACACACTGTTGTCACGCTACACAACAAAACACAACTGTTACGCTACACATTTCAACACACTGTTGTCAAGCTACACAACAAAACACAAGTGTTGTTACACTACACAATTCAACACAACTGCTGTTACGCTACAGAACACAACTGCTGTTACGCTACACAACAAAACAGTGTTGTCACGCTACACAACACAACTATTGTTACACTACACAAATGCTGTTACGCTACACAACACAAAACACTGTTGTCACGCTACACAACAAAACACAAGTGTTGTTACACTACACAATTCAACACAACTGCTGTTACGCTACACAACACAAAACACTGTTGTCACTCTACACAACACAACGCACTGTTTTCATGCTACACAACACAACTGTTGTTAACACTACACAACACTACACAAAAGTTGATACACTACACAACACAAATGTTGATACACTACACAACACTACACTAATGTTGATACACTACACAAATGCTGATACACTACACACTACAACACAACTGGTGTTAACACTACACAACACGACACAAATGTTGATACACTACACAAATGCTGATACACTACACAACACAACACAACTGTTGTTAACACTACACAACACTACACAAATGTTGATACACCACACAAAAGTTGATACACTACACAAAAGTTGATACGCTACACAACACAAATGTTGATACACTACACAACACTACACTAATGTTGATACACGACACAACAAAGCACAAACGTTGATACATCACACAAATGCTGATACACTACACAACACAACTGTTGTTAACACTACACAACACTACACAAAAGTTGATACACTACACAACACAAATGTTGATACACTACACAACACTACACTAATGTTGATACACTACACAACACAACTCTTGTTACACGACACAACACTACACAAATGTTGATACACTACACAAATGCTGATACACTTCACAACACAACAAAATTGTTGTTAACACTACACAACACGACACAGCGGTTGATACACTACACAAATGCTGATACACTACACAACACAACTGTTGTTAATACTACACAACACTACACAAATGTTGATACACTACACAAATGCTGATACACAACACAACTGTTGTTAACACTACACAACACTACACAAATGCTGATACACTACACAACACAACTGTTGTTAGCACTACACAACTCTACACAAATGCTGATACACTACACAACACAACTGTTGCTAACACTGCACAAATGTTGATACACTACACAAATGCTGATACACTACACAACACAACTGTTGTTAACACTACACAACACTACACAAATGCTGATGCACTGCACAACACAACTGTTGTTAACACTACACAACACTACACAAATGTTGATACACTACAGAAATGCTGATGCACTACACAACACAACTGTTGTTAATACTACACAACACTACACAAATGCTGATACACTGCACAACACAACTGTTGTTAACACTACACAACACTACACAAATGTTGATACACTACACAAATGCTGATGCACTACACAACACAACTGTTGTTAATACTACACAACACTACACAAATGCTGATACACTGCACAACACAACTGTTGTTAACACTACACAACACTACACAAATGTTGATACACTACACAAATGCTGATGCACTACACAACACAACTGTTGTTAACACTACACAACACTACACAAATGCTGATACACTACACAACACAACTGTTGCTAACACTACACAACACTACACAAATGTTGATACACTACACAAATGCTGATGCACTACACAACACAACTGTTGTTAATACTACACAACACTACACAAATGCTGATACACTGCACAACACAACTGTTGTTAACACTACACAACACTACACAAATGTTGATACACTACACAAATGCTGATGCACTACACAACACAACTGTTATTAATACTACACAACACTACACAAATGCTGATACACTGCACAACACAACTGTTGTTAACACTACACAAATGTGGATACACTACACAAATGCTGATGCACTACACAACACAACTGTTGTTAACACTACACAACACTACACAAATGCTGATACACTGCACAACACAACTGTTGCTAACACTACACAACACTACACAAATGTTGATACACTACACAAATGCTGATGCACTACACAACACAACTGTTGTTAACACGACACAACACTACACAAATGTTGATACACTACACAAATGCTGATGCACTACACAACACAACTGTTGTTAACACTACACAACACTACACAAATGCTGATACACTACACAACACAACTGTTGTTAACACTACACAACACTACACAAATGTTGATACACTACACAAATGCTGATGCACTACACAACACAACTGTTTACACTACACAAATGCTGATGCACTACACAACACAACTGTTGTTAACACTACACAACACTACACAAATGCTGATACACTACACAACACAACTGTTATTAACACTACACAACACTACACAAATGTTGATACACTATACAAATGCTGATGCACTACACAACACAACTGTTGTTAACACTACACAACACTACACAAATGCTGATACACTGCACAACACAACTGTTATTAACACTACACAACACTACACAAATGTTGATACACTACACAAATGCTGATGCACTACACAACACAACTGTTGTTAACACTACACAACACTACACAAATGCTGATACACTACACAACACAACTGTTGCTAACACTACACAACACTACACAAATGTTGATACACAACAAAAGTATTTTGTAAAAAGAACCAGACTGTTTCCATGACGACGTGAAAAGTTGCAATGATCAGGTCTTTGTAGAAAAGTTGGAGACACAAACTACTTCCTGTTGATAAAGTTGGAGACACAAACTACTTCCTGTTGATAAAGTTGGAGACACAAACTACTTTTTGTTGATAAAGTTGGAGACACAAACTACTTCCTGTTGCTAAAGTTGGAGACACAAACTACTTCCTGTTGATAAAGTTGGAGACACAAACTACTTTTTGTTGATAAAGTTGGAGACACAAACTACTTCCTGTTGCTAAAGTTGGAGACACAAACTACTTCCTGTTGCTAAAGTTGAAGGCAGGAAGTGAGCAGCAACGTCTTCTCTGCCACAGTCTCCATCGACGAGGTGGAGTCGGTGCGTCATGGCCGCCAGTCAGAAGGTCTCAGCAAGCACACGGACCCCGCCGAGGAGGCTCGCTGCTTCTCCATCGTCTTCAGGGGCAGGAAGAAGGTTCTGGACCTGATGGCCAGCGACCCCCAGGAGGCGGAGCAGTGGGTCAAAGGTCTCAACAAGGTCATCAGCAACGTGCGCGGCCTGAGCCGGCAGCAGAAGAGCGAGCAGTATCCTTCATGTTGTATCATGTGCAGCACTTCCTGTGTTGTATCATGTGCAGCACACTCCTGTGTTGTATCATGTGCAGCACCTCCTGTGTTGTATCATGTGCAGCACATTCCTGTGTTGTATCATGTGCAGCACACTCCTGTGTTGTATCATGTGCAGCACTTCCTGTGTTGTATCATGTGCAGCACTTCCTGTGTTGTATCATGTGCAGCACTTCCTGTGTTGTATCATGTGCAGCACACTCCTGTGTTGTATCATGTGCAGCACACTCCTGTGTTGTATCATGTGCAGCACATTCCTGTGTTGTATCATGTGCAGCACACTCCTGTGTTGTATCATGTGCAGCACTTCCTGTGTTGTATCATGTGCAGCACATTCCTGTGTTGTATCATGTGCAGCACACTCCTGTGTTGTATCATGTGCAGCACTTCCTGTGTTGTATCATGTGCAGCACACTCCTGTGTTGTATCATGTGCAGCACACTCCTGTGTTGTATCATGTGCAGCACCTCCTGTGTTGTATCCTGTGCAGCACCTCTTGTGTTGTATCATGTGCAGCACCTCCTGCACACTCCTGTGTAGGGATGATGTTCGAAACCGATTCTCCCGGTTGTTCGATAAGAAAAGAACCGATTCCATGGACTCGAATCCCTTTTTGAGAACCGGTTCCCGTTATCCAGGCCACTATAGTAAAGAAAAAGAGTTGGTTCTTTATTTGAATCCCTGGGAATGAATCCCGTCCCACAGGAAATGCCCTGTGGGACGGCAATGTTATGCCCATTTGATTGTAGAGGCTAAAAAGTAGGTAAGCACAGGTAAAAGAAGCAGTTCAACATAATTAAAAGAGTAGTGAAGTGAATTACATTTATATAGCGCTTTTTCTCAAGTGACTCAAAGCGCTTTACATAGTGAAACCCAATATCTAAGTTACATTCAAACCAGTGTGGGTGGCACTGGGAGCAGGTGGGTAAAGTGTCTTGCCCAAGGACACAACGGCAGTGACTAGGATGGCGGAAGCGGGGATCGAACCTGCAACCCTCAAGTTGCTGGCACGGCCGCTCTACCAACCGAGCTATACCGCCCCAAGTATAGTAGGTAAGCATGAGTAAAAGAAGGTAAAATAGTAGGTAAAATAATGTAAAAGAGGGTAAAAAAAAAAAGTAGGTCAACATAGTTAAAAGAGTAGGTAAGCATAAGTAAAAGAAGGTAAAATAGTAGGTAAAATAATGTAAAAGAGGGTAAAAAAAAGTAGGTCAACATAGTTAAAGAGTAGATAAGCATAAGTAAAAGAAGGTAAAATAGTAGGTAAAATAATGTAAAAGAGTGTTAAAAAAAGCAGGTCAACATATTTAAAAGAGTGGGTAAGCATAAGTAAAAGAAGGTAAAATAGTAGGTAAAATGAAAGGGACAAGCGGTAGAAAATGGATGGATGGATGGATAATGTAAAAGAGGGTAAAAAAAAGTAGGTCAACATAGTTAAAAGAGTAGGTAAAAGTAAAAGAAGGTAAAAAAAAAAAGTAGATAAACTTAGGTAAAATAGCCTAAAAAGTAGGTAAGCACAGGTAAAATAAGTAGGTCAACATAGTTAAAAGAGTAGGTAAGCATAAGTAAAAGAAGGTAAAAAAGAGTAGGTAAACTTAGGTCAAATAGGCTAAAAAAGTAGGTAAGAACAGGTAAAATAAGTAGGTCAACAATTAAAAGAGTAGGTAAGCGTGAGTAAAAGAATGATAAAATAGTAGGTAAAATAATGTAAAAGAGGGTAAAAAAAGTAGGTAAACTTAGATTTAAAAAAAATATATATATGTAAGCATAGATGGTAAAAAAGTAGGTTGACCTCAGTAAAATAAGGTAAAAGAAGGGCCTAAAACCTCTATGTAGGTCTCACTTAGACCTATATTTCATACACGGACAACCCCCAGCAAAAATCAACAGCAAGTTTGCAATTCCCCCTTCAAAACAAAAGTTGTTTTAACAACAGTCACCTTTTTTCAAACATTATCTCCTCTGAGCGCGTTTGTCGTGTCGGCTTCAAACCAGCACAGGAGAGAGATTGAACCCTTCTCATTCAAAGTTGATGAAAGACTTTTAATTACTGCTCCGGTTTGGATTTTATGAGCCCGTCCGTCGCTGCTTGCAGCTTTAATTTATTTTATTTTTTTAGGGGGGGTAACAGTCAATATTTATTTATTTATTTTAGTTTAGTTTTTTCTTATAAAATAAAAGTGAGCTTTTGTTAAACCAAATATTGTGGGTTTTTTTTCCATATACAACAACCTATCTGGATTCGATAAGAGAATCGATAAGGAATCGGTTCGATAAGAGGATTCGATAATGGGCTCGAACTCGATCATTTCTTATCAAACATCATCCCTAGTCCTGTGTTGTATCATGTGCAGCACCTCCTGCGTTGTATCACGTGCAGCACACTCCTGCGTTGTATCACGTGCAGCACACTCCTGTGTTGTATCACGTGCAGCACCTCCTGCGTTGTATCACGTGCAGCACCTCCTGCGTTGTATCACGTGCAGCACCTCCTGTGTTGTATCATGTGCAGCACACTCCTGCGTTGTATCACGTGCAGCACCTCCTGCGTTGTATCACGTGCAGCACCTCCTGCGTTGTATCACGTGCAGCACCTCCTGCGTTGTATCACGTGCAGCACCTCCTGCGTTGTATCACGTGCAGCACCTCCTGCGTTGTATCACGTGCAGCACACTCCTGTGTTGTATCACGTGCAGCACCTCCTGCGTTGTATCACGTGCAGCACCTCCTGCGTTGTATCACGTGCAGCACACTCCTGTGTTGTATCACGTGCAGCACCTCCTGCGTTGTATCACGTGCAGCACCTCCTGCGCACTCCTTACATCTCCCACCCAGCTGGATCATCAACTGCATGCGCAAAGCTGACAAGAACGAGGACAACAAAATGAACCTGAAGGAGCTGAAGCGCTTCCTGGGCCACATCAACATCGAAGTGGACAACGCCTACGCCGAGGAACTCTTCAAGGTCTGTTCCTCTGGGGGGGGTTTTCAAAATAAAGGTTCCGACACTGACACTGACACTGACACTGACGCCGCCTAGAAATGCGACCATTCCAACTCGGGCACCTTGGAGGACGAGGAGATCCGCCACTTCTACGAGCTGCTGACCGAGCGGGAGGAGATCGAGGTCATCTACGGCAAGTACGCCGGGACGGACGGGCAGATGAGCGTCAAGGACCTGCTCAACTTCCTGCTGAACGAGGAGCGGGAGGCGGCCACCACGGTGGGCGCGCTGAGGCTCATCGACAAATACGAGGTGGACGAAACAGGTGAGGGGGAGGAAGGATGGGGAGGACTTAGGTGGGACGTTGATGAGGTGGTCGGTGTGTCCGCAGCCAAGCAGAGGAAGCACATGAGCAAAGATGGCTTCCTGATGTACCTGCAGCATGACGACTGCTCCATCTTCAACCCCGCCCACAAGAAGGTGTACCAGGACATGACGCAGCCGCTGCACCACTACTACATCTCCTCCTCACACAACACCTACTTGACCAAGGACCAGCTCAAAGGACCCAGCAGCACTGAGGCCTACATCAGGTAAACTAGTATTACTATCATCATTATTATTATTACTATCATCATTATTATTACTATCATCATCATTATTACTATCATGATTACTGTTACTATCATCATCATTATTATTACTATCATGATTATTATTACTATCATCATTACTATTACCATCATCATCATTATTACTATCATGATTATTATTACTATCATCATCATTATTACTATCATGATTACTATTACTATCATCATCATTATTACTATCATCATTATTATTACTATCATGATTATTATTACTATCAGCATTACTATTAACATCATCATCATTATTACTATCATGATTATTATTACTATCATCATCATTATTACTATCATGATTACTATTACTATCATCATCATTATTACTATCATCATTATTATTACTATCATCATTATTATTACTATCATGATTATTATTACCATCATCATTATTATTACTATCATGATTACTATTACTATTATCATTATTATTACTATCATTATTACTATTTTCATTATTGTCATTATTATTATTATCATCATTATTATCACCATCATCATTATTACTATCATGCTTATTATTTTTATTATTATTATTATCATCATCATAATTATTATTATTAGTATTATCATCATCATCATAATCATAATCATTTTTAGTATTATTATCATCATCATCATTATCATTATTCATATTATTATGATCATAATTATTATTATTATTATCGTTACTATCATTATTATTATCATCATCATTGTTAATTACTATCTTTTTTTAAATGACCATTATTATTACCCCAAAAGGGACAAGCGGTAGAAAATGGATGGATTATTATTACCCCAAAAGGGACAAGCGGTAGCAAATGGATGGATGGATTATTATTATCATTATCATCATTATTATTATTATTATTACTATCATTATTATTATCGTCATCATTAGTATTATTATTACTATCATGATTATGATTATTATTTTTCTTATGATCATCATTATTATTATTATTATTATCATCATCATTATCATTATTATCATAATTTTTATTATTATCATTATCATCATTTTATTATTGTTATTATCATAAAGTATTTATATCATCATCATTATCATCATAATTTGTATTATCATTATTATTATTGTTACTATTAGTATCATCATTATATTATCATAATGATCATCATACTTTGTATTATCATTATTATTATTGTTATTACTAGTATCATCATTATATTATCATAATCATCATTATCATTATATTATTATTATCATTATTTGTACTATCATTATCATCATCAATATTATTGTTATCATTATTATCATATAGTATTAATATCATCACCAATATCATCATAACTTGTAATATCATTATTATCAATATAATTATCATCATTATTATTATTATTATTATTATCATCATTGTCATATTATTACCATTATAATCATTATTATTATTATCATTATCATTATTACCATCATTATAATTATACCATTAATATCACTATAATCATTATTTGTATTATTATCATCATCATGATCATTATTTTCATCATAGTCATTAACATCATCATTATTATTATTATTATTATTATCATTATAGTATTATTATATCATTATTTTTTCATCATCCAGCCATTTACTACCGCTTACCCCTCTCGGGGTCGCGGGGGGCGCTGGAGCCCATCATTATTATCATTATTATTATTATTATTATTATTATTATTATTATCATTATCATTATCATCATCATCATCATTATTACAATCATTATTATTATCATCATTTTTATTTTCATTATTATTATTATTATCATCATCATCATCATCATTATAATAATAATAATTATTATTATCATCATTTTTATTTTCATTATTATTATCAATATTATTATATTATTATCATTATTATCATCATTATTGTACTATTATTATCATCATTATTATTAACAGTATCATCATTATTATTATCATCATCATCATCATCATCATTATTATTATTATTATTATTATTATTATTATTATACTATTATCATTATAATCATTATTGGTATTATCATCATTGTCATCATCATTATTATTATTTAATTATACTATTATCATAATTATAATCATTATTTGTATTATTATTATTATCATCAGTATTGTCTTTATCATCATTATTATTATTATTATTATACTATTATCATCATATAATCATTATTTGTATTATTATTATCGTCATCATTACTATCAATATCATTATTATAATTATAGTATTATCATCATTATCATTATTTGTATTATTATTATGATCATCATTATTATTATGATTATTATTGTTGTTATCATCATTATTATTATTATTATCATTATATAATTATTATTATTGTTACCATTATTATTACTGTTATTATTATCATTATATTATTATTATTATCATTATATTATTATTATTATCATTATATTATTATTATTATTAGGGTCCGAGCAGTGAAGGCCCTATTGTAACGGCTCTGTTTATTCTTTAATACGTTCCGTCACATTTTTGAGGCCCTCCACCTGCACGCCGTGCGCCAACTGGTTCGCACCCCGAGTGGCATGAGGACGCCGTTTGCCGCTTGAATGATTGTGATTATAACGACCATGATCTCATATCATCACCTGCAGAGCTCTGATGAAGAGTTGCCGCTGTGTGGAGTTGGACTGCTGGGACGGCGCCAACGGAGAGCCCGTCGTCTTTCACGGCTACACGCTCACCTCCAAAATCTCCTTCAGAGACGTCATCAAAGCCATCAAAGACTTCGCCTTTAAGGTGTGTGACGTTTGCTCCTTTGCTTCTAATAATAGCAAGAAAAACAATATTACACTTCCAGTCAGGTTTCAATTGGCTCGCGTTTACCTAATAGCGAGCTAGTTGTTTGTTAGCTTAATCCTATGCTAACACAATCAATCAACTTCCTAATTCTCTTCTGAGACGTTGCAGAAACTGACGACAAATGACCGGGATTGTTTGGAACTGTCTTCCAGACCTCGGAGTATCCTGTCATTCTGTCTTTGGAGAACCACTGCAGTCTGCCTCAGCAGAGACTCATGGCCCATCACATGATCTCCATTTTGGGGGACGCCTTGGTCACCAGGCCCATCGGGAGCAACTGGCCCACCACCTTCCCTTCACCTGAGGTGTGTGTGTGTGTGTGTGCTCTAAAAACATCCAAAAAGCACCAACAATACCCTATTTACATGTCTAAATATGAACAAGTATGCCTCTCACCTGGATAGTAGAAGGTTGTGGACATAATCTGACGAGTTGGTCAACTTTGACATCCGATTTACACCCGGAAATGATAAGAAGGACACAAAAAGACAGTTTGCCTTCGCAAAGGTTATGATGAATTCCCCATGTAAGCGGGAAGATTTAAACATCCCAGTGAGAGCAGACATTGTACAGTGAGTGGTTGTTTTATTATGTTTGTTGTCTCTCGTGAACACTGTCGTGATTAGTAGAGTCAATGGTAAATGGGTTATACTTGAATAGCGCTTTTCTACCTCCGAGGTACTCAAAGCGCTTTGACACTATTTCCACATTCACACACTAAATGGCGGGAGCTGCCATGCGAGGCGCTAACCACCACCCATCAGTGTCTTGCTCAAGGACAACGACCAGGTTGGTAGAATCTGGGGATCGAACCAGGAACCCTCAGGTTGCTGGCACGGCCACTCTCCCAACTGCGCCACAGTAGTTTGTTCATAGTTAACTCAAATTAATCCAGATTAATCACAAATAGATCTAATTTTTCATCATTAATAAGTGTACCCTAGAGTTATTGTTGTTGAAGGGAAAGTGAAGGTTGTGACGCGTTTGTGAAATGAATATGTAAAATACGTAAATATTACATTAGCAGTGTTTCCCATAAACTGCCAAGATACCTGTGGCGGTGGGGGCGTGACTATGGGCGTGGTCACCATGACATCATCGAGTAATTTGCATAATTTATTACAATGATATGATTTTCTCTAAAAAGGCTCAAAAAATGTATACTTACTAATTAATAATAACAGTTTTGTTTTAAACGTCCATCCATCCATCCATTTTACAATATAATTACAAAACTTTATGTACATATTTATATACAGATTTGAACAATAAGTTATTAACTGAAATATATTTATTAATTGTGGTTTTTACAAAAAATATATCTTATAAAATATAAAAGCTAAAATGTCTCAAAGCTCTGCCCCTTTAATTAGTGCATACTAAATAATTTAACTTTAGCCTACTACTACAACCTGATTATTTACCAGCAACATAAAGTGAAACAAGAAGCTGGACAGGACATAAAAAATAAAAAAAATATTTCTTTTAAATTTGTGGCGGACGTAATTCTTTCGTGGCGGGCCGCCACAAATAAATGAATGTGTGAGAAACACTTCATTAGGGCTGTCAAACGATTAAAATATTGAATCGCGATTAACAGCAGTTTGTTCATAGTTAACTCAAAATAATCCCGACTAATCACAGATAGATATAATTGCCAGATTTGGTCTATTGCAGGAATACATAATTTGTATTCCTGCTGTAGGAGCACATGCATTCAGAGGAGGAGCTACACTTCCATATTTGGAGATCAGTTACACGCAATAGTAACAAAAAACGTAGGTTGTTACGATTTTGCTTTGATTGTCAAAGGGCTGTGAAACGATTAAAATATTTAATCGCGATTAACAGCAGTTTGTTCATAGTTAACTCAACATAATCCCGATTAATCACAGATAGATATATTTTTTCATCACTAATAAGTGTACTAATAAATAATCCCGATTAATCACAGATAGATATCATCAGATAACATGACTGAACAATTAATTTGCTTTAATTAAAAATGTTTTAAACATTATGTTTTTTTAAACAGCTTTGCACAAAAAGGACATAAACACGCTTTTTTAATCACAATTTAAAAAAGCGTTGGTGTCTTGACAAATTTTGTATTTTGTCGGAATACAGAATTTGTATTTTTGCTGTAGGAGCACTTGCATTCAGAGGAGGAGCTACACTTCCATGTTTAGATATCAGTTACACGCAATAATAACACAAAACGTAGGTTGTTACGATTTTGCTTTGGATTGTCAAAGGGCTGTCAAACGATTAAAATATTTTAATCGCGATTAACAGCAGTTTGTTCATAGTTAACTCAAAATAATCCTGATTTATCACAGATAGATATAATTGCCAGATTTTGTCTATTGCAGGAATACATAATTTGTATTCCTGCTGTAGGAGCACATGCATTCAGAGGAGGAGCTACACTTCCATGTTTGGATATCAGTTACACGCAATAATAACACGAATCGTAGGTTGTTACGATTTTAAGATGTTTGCTAGTGTAATCTGTGATATTATACCTCTGTGCATTACATGTTGTACAAGTGAATGGTCTTCCTATCTCTGCATAACAACAAGGTTTTAACCTTCTCGATTTATTAATTAAATGTAAGACTCAACCCGCTAAACGTTCTGGTACTGCGGACTATCAACCAGAAGATACCCTTTATTTTGGTCTGCCAGAAAACATTTATTCGGCAGAAATATCACAGATTACATTACAAAACATATTTGTTTTGAGGCGTAGCGCTTTTATTGTGAAGGCGGAAGTGTGTCACAAATCAAATCAACTTTATTTATAAAGCACATTTAAAATTTAGCACAGGGGTAGCCAAAGTGCTGTACAATGGGCAGGTTAAAAGATAATACGAGTACCGAGAAACACAACACAACACAAACAGAACACGATAAAAAATAAAAATAAAATAAATAAAACCTAGAAACAGGTTCCCAGCAGGTGTATTATGGGACGCCATTGCAGGATGGATATCACTCTGTGTTAGAAGCCATGGAATAAAAGAATGTTTTTAAGAGAGATTTAAAAACAGGTCGTTCCAGAGCTCGGGAGCAGCAGCGGCGAAAGCTCTGTCACCTCTAAGCCACAGGTTTTCTCTGAACAACACGATGGACGCTTGTGTCCTTTCTGAAGTTGTGGTCTTCGGCAGGAGCTGAAGGGCAAGTTCCTGGTGAAAGGAAAGCGCCTCAACAACCCGGCCATGGAGGAGGACACGGTGTCTGAGGAGGACGAGGCTGCGGAGGTGGAGAGCGAACAGGAAGCCAAACGAAAGGTAGGACCACGTTGTCCCCGTCGGGAAAAAGTCCACCATGTAAAAAAAAGTATGTCCCGCTTTCAGAAATCCAAGATCAAACTTGCCAAGGAACTTTCCGACATGGTGGTCTACTGCAAGAGCGTCCACTTCAACGGCTTCGAACACGCCAGAGACAACCTGAAGTTCTACGAGATGTCCTCCTTCAAGGAGAGCAAAGCCTTCAACCTGGCTAACAACTCAGGTCAGTCCTGTCCACTCCACATGTTGATGTTTCATGTCACCTGTCCATGTTGATGTTTCATGTCACCTGTCCATGTTGATGTTTCATGTCACCTGTCCATGTTGATGTTTCATGTCACCTGTCCATGTTGATGTTTCATGTCACCTGTCCATGTTGATGTTTCATGTCACCTGTCCACTCCACATGTTGATGTTTCATGTCACCTGTCCATGTTGATGTTTCATGTCACCTGTCCATGTTGATGTTTCATGTCACCTGTCCACTCCACATGTTGATGTTTCATGTCACCTGTCCATGTTGATGTTTCATGTCACCTGTCCATGTTGATGTTTCATGTCACCTGTCCACTCCACATGTTGATGTTTCATGTCACCTGTCCATGTTGATGTTTCATGTCACCTGTCCACTCCACATGTTGATGTTTCATGTCACCTGTCCCACTCCACATGTTGATGTTTCATGTCACCTGTCCATGTTGATGTTTCATGTCACCTGTCCATGTTGATGTTTCATGTCACCTGTCCATGTTGATGTTTCATGTCACCTGTCCACTCCACATGTTGATGTTTCATGTCACCTGTCCATGTTGATGTTTCATGTCACCTGTCCATGTTGATGTTTCATGTCACCTGTCCACTCCACATGTTGATGTTTCATGTCACCTGTCCATGTTGATGTTTCATGTCACCTGTCCATGTTGATGTTTCATGTCACCTGTCCACTCCACATGTTGATGTTTCATGTCACCTGTCCATGTTGATGTTTCATGTCACCTGTCCACTCCACATGTTGATGTTTCATGTCACCTGTCCCACTCCACATGTTGATGTTTCATGTCACCTGTCCATGTTGATGTTTCATGTCACCTGTCCATGTTGATGTTTCATGTCACCTGTCCATGTTGATGTTTCATGTCACCTGTCCACTCCACATGTTGATGTTTCATGTCACCTGTCCATGTTGATGTTTCATGTCACCTGTCCATGTTGATGTTTCATGTCACCTGTCCACTCCACATGTTGATGTTTCATGTCACCTGTCCATGTTGATGTTTCATGTCACCTGTCCATGTTGATGTTTCATGTCACCTGTCCACTCCACATGTTGATGTTTCATGTCACCTGTCCATGTTGCTGTTTCATGTCACCTGTCCATGTTGATGTTTCATGTCACCTGTCCACTCCACATGTTGATGTTTCATGTCACCTGTCCACTCCACATGTTGATGTTTCATGTCACCTGTCCATGTTGCTGTTTCATGTCACCTGTCCATGTTGATGTTTCATGTCACCTGTCCACTCCACATGTTGATGTTTCATGTCACCTGTCCATGTTGATGTTTCATGTCACCTGTCCATGTTGATGTTTCATGTCACCTGTCCATGTTGATGTTTCATGTCACCTGTCCATGTTGATGTTTCATGTCACCTGTCCATGTTGATGTTTCATGTCACCTGTCCACTCCACATGTTGATGTTTCATGTCACCTGTCCATGTTGATGTTTCATGTCACCTGTCCACTCCACATGTTGATGTTTCATGTCACCTGTCCATGTTGATGTTTCATGTCACCTGTCCATGTTGATGTTTCATGTCACCTGTCCATGTTGATGTTTCATGTCACCTGTCCATGTTGATGTTTCATGTCACCTGTCCATGTTGATGTTTCATGTCACCTGTCCATGTTGATGTTTCATGTCACCTGTCCATGTTGCTGTTTCATGTCACCTGTCCATGTTGATGTTTCATGTCACCTGTCCATGTTGATGTTTCATGTCACCTGTCCATGTTGATGTTTCATGTCACCTGTCCATGTTGATGTTTCATGTCACCTGTCCACTCCACATGTTGATGTTTCATGTCACCTGTCCATGTTGATGTTTCATGTCACCTGTCCATGTTGATGTTTCATGTCACCTGTCCACTCCACATGTTGATGTTTCATGTCACCTGTCCATGTTGATGTTTCATGTCACCTGTCCATGTTGATGTTTCATGTCACCTGTCCACTCCACATGTTGATGTTTCATGTCACCTGTCCATGTTGATGTTTCATGTCACCTGTCCATGTTGATGTTTCATGTCACCTGTCCATGTTGATGTTTCATGTCACCTGTCCACTCCACATGTTGATGTTTCTTGTCACCTGTCCATGTTGCTGTTTCATGTCACCTGTCCATGTTGATGTTTCATGTCACCTGTCCACTCCACATGTTGATGTTTCATGTCACCTGTCCATGTTGATGTTTCATGTCACCTGTCCATGTTGATGTTTCATGTCACCTGTCCATGTTGATGTTTCATGTCACCTGTCCACTCCACATGTTGATGTTTCATGTCACCTGTCTATGTTGATGTTTCATGTCACCTGTCCACTCCACATGTTGATGTTTCTTGTCACTTGTCCATGTTGCTGTTTCATGTCACCTGTCCATGTTGATGTTTCATGTCACCTGTCCACTCCACATGTTGATGTTTCATGTCACCTGTCCATGTTGATGTTTCATGTCACCTGTCCATGTTGATGTTTCATGTCACCTGTCCATGTTGATGTTTCATGTCACCTGTCCATGTTGATGTTTCATGTCACCTGTCCACTCCACATGTTGATGTTTCATGTCACCTGTCCACTCCACATGTTGATGTTTCATGTCACCTGTCCACTCCACATGTTGATGTTTCATGTCACCTGTCCATGTTGATGTTTCATGTCACCTGTCCATGTTGATGTTTCATGTCACCTGTCCACTCCACATGTTGATGTTTCATGTCACCTGTCCATGTTGCTGTTTCATGTCACCTGTCCATGTTGATGTTTCATGTCACCTGTCCACTCCACATGTTGATGTTTCATGTCACCTGTCCATGTTGATGTTTCATGTCACCTGTCCATGTTGATGTTTCATGTCACCTGTCCATGTTGATGTTTCATGTCACCTGTCCACTCCACATGTTGATGTTTCATGTCACCTGTCCACTCCACATGTTGATGTTTCATGTCACCTGTCCACTCCACATGTTGATGTTTCATGTCACCTGTCCCACTCCACATGTTGATGTTTCATGTCACCTGTCCACTCCACATGTTGATGTTTCATGTCACCTGTCCATGTTGATGTTTCATGTCACCTGTCCACTCCACATGTTGATGTTTCATGTCACCTGTCCATGTTGATGTTTCATGTCACCTGTCCACTCCACATGTTGATGTTTCATGTCACCTGTCCATGTTGATGTTTCATGTCACCTGTCCATGTTGATGTTTCATGTCACCTGTCCATGTTGATGTTTCTTGTCACCTGTCCACTCCACATGTTGATGTTTCTTGTCACCTGTCCATGTTGCTGTTTCATGTCACCTGTCCATGTTGATGTTTCATGCCACCTGTCCACTCCACATGTTGATGTTTCATGTCACCTGTCCATGTTGATGTTTCATGTCACCTGTCCATGTTGATGTTTCATGTCACCTGTCCATGTTGATGTTTCATGTCACCTGTCCATGTTGATGTTTCATGTCACCTGTCCACTCCACATGTTGATGTTTCATGTCACCTGTCCACTCCACATGTTGATGTTTCATGTCACCTGTCCACTCCACATGTTGATGTTTCATGTCACCTGTCCCACTCCACATGTTGATGTTTCATGTCACCTGTCCACTCCACATGTTGATGTTTCATGTCACCTGTCCATGTTGATGTTTCATGTCACCTGTCCACTCCACATGTTGATGTTTCATGTCACACCTTCTTCCTGTCCCACTCCACATGTTGATGTTTCATGTCACCTGTCCACTCCACATGTTGATGTTTCATGTCACACCTTCTTCCTGTCCCACTCCACATGTTGATGTTTCATGTCACCTGTCCACTCCACATGTTGATGTTTCATGTCACACCTTCTTCCTGTCCCACTCCACATGTTGATGTTTCATGTCACACCTTCTTCCTGTCCCACTCCACATGTTGATGTTTCATGTCACCTGTCCACTCCACATGTTGATGTTTCATGTCACACCTTCTTCCTGTCCCACTCCACATGTTGATGTTTCATGTCACACCTTCTTCCTGTCCCACTCCACATGTTGATGTTTCATGTCACACCTTCTTCCTGTCCCACTCCACATGTTGATGTTTCATGTCACCTGTCCACTCCACATGTTGATGTTTCATGTCACACCTTCTTCCTGTCCCACTCCACATGTTGATGTTTCATGTCACCTGTCCACTCCACATGTTGATGTTTCATGTCACACCTTCTTCCTGTCCCACTCCACATGTTGATGTTTCATGTCACACCTTCTTCCTGTCCCACTCCACATGTTGATGTTTCATGTCACCTGTCCACTCCACATGTTGATGTTTCATGTCACACCTTCTTCCTGTCCCACTCCACATGTTGATGTTTCATGTCACACCTTCTTCCTGTCCCACTCCACATGTTGATGTTTCATGTCACACCTTCTTCCTGTCCCACTCCACATGTTGATGTTTCATGTCACACCTTCTTCCTGTCCCACTCCACATGTTGATGTTTCATGTCACACCTTCTTCCTGTCCCACTCCACATGTTGATGTTTCATGTCACCTGTCCACTCCACATGTTGATGTTTCATGTCACACCTTCTTCCTGTCCCACTCCACATGTTGATGTTTCATGTCACCTGTCCACTCCACATGTTGATGTTTCATGTCACACCTTCTTCCTGTCCCACTCCACATGTTGATGTTTCATGTCACACCTTCTTCCTGTCCCACTCCACATGTTGATGTTTCATGTCACCTGTCCACTCCACATGTTGATGTTTCATGTCACACCTTCTTCCTGTCCCACTCCACATGTTGATGTTTCATGTCACACCTTCTTCCTGTCCCACTCCACATGTTGATGTTTCATGTCACACCTTCTTCCTGTCCCACTCCACATGTTGATGTTTCATGTCACACCTTCTTCCTGTCCCACTCCACATGTTGATGTTTCATGTCACCTGTCCACTCCACATGTTGATGTTTCATGTCACACCTTCTTCCTGTCCCACTCCACATGTTGATGTTTCATGTCACCTGTCCACTCCACATGTTGATGTTTCATGTCACACCTTCTTCCTGTCCCACTCCACATGTTGATGTTTCATGTCACACCTTCTTCCTGTCCCACTCCACATGTTGATGTTTCATGTCACCTGTCCACTCCACATGTTGATGTTTCATGTCACACCTTCTTCCTGTCCCACTCCACATGTTGATGTTTCATGTCACACCTTCTTCCTGTCCCACTCCACATGTTGATGTTTCATGTCACACCTTCTTCCTGTCCCACTCCACATGTTGATGTTTCATGTCACCTGTCCATGTTGATGTTTCATGTCACCTGTCCATGTTGATGTTTCATGTCACCTGTCCATGTTGATGTTTCATGTCACCTGTCCACTCCACATGTTGATGTTTCATGTCACCTGTCCACTCCACATGTTGATGTTTCATGTCACCTGTCCACTCCACATGTTGATGTTTCATGTCACCTGTCCCACTCCACATGTTGATGTTTCATGTCACCTGTCCACTCCACATGTTGATGTTTCATGTCACCTGTCCATGTTGATGTTTCATGTCACCTGTCCACTCCACATGTCCATGTTGATGTTTCATGTCACCTGTCCATGTTGATGTTTCATGTCACCTGTCATGTGATGTTCTGTCACTGTCCACTCCACATGTTGATGTTTCATGTCACCTGTCCATGTTGATGTTTCATGTCACCTGTCCATGTTGATGTTTCATGTCCACTCATGTGATTCTGTCACTGTCTGTTGATGTTTCATGTCACCTGTCCATGTTGATGTTTCATGTCACCTGTCCATGTTGATGTTTCATGTCACCTGTCCATGTTGATGTTTCATGTCACCTGTCCATGTTGATGTTTCATGTCACCTGTCCATGTTGATGTTTCATGTCACCTGTCCATGTTGATGTTTCATGTCACCTGTCCATGTTGATGTTTCATGTCACCTGTCCACTCCACATGTTGATGTTTCATGTCACCTGTCTATGTTGATGTTTCATGTCACCTGTCCACTCCACATGTTGATGTTTCTTTTCACTTGTCCATGTTGCTGTTTCATGTCACCTGTCCATGTTGATGTTTCATGTCACCTGTCCACTCCACATGTTGATGTTTCATGTCACCTGTCCATGTTGATGTTTCATGTCACCTGTCCATGTTGATGTTTCATGTCACCTGTCCATGTTGATGTTTCATGTCACCTGTCCACTCCACATGTTGATGTTTCATGTCACCTGTCCACTCCACATGTTGATGTTTCATGTCACCTGTCCACTCCACATGTTGATGTTTCATGTCACCTGTCCATGTTGATGTTTCATGTCACCTGTCCATGTTGATGTTTCATGTCACCTGTCCACTCCACATGTTGATGTTTCATGTCACCTGTCCATGTTGCTGTTTCATGTCACCTGTCCATGTTGATGTTTCATGTCACCTGTCCACTCCACATGTTGATGTTTCATGTCACCTGTCCATGTTGATGTTTCATGTCACCTGTCCATGTTGATGTTTCATGTCACCTGTCCATGTTGATGTTTCATGTCACCTGTCCACTCCACATGTTGATGTTTCATGTCACCTGTCCATGTTGCTGTTTCATGTCACCTGTCCATGTTGATGTTTCATGTCACCTGTCCACTCCACATGTTGACGTTTCATGTCACCTGTCCATGTTGATGTTTCATGTCACCTGTCCATGTTGATGTTTCATGTCACCTGTCCATGTTGATGTTTCATGTCACCTGTCCACTCCACATGTTGATGTTTCTTGTCACCTGTCCATGTTGCTGTTTCATGTCACCTGTCCATGTTGATGTTTCATGTCACCTGTCCACTCCACATGTTGATGTTTCATGTCACCTGTCCATGTTGATGTTTCATGTCACCTGTCCATGTTGATGTTTCATGTCACCTGTCCATGTTGATGTTTCATGTCACCTGTCCACTCCACATGTTGATGTTTCATGTCACCTGTCCACTCCACATGTTGATGTTTCATGTCACCTGTCCACTCCACATGTTGATGTTTCATGTCACCTGTCCCACTCCACATGTTGATGTTTCATGTCACCTGTCCACTCCACATGTTGATGTTTCATGTCACCTGTCCATGTTGATGTTTCATGTCACCTGTCCACTCCACATGTTGATGTTTCATGTCACCTGTCCATGTTGATGTTTCATGTCACCTGTCCACTCCACATGTTGATGTTTCATGTCACCTGTCCATGTTGATGTTTCATGTCACCTGTCCATGTTGATGTTTCATGTCACCTGTCCACTCCACATGTTGATGTTTCTTGTCACCTGTCCATGTTGCTGTTTCATGTCACCTGTCCATGTTGATGTTTCATGCCACCTGTCCACTCCCCATGTTGATGTTTCATGTCACCTGTCCATGTTGATGTTTCATGTCACCTGTCCATGTTGATGTTTCATGTCACCTGTCCATGTTGATGTTTCATGTCACCTGTCCACTCCACATGTTGATGTTTCATGTCACCTGTCCACTCCACATGTTGATGTTTCATGTCACCTGTCCACTCCACATGTTGATGTTTCATGTCACCTGTCCCACTCCACATGTTGATGTTTCATGTCACCTGTCCACTCCACATGTTGATGTTTCATGTCACCTGTCCATGTTGATGTTTCATGTCACCTGTCCACTCCACATGTTGATGTTTCATGTCACACCTTCTTCCTGTCCCACTCCACATGTTGATGTTTCATGTCACCTGTCCACTCCACATGTTGATGTTTCATGTCACACCTTCTTCCTGTCCCACTCCACATGTTGATGTTTCATGTCACCTGTCCACTCCACATGTTGATGTTTCATGTCACACCTTCTTCCTGTCCCACTCCACATGTTGATGTTTCATGTCACACCTTCTTCCTGTCCCACTCCACATGTTGATGTTTCATGTCACCTGTCCACTCCACATGTTGATGTTTCATGTCACACCTTCTTCCTGTCCCACTCCACATGTTGATGTTTCATGTCACACCTTCTTCCTGTCCCACTCCACATGTTGATGTTTCATGTCACACCTTCTTCCTGTCCCACTCCACATGTTGATGTTTCATGTCACACCTTCTTCCTGTCCCACTCCACATGTTGATGTTTCATGTCACACCTTCTTCCTGTCCCACTCCACATGTTGATGTTTCATGTCACACCTTCTTCCTGTCCCACTCCACATGTTGATGTTTCATGTCACCTGTCCACTCCACATGTTGATGTTTCATGTCACACCTTCTTCCTGTCCCACTCCACATGTTGATGTTTCATGTCACCTGTCCACTCCACATGTTGATGTTTCATGTCACACCTTCTTCCTGTCCCACTCCACATGTTGATGTTTCATGTCACACCTTCTTCCTGTCCCACTCCACATGTTGATGTTTCATGTCACCTGTCCACTCCACATGTTGATGTTTCATGTCACACCTTCTTCCTGTCCCACTCCACATGTTGATGTTTCATGTCACACCTTCTTCCTGTCCCACTCCACATGTTGATGTTTCATGTCACACCTTCTTCCTGTCCCACTCCACATGTTGATGTTTCATGTCACACCTTCTTCCTGTCCCACTCCACATGTTGATGTTTCATGTCACACCTTCTTCCTGTCCCACTCCACATGTTGATGTTTCATGTCACCTGTCCACTCCACATGTTGATGTTTCATGTCACACCTTCTTCCTGTCCCACTCCACATGTTGATGTTTCATGTCACCTGTCCACTCCACATGTTGATGTTTCATGTCACACCTTCTTCCTGTCCCACTCCACATGTTGATGTTTCATGTCACACCTTCTTCCTGTCCCACTCCACATGTTGATGTTTCATGTCACCTGTCCACTCCACATGTTGATGTTTCATGTCACACCTTCTTCCTGTCCCACTCCACATGTTGATGTTTCATGTCACACCTTCTTCCTGTCCCACTCCACATGTTGATGTTTCATGTCACACCTTCTTCCTGTCCCACTCCACATGTTGATGTTTCATGTCACACCTTCTTCCTGTCCCACTCCACATGTTGATGTTTCATGTCACACCTTCTTCCTGTCCCACTCCACATGTTGATGTTTCATGTCACCTGTCCACTCCACATGTTGATGTTTCATGTCACACCTTCTTCCTGTCCCACTCCACATGTTGATGTTTCATGTCACCTGTCCACTCCACATGTTGATGTTTCATGTCACACCTTCTTCCTGTCCCACTCCACATGTTGATGTTTCATGTCACACCTTCTTCCTGTCCCACTCCACATGTTGATGTTTCATGTCACCTGTCCACTCCACATGTTGATGTTTCATGTCACACCTTCTTCCTGTCCCACTCCACATGTTGATGTTTCATGTCACACCTTCTTCCTGTCCCACTCCACATGTTGATGTTTCATGTCACACCTTCTTCCTGTCCCACTCCACATGTTGATGTTTCATGTCACACCTTCTTCCTGTCCCACTCCACATGTTGATGTTTCATGTCACCTGTCCACTCCACATGTTGATGTTTCATGTCACACCTTCTTCCTGTCCCACTCCACATGTTGATGTTTCATGTCACCTGTCCACTCCACATGTTGATGTTTCATGTCACACCTTCTTCCTGTCCCACTCCACATGTTGATGTTTCATGTCACACCTTCTTCCTGTCCCACTCCACATGTTGATGTTTCATGTCACCTGTCCACTCCACATGTTGATGTTTCATGTCACACCTTCTTCCTGTCCCACTCCACATGTTGATGTTTCATGTCACACCTTCTTCCTGTCCCACTCCACATGTTGATGTTTCATGTCACACCTTCTTCCTGTCCCACTCCACATGTTGATGTTTCATGTCACCTGTCCATGTTGATGTTTCATGTCACCTGTCCATGTTGATGTTTCATGTCACCTGTCCATGTTGATGTTTCATGTCACCTGTCCACTCCACATGTTGATGTTTCATGTCACCTGTCCACTCCACATGTTGATGTTTCATGTCACCTGTCCACTCCACATGTTGATGTTTCATGTCACCTGTCCCACTCCACATGTTGATGTTTCATGTCACCTGTCCACTCCACATGTTGATGTTTCATGTCACCTGTCCATGTTGATGTTTCATGTCACCTGTCCACTCCACATGTTGATGTTTCATGTCACCTGTCCATGTTGATGTTTCATGTCACCTGTCCACTCCACATGTTGATGTTTCATGTCACCTGTCCATGTTGATGTTTCATGTCACCTGTCCATGTTGATGTTTCATGTCACCTGTCCACTCCACATGTTGATGTTTCTTGTCACCTGTCCATGTTGCTGTTTCATGTCACCTGTCCATGTTGATGTTTCATGCCACCTGTCCACTCCACATGTTGATGTTTCATGTCACCTGTCCATGTTGATGTTTCATGTCACCTGTCCATGTTGATGTTTCATGTCACCTGTCCATGTTGATGTTTCATGTCACCTGTCCATGTTGATGTTTCATGTCACCTGTCCATGTTGATGTTTCATGTCACCTGTCCATGTTGATGTTTCATGTCACCTGTCCACTCCACATGTTGATGTTTCATGTCACCTGTCTATGTTGATGTTTCATGTCACCTGTCCACTCCACATGTTGATGTTTCTTTTCACTTGTCCATGTTGCTGTTTCATGTCACCTGTCCATGTTGATGTTTCATGTCACCTGTCCACTCCACATGTTGATGTTTCATGTCACCTGTCCATGTTGATGTTTCATGTCACCTGTCCATGTTGATGTTTCATGTCACCTGTCCATGTTGATGTTTCATGTCACCTGTCCACTCCACATGTTGATGTTTCATGTCACCTGTCCACTCCACATGTTGATGTTTCATGTCACCTGTCCACTCCACATGTTGATGTTTCATGTCACCTGTCCATGTTGATGTTTCATGTCACCTGTCCATGTTGATGTTTCATGTCACCTGTCCACTCCACATGTTGATGTTTCATGTCACCTGTCCATGTTGCTGTTTCATGTCACCTGTCCATGTTGATGTTTCATGTCACCTGTCCACTCCACATGTTGATGTTTCATGTCACCTGTCCATGTTGATGTTTCATGTCACCTGTCCATGTTGATGTTTCATGTCACCTGTCCATGTTGATGTTTCATGTCACCTGTCCACTCCACATGTTGATGTTTCATGTCACCTGTCCATGTTGCTGTTTCATGTCACCTGTCCATGTTGATGTTTCATGTCACCTGTCCACTCCACATGTTGATGTTTCATGTCACCTGTCCATGTTGATGTTTCATGTCACCTGTCCATGTTGATGTTTCATGTCACCTGTCCATGTTGATGTTTCATGTCACCTGTCCACTCCACATGTTGATGTTTCTTGTCACCTGTCCATGTTGCTGTTTCATGTCACCTGTCCATGTTGATGTTTCATGTCACCTGTCCACTCCACATGTTGATGTTTCATGTCACCTGTCCATGTTGATGTTTCATGTCACCTGTCCATGTTGATGTTTCATGTCACCTGTCCACTCCACATGTTGATGTTTCATGTCACCTGTCCACTCCACATGTTGATGTTTCATGTCACCTGTCCACTCCACATGTTGATGTTTCATGTCACCTGTCCCACTCCACATGTTGATGTTTCATGTCACCTGTCCACTCCACATGTTGATGTTTCATGTCACCTGTCCATGTTGATGTTTCATGTCACCTGTCCACTCCACATGTTGATGTTTCATGTCACCTGTCCATGTTGATGTTTCATGTCACCTGTCCACTCCACATGTTGATGTTTCATGTCACCTGTCCATGTTGATGTTTCATGTCACCTGTCCATGTTGATGTTTCATGTCACCTGTCCACTCCACATGTTGATGTTTCTTGTCACCTGTCCATGTTGCTGTTTCATGTCACCTGTCCATGTTGATGTTTCATGCCACCTGTCCACTCCCCATGTTGATGTTTCATGTCACCTGTCCATGTTGATGTTTCATGTCACCTGTCCATGTTGATGTTTCATGTCACCTGTCCATGTTGATGTTTCATGTCACCTGTCCACTCCACATGTTGATGTTTCATGTCACCTGTCCACTCCACATGTTGATGTTTCATGTCACCTGTCCACTCCACATGTTGATGTTTCATGTCACCTGTCCCACTCCACATGTTGATGTTTCATGTCACCTGTCCACTCCACATGTTGATGTTTCATGTCACCTGTCCATGTTGATGTTTCATGTCACCTGTCCACTCCACATGTTGATGTTTCATGTCACACCTTCTTCCTGTCCCACTCCACATGTTGATGTTTCATGTCACCTGTCCACTCCACATGTTGATGTTTCATGTCACACCTTCTTCCTGTCCCACTCCACATGTTGATGTTTCATGTCACCTGTCCACTCCACATGTTGATGTTTCATGTCACACCTTCTTCCTGTCCCACTCCACATGTTGATGTTTCATGTCACACCTTCTTCCTGTCCCACTCCACATGTTGATGTTTCATGTCACCTGTCCACTCCACATGTTGATGTTTCATGTCACACCTTCTTCCTGTCCCACTCCACATGTTGATGTTTCATGTCACACCTTCTTCCTGTCCCACTCCACATGTTGATGTTTCATGTCACACCTTCTTCCTGTCCCACTCCACATGTTGATGTTTCATGTCACACCTTCTTCCTGTCCCACTCCACATGTTGATGTTTCATGTCACACCTTCTTCCTGTCCCACTCCACATGTTGATGTTTCATGTCACACCTTCTTCCTGTCCCACTCCACATGTTGATGTTTCATGTCACCTGTCCACTCCACATGTTGATGTTTCATGTCACACCTTCTTCCTGTCCCACTCCACATGTTGATGTTTCATGTCACCTGTCCACTCCACATGTTGATGTTTCATGTCACACCTTCTTCCTGTCCCACTCCACATGTTGATGTTTCATGTCACACCTTCTTCCTGTCCCACTCCACATGTTGATGTTTCATGTCACCTGTCCACTCCACATGTTGATGTTTCATGTCACACCTTCTTCCTGTCCCACTCCACATGTTGATGTTTCATGTCACACCTTCTTCCTGTCCCACTCCACATGTTGATGTTTCATGTCACACCTTCTTCCTGTCCCACTCCACATGTTGATGTTTCATGTCACACCTTCTTCCTGTCCCACTCCACATGTTGATGTTTCATGTCACACCTTCTTCCTGTCCCACTCCACATGTTGATGTTTCATGTCACCTGTCCACTCCACATGTTGATGTTTCATGTCACACCTTCTTCCTGTCCCACTCCACATGTTGATGTTTCATGTCACCTGTCCACTCCACATGTTGATGTTTCATGTCACACCTTCTTCCTGTCCCACTCCACATGTTGATGTTTCATGTCACACCTTCTTCCTGTCCCACTCCACATGTTGATGTTTCATGTCACCTGTCCACTCCACATGTTGATGTTTCATGTCACACCTTCTTCCTGTCCCACTCCACATGTTGATGTTTCATGTCACACCTTCTTCCTGTCCCACTCCACATGTTGATGTTTCATGTCACACCTTCTTCCTGTCCCACTCCACATGTTGATGTTTCATGTCACACCTTCTTCCTGTCCCACTCCACATGTTGATGTTTCATGTCACACCTTCTTCCTGTCCCACTCCACATGTTGATGTTTCATGTCACCTGTCCACTCCACATGTTGATGTTTCATGTCACACCTTCTTCCTGTCCCACTCCACATGTTGATGTTTCATGTCACCTGTCCACTCCACATGTTGATGTTTCATGTCACACCTTCTTCCTGTCCCACTCCACATGTTGATGTTTCATGTCACACCTTCTTCCTGTCCCACTCCACATGTTGATGTTTCATGTCACCTGTCCACTCCACATGTTGATGTTTCATGTCACACCTTCTTCCTGTCCCACTCCACATGTTGATGTTTCATGTCACACCTTCTTCCTGTCCCACTCCACATGTTGATGTTTCATGTCACACCTTCTTCCTGTCCCACTCCACATGTTGATGTTTCATGTCACACCTTCTTCCTGTCCCACTCCACATGTTGATGTTTCATGTCACCTGTCCACTCCACATGTTGATGTTTCATGTCACACCTTCTTCCTGTCCCACTCCACATGTTGATGTTTCATGTCACCTGTCCACTCCACATGTTGATGTTTCATGTCACACCTTCTTCCTGTCCCACTCCACATGTTGATGTTTCATGTCACACCTTCTTCCTGTCCCACTCCACATGTTGATGTTTCATGTCACCTGTCCACTCCACATGTTGATGTTTCATGTCACACCTTCTTCCTGTCCCACTCCACATGTTGATGTTTCATGTCACACCTTCTTCCTGTCCCACTCCACATGTTGATGTTTCATGTCACACCTTCTTCCTGTCCCACTCCACATGTTGATGTTTCATGTCACCTGTCCATGTTGATGTTTCATGTCACCTGTCCATGTTGATGTTTCATGTCACCTGTCCATGTTGATGTTTCATGTCACCTGTCCACTCCACATGTTGATGTTTCATGTCACCTGTCCACTCCACATGTTGATGTTTCATGTCACCTGTCCACTCCACATGTTGATGTTTCATGTCACCTGTCCCACTCCACATGTTGATGTTTCATGTCACCTGTCCACTCCACATGTTGATGTTTCATGTCACCTGTCCATGTTGATGTTTCATGTCACCTGTCCACTCCACATGTTGATGTTTCATGTCACCTGTCCATGTTGATGTTTCATGTCACCTGTCCACTCCACATGTTGATGTTTCATGTCACCTGTCCATGTTGATGTTTCATGTCACCTGTCCATGTTGATGTTTCATGTCACCTGTCCACTGCACATGTTGATGTTTCTTGTCACCTGTCCATGTTGCTGTTTCATGTCACCTGTCCATGTTGATGTTTCATGCCACCTGTCCACTCCACATGTTGATGTTTCATGTCACCTGTCCATGTTGATGTTTCATGTCACCTGTCCATGTTGATGTTTCATGTCACCTGTCCATGTTGATGTTTCATGTCACCTGTCCATGTTGATGTTTCATGTCACCTGTCCATGTTGATGTTTCATGTCACCTGTCCATGTTGATGTTTCATGTCACCTGTCCACTCCACATGTTGATGTTTCATGTCACCTGTCTATGTTGATGTTTCATGTCACCTGTCCACTCCACATGTTGATGTTTCTTTTCACTTGTCCATGTTGCTGTTTCATGTCACCTGTCCATGTTGATGTTTCATGTCACCTGTCCACTCCACATGTTGATGTTTCATGTCACCTGTCCATGTTGATGTTTCATGTCACCTGTTCATGTTGATGTTTCATGTCACCTGTCCATGTTGATGTTTCATGTCACCTGTCCACTCCACATGTTGATGTTTCATGTCACCTGTCCACTCCACATGTTGATGTTTCATGTCACCTGTCCACTCCACATGTTGATGTTTCATGTCACCTGTCCATGTTGATGTTTCATGTCACCTGTCCATGTTGATGTTTCATGTCACCTGTCCACTCCACATGTTGATGTTTCATGTCACCTGTCCATGTTGCTGTTTCATGTCACCTGTCCATGTTGATGTTTCATGTCACCTGTCCACTCCACATGTTGATGTTTCATGTCACCTGTCCATGTTGATGTTTCATGTCACCTGTCCATGTTGATGTTTCATGTCACCTGTCCATGTTGATGTTTCATGTCACCTGTCCACTCCACATGTTGATGTTTCATGTCACCTGTCCATGTTGCTGTTTCATGTCACCTGTCCATGTTGATGTTTCATGTCACCTGTCCACTCCACATGTTGATGTTTCATGTCACCTGTCCATGTTGATGTTTCATGTCACCTGTCCATGTTGATGTTTCATGTCACCTGTCCATGTTGATGTTTCATGTCACCTGTCCACTCCACATGTTGATGTTTCTTGTCACCTGTCCATGTTGCTGTTTCATGTCACCTGTCCATGTTGATGTTTCATGTCACCTGTCCACTCCACATGTTGATGTTTCATGTCACCTGTCCATGTTGATGTTTCATGTCACCTGTCCATGTTGATGTTTCATGTCACCTGTCCATGTTGATGTTTCATGTCACCTGTCCATGTTGATGTTTCATGTCACCTGTCCACTCCACATGTTGATGTTTCATGTCACCTGTCCACTCCACATGTTGATGTTTCATGTCACCTGTCCCACTCCACATGTTGATGTTTCATGTCACCTGTCCACTCCACATGTTGATGTTTCATGTCACCTGTCCATGTTGATGTTTCATGTCACCTGTCCACTCCACATGTTGATGTTTCATGTCACCTGTCCATGTTGATGTTTCATGTCACCTGTCCACTCCACATGTTGATGTTTCATGTCACCTGTCCATGTTGATGTTTCATGTCACCTGTCCATGTTGATGTTTCATGTCACCTGTCCACTCCACATGTTGATGTTTCTTGTCACCTGTCCATGTTGCTGTTTCATGTCACCTGTCCATGTTGATGTTTCATGCCACCTGTCCACTCCACATGTTGATGTTTCATGTCACCTGTCCATGTTGATGTTTCATGTCACCTGTCCATGTTGATGTTTCATGTCACCTGTCCATGTTGATGTTTCATGTCACCTTTCCACTCCACATGTTGATGTTTCATGTCACCTGTCCACTCCACATGTTGATGTTTCATGTCACCTGTCCACTCCACATGTTGATGTTTCATGTCACCTGTCCCACTCCACATGTTGATGTTTCATGTCACCTGTCCACTCCACATGTTGATGTTTCATGTCACCTGTCCATGTTGATGTTTCATGTCACCTGTCCACTCCACATGTTGATGTTTCATGTCACACCTTCTTCCTGTCCCACTCCACACGTTGATGTTTCATGTCACCTGTCCACTCCACATGTTGATGTTTCATGTCACACCTTCTTCCTGTCCCACTCCACATGTTGATGTTTCATGTCACCTGTCCATGTTGATGTTTCATGTCACCTGTCCATGTTGATGTTTCATGTCACCTGTCCATGTTGATGTTTCATGTCACCTTTCCACTCCACATGTTGATGTTTCATGTCACCTGTCCACTCCACATGTTGATGTTTCATGTCACCTGTCCACTCCACATGTTGATGTTTCATGTCACACCTTCTTCCTGTCCCACTCCACATGTTGATGTTTCATGTCACACCTTCTTCCTGTCCCACTCCACATGTTGATGTTTCATGTCACCTGTCCACTCCACATGTTGATGTTTCATGTCACACCTTCTTCCTGTCCCACTCCACATGTTGATGTTTCATGTCACACCTTCTTCCTGTCCCACTCCACATGTTGATGTTTCATGTCACACCTTCTTCCTGTCCCACTCCACATGTTGATGTTTCATGTCACACCTTCTTCCTGTCCCACTCCACATGTTGATGTTTCATGTCACCTGTCCACTCCACATGTTGATGTTTCATGTCACACCTTCTTCCTGTCCCACTCCACATGTTGATGTTTCATGTCACCTGTCCACTCCACATGTTGATGTTTCATGTCACACCTTCTTCCTGTCCCACTCCACATGTTGATGTTTCATGTCACACCTTCTTCCTGTCCCACTCCACATGTTGATGTTTCATGTCACCTGTCCACTCCACATGTTGATGTTTCATGTCACACCTTCTTCCTGTCCCACTCCACATGTTGATGTTTCATGTCACACCTTCTTCCTGTCCCACTCCACATGTTGATGTTTCATGTCACACCTTCTTCCTGTCCCACTCCACATGTTGATGTTTCATGTCACACCTTCTTCCTGTCCCACTCACATGTTGATGTTTCATGTCACACCTTCTTCCTGTCCCACTCCACATGTTGATGTTTCATGTCACCTGTCCACTCCACATGTTGATGTTTCATGTCACACCTTCTTCCTGTCCCACTCCACATGTTGATGTTTCATGTCACCTGTCCACTCCACATGTTGATGTTTCATGTCACACCTTCTTCCTGTCCCACTCCACATGTTGATGTTTCATGTCACACCTTCTTCCTGTCCCACTCCACATGTTGATGTTTCATGTCACCTGTCCACTCCACATGTTGATGTTTCATGTCACACCTTCTTCCTGTCCCACTCCACATGTTGATGTTTCATGTCACACCTTCTTCCTGTCCCACTCCACATGTTGATGTTTCATGTCACACCTTCTTCCTGTCCCACTCCACATGTTGATGTTTCATGTCACACCTTCTTCCTGTCCCACTCCACATGTTGATGTTTCATGTCACACCTTCTTCCTGTCCCACTCCACATGTTGATGTTTCATGTCACCTGTCCACTCCACATGTTGATGTTTCATGTCACACCTTCTTCCTGTCCCACTCCACATGTTGATGTTTCATGTCACACCTTCTTCCTGTCCCACTCCACATGTTGATGTTTCATGTCACCTGTCCACTCCACATGTTGATGTTTCATGTCACACCTTCTTCCTGTCCCACTCCACATGTTGATGTTTCATGTCACACCTTCTTCCTGTCCCACTCCACATGTTGATGTTTCATGTCACACCTTCTTCCTGTCCCACTCCACATGTTGATGTTTCATGTCACACCTTCTTCCTGTCCCACTCCACATGTTGATGTTTCATGTCACACCTTCTTCCTGTCCCACTCCACATGTTGATGTTTCATGTCACACCTTCTTCCTGTCCCACTCCACATGTTGATGTTTCATGTCACACCTTCTTCCTGTCCCACTCCACATGTTGATGTTTCATGTCACACCTTCTTCCTGTCCCACTCCACATGTTGATGTTTCATGTCACACCTTCTTCCTGTCCCACTCCACATGTTGATGTTTCATGTCACACCTTCTTCCTGTCCCACTCCACATGTTGATGTTTCATGTCACACCTTCTTCCTGTCCCACTCCACATGTTGATGTTTCATGTCACACCTTCTTCCTGTCCCACTCCACATGTTGATGTTTCATGTCACACCTTCTTCCTGTCCCACTCCACATGTTGATGTTTCATGTCACACCTTCTTCCTGTCCCACTCCACATGTTGATGTTTCATGTCACACCTTCTTCCTGTCCCACTCCACATGTTGATGTTTCATGTCACACCTTCTTCAGCCTCCGCCTTCATCCATCACAACATGGACAAGCTGAGCAGGATCTACCCTGCAGGCTCCAGGACCGACTCCTCCAACTACAATCCAGTCTCCATGTGGAACGCTGGCTGTCAAATAGGTGCACCTCACCTTTACCTTCACCTTCATCTTTGCCTGCACCATCATCGTCATTTTCACCTTCATCTTTACCTTCATCTTCGCCTGCACCTTCATCTTCACCTGCACCATCACCTTCATCTTCATAATCACCATCACCTTAATTTTCATCTTCACTTTCGCCATCACCTTCATTTTCATCTTTGCCTTCACCATCACCTTCATCTTTGCCTGCACCTTCATCTTCACCTGCACCATCATTTTCACCTTCATATTTACCTTCATCTTCATCTTTGTCTGCACCTTCATCTTCACCTGCACCATCATCTTCACTTTCACCTTCATCTTCATCTTTGTCTGCACCTTCATCTTTGTCTGCACCTTCATCTTCACCTGCACCATCATCTTCACCTTCATTTTCATCTTCATCTTTACCTTCATCGTCATCTTTGCCTGCACCTTCATCTTCACCTGCACCATCATCTTCACCTTCACTTTCACCTTCATATTTACCTTCATCTTCATCTTTGTCTGCACCTTCATCTTCACCTGCACCATCATCTTCACCTTCATTTTCATCTTCATCTTTACCTTCATCGTCATCTTTGTCTGCACCTTCATCTTCACCTGCACCATCACCTTCATCTTCATAATCACCATCACCTTCATTTTCATCTTCACTTTCGCTATCACCTTCATCTTTGCCTTCACCATCACCTTCACCTTCATCTTCACTTTCACCTTCATCTTCACCTGCACCATCATCTTCACCTTCATTTTCATCTTCATCTTTACCTTCATCGTCATCTTTGCCTGCACCTTCATCTTCACCTGCACCATCACCTTCATCTTCACCTTCATTTTCATCTTTACCTTCATCGTCATCTTTGCCTGCACCTTCATCTTCACCTGCACCATCACCTTCATCTTCATAATCACCATCACCTTCATTTTCATCTTCACTTTCGCCATCCCCTTCATCTTTGCCTTCACCATCACCTTCACCTTCATCTTCACCTGCACCATCATCTTCACCTTCATTTTCATCTTCATCTTTACCTTCATATTTACCTTCATCTTCATCTTTGTCTGCACCTTCATCTTCACCTGCACCATCACCTTCATCTTCATAATCACCATCACCTTCATTTTCATCTTCACTTTCGCCATCACCTTCATTTTCGCCTTCACCATCACCTTCATCTTCATCTTTGCCTGCACCTTCATCTTTACTTTCACCATCACCTGCGCCATCACCTTCACATTCACCATCACCTTTACCTTCACTTTCACCTTCATCTTTACCTTCACAATCACAATCACCTTCATCTTTGCCTGCACCTTCATCTTCACATTCACCATCACCTTCATCTTTGCCTGCATCATCACCTTCACCCTCAACTTCATCTTCATAATCACCTTCATCTTGACCTTCACCTTCAACTTCATAATCACCTTCACCATCATCTTCATCTTTACCTTCACCTTCACCTTCACCTTCATCTTCACTTTAATGGAGGTTAATGTGTGTCTTTATTACCCAAAAAATTTTTGGACACTGAATTTTTTAAACTTAATTTTTTTGGCGTTTGAATTTTGTGAACTACATTTTTTTACATCAAATTATGCTGAAAATTTCAGTGAAACAATTCTGTGTATAAAAATGCAGTGTTTTCAAAGTCAGTGCTGAAAAAATCAGTGTATAAAAATTTGGTGTAAAAAAATTAGTCTATAAAACTTTAGTGTAAAAAAAAATTCAGTCTATAAAAATTCAGTGTAAAAAAAATAGTCTATAAAATCCAGTGTATAAAAATTCTGTGTTAAAAAATTCAGTGTAAAAAAAAATCAGTCTATAAAAATCCAATGTATAAAAATTCAGTGTAAATACCTTCAGTGTAAAAAAAATCAGTCTATTAAAATTCAGTGTAAAAAAAAATCAGTCTATTAAAATCTAGTCCACAAAAATGTAGTGTAAATAAATTCAGTGTAAAAAAATAGTCTATAAAAATCCAGTGTATGAAAAATCAGTGTAAATAAATTCAATGTAAAAAAAATAGTCTATAAAAATTTAGTGTAAAAAAAATAGTCTATAAAAATCCAGTGTATAAAAATTCTGTGTTAAAAAATTCAGTGTAAAAAAAAATCAGTCTATAAAAATCCAATGTTTAAAAATTCAGTGTAAATACCTTCAGTGTAAAAAAAATCAGTCTATTAAAATTCAGTGTAGAAAAAAAAATCAGTCTATTAAAATCTAGTCTACAAAAATTCAGTGTGAATAAATTCAGTGTAAAAAAAATAGTCTATAAAAATCCAGTGTATAAAAAATCCAGTGTAAATAAATTCAGTGTAAAAAAATTAGTCTATAAAATTCTATGTAAAATAAAATCAGTCTATAAAAATCCAGTGTATAAAATTTCAGTGTAAATAAATTCAGTGTAAAAAAATTAGTCTATAAAAATTAAGTGTAAAAAAAATTGTGCTGAAAAAGTCAGTGTACAGAAATTCAGTGTAAAAAATTACTCTAAATAAATTCAGTGTAAAAAAATTTGTGTATAAAAATTCAGTGTAAATAAATTCAGTGTAAAAAAATTGTCTAAAAAAATTCAGTGTAAAAAAAAACAGTCTATAAAAAGCCATTGTATAAAAATTCAGTGTAAATAAATTCAGTGTAAAATTTGTGTCTATAAAATTCAGTGTAAACAAAATTCAGTGCTTGAAAAGCCCAGTGTATAAAAATTCAGTGTAAAAAAAAAAAGTCTATAAAAATTCAGTGTGTAAAAATTCAGTGTAAATAAATTCAGTGCTTTAAAAGTCCGGTGTATAAAAATTCAGTGTAAATAAACTCAGTGTAAAAAAATTAGTCTAAAAAAATTCAGAGTAAAAAAAATCAGTCTATAAAAAGCCATTGTATAAAAATTTAGTGTAAATAAATTCAGTGTAAAAATTGTGTCTATAAAATTCAGTGTAAAAAAAATTCAGTGCTTGAAAAGTTCAGTGTAAAAAAAAAAAAAGTCTATAAAAATCCAGTGTGTAAAAAAAATTCAGTGTAAATAAATCCAGTGCTTTAAAAGTCAGGTGTATAAAAATTCAGTGTAAATAAATTCAGTGCCAAAACATTCACTGTTTCAAAAAGCAAGACTCATTTCCGGTCATTTAAGAGTGAAGCAATCGCGCCTGTCTCAGAAGCAGCCAATGAGCTGTCAAGTTGGAAGTCACGTGACTTGCAAAAGAGCATCAAAAAGGCAGTGAAGTGGGCTACCTGGACATAATGGTGACAATCTGCACTTTTGACTGACATACCAAGCTCTGCTTCATGCAGACTGGGCACAAACACAGTGGGCGGGGCTTGTTTATGGTGTGCAGCAAAGTTCTGCAGAACCGTGATATTATATCCAATAAGTGGATGTTTTTTACTCTTTGCGTTTATGTTTCACCTTGTTTGTTGCATCTTTGTTGTTCTTGCTGGATTATAAAAGATGTCCATCATGGAGGCTGTCTGGAAGTAGAGGAGCAACGTTCATATATTCTCAATATTCAATCTTTTATTGTTCATAGATAGTATTGTAAATCCCACATTATGCACTTGTATGTACATTCTAAGTGTCTTTTCAGTAAAAAACTAAACAGACTATCTCAAAAACGGAATGAATTTCAGTTTTTTTTTACTGAATTATGTGACTCAGAATGTACATAAAATATAGAATGTGGGATTTATAATATTAACTATGAACAATAAAAGACTGAATATTGAGAATATATGAATGTTGCTCATCTACTTCCAGACAGCCTCCTTGATGGACATATTTTATAATCCAGCAAGAATAACAAAGATGCAACAAACGAGGTGAAACATGAAAGCAAAAGGATAAGTCTGAGTCTTACTTTTTGATGCAACAAATTTTTCGACACTGAATTTTCATACACAGATTTTTTTTACACTGAATTTTTATACACTAAATTTTTTATACTGAATTTTTCAAACTGAATCTTATACAATGAATTTTTTTTTACACAAATTGTTTTACACTGAATTTCCATACACTGGATTTTTATACACTAAATTGTTTTACACTGAACTTTTTACACTAAATTTTATACACTGAATTTTTATACACAACATTTTTTCACAGGGAATTTCTCACACGGAATTCAGCAGTGAATTTTCATTCATTACATTTTCTTTACATTGAATTTTTTTACACTGATTTTTGTACACTGAATTTTTATACAGTGAATTTCTTACACTGAATTTGAATATTGATTTTTTTTACACTACATTTTTTACAATTAATTTTTCAAACTGAATCTTATACACTGAATTGTTTTATACAAATTGTTTTACACTGAATTTTCATACACTGAATTTGTTTTACACAAAAAAAATTTGCACTGAATTTTTATACACTGAATGTTTTCACGCTGATTTTTTTATAATGCTTTTTTTTTACCAAATTTTTATACACTGAATTTTCATACATTACATTTTCTTTACATTGTTTTTTTTACACTGATTATTGTACACTGAATTTTTATACACTACATTTTTTACACTGAATTTTTCAAACTGAATCTTATACACTGAATTTTTTACACAAATTGTTTTACACTGAATTTTCATTCACTGAATTTTCATTCACTGAATTTTTTATACACTGAATTTTTTCTCACTGAATGTTCACACACTGAATTTTTATACACTGATTTCTTTCCAGTGAATATAAAAACACTACATTTTTGACACTGAATTTTTATACACAAAATGTTCTTTACATTGAATTTTCTTACACTGAATTGTCATACATTACATTTTCTTTACACCGATTTTTGTACACTGAATTTGTATACTTGACACGTTTTACACTGAATCTTTTTTTACTAAAATTATTTTACACTGAATTTTTTTATGCACTGATTTTTTTACACTGAATTTTTTTATGCTCTGATTTTTTTACACTGAATTTAAAAACTACTTTTTTTTACACTGAGTTTTTATACACTATATTTTTTTATACTGAATTTTTATACAGTGAATTTCTTTCACTGAATTTTAATACATTACATTTTCTTTACATTGATTTTTTTTTACACTACATTTTTTACAATTAATTTTTTTTAAACTGAATTTTATACACTGAATTGTTTTAGAGTTAGTTAGAGTTAGAGTTAGAGTTAGAGTTAGAGTTTATTTCGAACATGCAAGCATACAACATGATACATCACAATTTCCAGTTTCTCTTTTCAACATGTTCGAAAAGGAGTAGGAAGAAGCAGAGCTTATTTAATCCTACCCCTTTTCTTTACATAACAGTTGCTGAAACTTTTTTATTCACTTCCTGTTCTCAATTTATTCACAATAAACTCCATAGGTAATCACAATAAAAATAAATAAATAAATACTAATAAGAATTTAATAATAATAATTGGTGAAGAAAGTCATATTTAATATGATGAGATAAGTAAGATTACTTTAAGAATGAATGAATGGATGGATGAAATAAATTTAGAATGTTTGTCATAAATTTAGAATTTTAGACAAATTGTTTTACACTGAATTTTCATACATTACATTTTCTTGACATTACATTTTTTTACACAAATTGTTTTTTCATTGACTGAATTTTGACTGAATTTTTTATACACTGAATTTTTTCACACTGAATGTTCACACACTGAATTTTTTTTACACTGATTTCTTTACAGTGAATTTAAAAACACTACATTTTTTTACACTGAATGTTTGTACACAAAATGTTCTTTCTTTTTTTTTTACTTTTTACATAAAACATTTTTACACTGAATTTGTATACAGTGAATTTCTTACACTGAATTTTCATACATTACATTTTCTTTACATTTAATTTTTTTACACCGATTTTTGTACACTGAATTTGTATACACTACATTTTTTACACTGAATCTTATACACTGAATTTTTTTACACAAATTGGTTTACACTGAATTTTCATACACTGATTTTTTTATGCACTGATTTTTTTTACACTGAATTTAAAAACACTAAAAAAAAATGTACACTGAGTTTCTATACACTACATTTTTTTACACTGAATTGTTATACAGTGAATTTCTTACACTGAATTTTATTACATTACATTTTTTTACAATGAATTTTTTACACCGATTTTTGTACACTGAATTTGTATACACTAAATTTTTTACACTGAATTTTTCTACACACATTTTTTTACACTGAATTTTCATACACTGATTTTTTTATGCACTGAATTTTAATACATGACATTTTCTTTACATTGATTTTTTTTACACTACATTTTTTAACAATTATTTTTTTCAAACTGAATCTTATACACTGAATTGTTTTACACAAATTGTTTTACACTGAATTTTCATACACTGAATTTTCATACACTGATTTTTTTACACTGAATTTTTATACAGCGAATTTCTTACACAGAATTTGAATACATTACATTTTCTTTACATAGATTTTTTTACACTACATTTTTTACAATTAATTTTTCAAACTGAATCTTATACGCTGAATTTTTTTTACACAAATTGTTTTACACTGAATTTTCATACACTGTTTTCTTATGTACTGATTTTTTTACACTGAATTTAAAAACATTGCATTTTTTTACACTGAGTTTTTATACACTACATTTTTTTTACACTGAATTTTTATACAGTGAATTTCCTACACTGAATTTTAATACATTACATTTTCTTTACATTGATTTTTTTTTTTTACACTACATTTTTTACAATTAATTTTTCAAACTGAATCTTATACGCTGAATTTTTTTTACACAAATTGTTTTACACTGAATTTTCATACACTGTTTTTTTATGTACTGATTTTTTTACACTGAATTTAAAAACATTGCATTTTTTTACACTGAGTTTTTATACACTACATTTTTTTTACACTGAATTTTTATACAGTGAATTTCTTACACTGAATTTTCATACATTACATTTTCTTTACATAGATTTTTTTACACTACATTTTTTACAATTAATTTTTCAAACTGAATCTTATACACTGAATTTTTTTTACACAAATTGTTTTACACTGAATTTTCACACACTGTTTTTTTATGTACTGATTTTTTTACACTGAATTTAAAAACATTAAATTTTTTTACACTGAGTTTTTATACAGTACATTTTCTTTACACTGAATTTTTATACAGTGAATTCCTTACACTGAATTTTAATACATTACATTTTCTTTACATTGATTTTTTTTTTTACACTACATTTTTTTACAATAAATTTTTCGAACTGAATCTTATACACTGAATTTTTTTTACACTGAATTTTTTTATACACTACATTTTTTTACACAGAATTTTAAAAACACAGAATTTGTTTTAATGAAATTGTCAGCATAATTGGATGTAAAAAATAAAATATATATAAAAAAATAAAATTCAGATACATATATTCAGTGTAAAAAAAAAAAAAGCTTTTGACATTAACCTCCATAACTTTCTCCTTGACTTTCACTTTCATCTTCACGCCGCACAGGAAGTCATGTAACTTTTCTCCGGCAGTGGCCCTCAACTTCCAGACCCCCAAGAAGGAGATGCACATCAACCAGGGCCGCTTCTTACCCAATGGGGCGTGCGGTTACATCCTCAAAGAGGACTTCCTCAGGGACCCGTCCTCCGACTTTGACCCCAACGTGCTCTCCAGGGGGCCGTGGCTGACACCCAAGATGCTGAATGTCATGGTGACCCTGGCGCCTTTTTCAACTGTCACTTTTAGCACACTAATGACATCAACACAAGAGAAAAGATCACTTTATCTGTTACAATAGAAGGAAAACAAACTTCTCCATCACATAAATATCATCGTTTTTTTAGTCTTACCTTCACAATGAAGGACAATACCATTTATAATATAATGTGTTTAGCACAGCCACTTATCAGCCTACATCACTCAGTATCGCCCCCAAACCTTTTAAGTGGTACTGCAGCTTTATATTTACTGTATACTTGCTAAAAAACTCTCCGTCTTGATGGTACTTTTTTTTGTGGCAGGTAAAAAAAAAAAAAGTCCTGTATATGACCGTGCCGTGTGTATTATGGGATGCATCGCAGGTGATCTCAGCTCAGCAGCTACCGAAACTCAACGAGGAGAAGCAGAAGTCCATCGTGGACCCCCTGGTGAGAGTGGAGGTCTACGGCGTGCCGGCGGACAACGCCAGCAAGCAGACGCACTACATCGAGAACAACGGTGAGCGGCGTGCACACACACACACACACACACACACACACACACACACACACACACACACACACACACACACACACACACACACACACTCTTGTATTTCTTACCTTCTTGGTACCTGAGAAAAAGGCCTCCCCCTTTAGGACCAGCCTTTCTAGATATATAAAGAAGTGTATTTACAACATTAATAATATATACATACTATGCAAATATAAAAAAGCATGTTGTGAAAAATAAGTTGGAATTTCGCAAGAAAAAGTTCACAATTTCACAAGAAAAACTTAGAATGTTGGCAGTATTATAGTAAAAGTCGTCATTTTACTCAACGCAAGTCAACATTTTACAAGAAAAATTGAACATTTGTGCAATATTATGATAAAAGTTGGAATTTTACTCAATAACAGTCGCAATTTTACAAGAAAAGCTTCAAATTTGGGCAATTTTATGAAAAGAGTCGCAATTTTACTCGACAAGTCACAATTTTTCAAGAAAACTTAAAAATGTTGGCAATATTATAATAATAATCGGAATTTTTCTGGGCAAAAGTCAAATTTTTCCTCTAAAAATGTCACTATTTTATGGACACCCTTTCTAGATATATAAAGAAGTGTATTTACAACATTAATAATATATACATACTATGCAAATGTAAAAAAGTTTCTTGTGAAAAATGAGAAAAAGAAAATAAAAAGGTCACAACTTCGCAAGAAAAACTTAGAATGTTGGCAGTATTATAATAAAAGTCGTCATTTTACTCAACGCAAGTCAACATTTTACAAGAAAAACGGAACATTTGTGCAATATTATGATAAAAGTTGGAATTTTACTCAATAACAGTCGCAATTTTACAAGAAAAGTTTCAAATTTGGGCAATTTTATGAAAAGAGTCGCAATTTTACTCGACAGAAGTCACAATTTTATGAGAAAACTTAAAAATGTTGGCAATATTATAATAATAATCGGAATTTTGCTGGGCAAATCTCAAATTTTTCCTCTAAAAATTTCACTATTTTAGGACCACCCTTTCTAGATATATAAAGAAGTGTATTTACAACATTAATAATATATACATACTATGCAAATATAAAAAAGCTTGTTGTGAAAAATGAGTTGGAATTTCACAAGAAAAAGGTCACAGTTTCACAAGAAAAACTTAGAATGTTGGCAGTATTATAATAAAAGTCGTCATTTTACTAAACGCAAGTCAACATTTTACAAGAAAAACTGAACACGTGTGCAATATTATGATAAAAGTTGGAATTTTACTCAATAACAGTCGCAATTTTACAAGAAAAGCTTCAAATTTGGGCAATTTTATGAAAAGAGTCGCAATTTTACTCGACAAGTCACAATTTTTCAAGAAAACTTAAAAATGTTGGCAATATTATAATAATAATCGGAATTTTTCTGGGCAAAAGTCAAATTTTTCCTCTAAAAATGTCACTATTTTATGAACACCCTTTCTAGATATATAAAGATGTGTATTTACAACATTAATAATATATACATACTATGTAAATATAAAAAGTTTCTTGTGAAAAATGAGAAAAATAAAATAAAAAGGTCACAACTTCACAAGAAAAACTTAGAATGTTGGCAGTATTATAATAAAAGTCGTCATTTTACTCAACGCAAGTCAACATTTTACAAGAAAAACGGAACATTTGTGCAATATTATGATAAAAGTTGGAATTTTACTCAATAACAGTCGCAATTTTACAAGAAAAGTTTCAAATTTGGGCAATTTTATGAAAAGAGTCGCAATTTTACTCGACAGAAGTCACAATTTTATGAGAAAACTTAAAAATGTTGGCAATATTATAATAATAATCGGAATTTTGCTGGGCAAATCTCAAATTTTTCCTCTAAAAATTTCACTATTTTAGGACCACCCTTTCTAGATATATAAAGATGTGTATTTACAACATTAATAATATATACATACTATGCAAATATAAAAAAGCTTGTTGTGAAAAATGAGTTGGAATTTCACAAGAAAAAGGTCACAGTTTCACAAGAAAAACTTAGAATGTTGGCAGTATTATAATAAAAGTCGTCATTTTACTCAACGCAAGTCAACATTTTACAAGAAAAACTGAACACGTGTGCAATATTATGATAAAAGTTGGAATTTTACTCAATAACAGTCGCAATTTTACAAGAAAAGCTTCAAATTTGGGCAATTTTATGAAAAGAGTCGCAATTTTACTCGACAAGTCACAATTTTTCAAGAAAACTTAAAAATGTTGGCAATATTATAATAATAATCGGAATTTTTCTGGGCAAAAGTCAAATTTTTCCTCTAAAAATGTCACTATTTTATGAACACCCTTTCTAGATATATAAAGATGTGTATTTACAACATTAATAATATATACATACTATGCACATATAAAAAAGCTTGTGAAAAATGAGAAAAAGAAAAGAAAAAGGTCAGAACTTCACAAGAAAAACTTAGAATGTTGGCAGTATTATAATTAAAGTCAATCAATCAATCAATCAATGTTTATTTATATAGCCCTAAATCACAAGTGTCTCAAAGTCGTCATTTTACTCAACGCAAGTCAAAATTTTACAAGAAAAACTGAACATTTGTGCAATATTATGATAAAAGTTGGAATTTTACTCAATAACAGTCGCAATTTTACAAGAAAAGCTTCAAATTTGGGCAATTTTATGAAGAGAGTCGCAATTTTACTCGACAAAAGTCACAATTTTTCAAGAAAACTTAAAAATGTTGGCAATATTATAATAATAATCGGAATTTTTCTGGGCAAAAGTCAAATTTTTCCTCTAAAAATGTCACTATTTTATGAACACCCTTTCTAGATATATAAAGAAGTGTATTTACAACATTAATACAATATACATACTATGCAAATGTAAAAAAGTTTCTTGTGAAAAATGAGAAAAATAAAATAAAAAGGTCACAATTTCACAAGAAAAACTTAGAATGTTGGCAGTATTATAATAAAAGTCGTCATTTTACTCAACCCAAGTCAAAATTTTACAAGAAAAACGGAACATTTGTGCAATATTATGATAAAAGTTGGAATTTTACTCAATAACAGTCGCAATTTTACAAGAAAAGTTTCAAATTTGGGCAATTTTATGAAAAGAGTCCCAATTTTACTCGACAAAAGTCACAATTTTATGAGAAAACTTAAAAATGTTGGCAATATTATAATAATAATCGGAATTTTGCTGGGCAAATCTAAAATTTTTCCTCTAAAAATTTCACTATTTTAGGACCACCCTTTCTAGATATATAAAGATGTGTATTTACAACATTAATAATATATACATACTATGCAAATATAACAAAGCTTGTTGTGAAAAATGAGTTGGAATTTCACAAGAAAAAGGTCACAGTTTCACAAGAAAAACTTAGAATGTTGGCAGTATTATAGTAAAAGTCGTCATTTTACTAAACGCAAGTCAACATTTTACAAAAAAAACTGAACATTTGTGCAATATTATGATAAAAGTTGGAATTTTACTCAATAACAGTCGCAATTTTACAAGAAAAGTTTCAAATTTGGGCAATTTTATGAAAAGAGTCGCAATTTTACTCGACAAAAGTCACAATTTTATGAGAAAACTTTCCAATTTTGGCAATATTATAACAATCATCGGAATTTTGCTTGGCAAAAGTCAAAATTTTACTCAAAAAATGTCACTATTTTATGAACACCCTTTCTAGATATATAAAGATGTGTATTTACAACATTAATAACATATACATACTATGCAAATATAAAAAAACTTGTTGTGAAAAATGAGAAAAATTTAAAAAAAAGGTCAGAATTTCACAAGAAAAACTTAGAATGTTGGCAGTATTATAATAAAAGTCGTCATTTTACTCAACGCAAGTCAACATTTTACAAGAAAAACTGAACATTTGTGCAATATTATGATAAAAGTTGGAATTTTACTCAATAAGTGAAGTGAAGTGAAGTGAATTCTATTTATATAGCGCTTTTCTCTAGTGACTCAAAGCGCTTTACAGTCGCAATTTTACAAGAACAGCTTCAAATTTGGGCAATTTTATGAAAAGAGTCGCAGTTTTACCCGACAAAAGTCACAATTTTATGAGAAAACCTTAAAATGTTGGCAATATTATAATAATAATCGGAATTTTGCTGGGCAAAAGTCAAATTTTTCCTCAAAAAATGTCACTATTTTAGGACCACCTTTTCTAGATGTATAAAGATGTGTATTTACAACATTAATAATATATACATACTATGCACATATAAAAAAGCTTGTTGTGAAAAATGAGAAAAAGAAAAGAAAAAGGTCAGAACTTCACAAGAAAAACTTAGAATGTTGGCAGTATTATAATTAAAGTCAATCTATCAATCAATCAATGTTTATTTATATAGCCCTAAATCACAAGTGTCTCAAAGTCGTCATTTTACTCAACGCAAGTCAAAATTTTACAAGAAAAACTGAACATTTGTGCAATATTATGATAAAAGTTGGAATTTTACTCAATAACAGTCGCAATTTTACAAGAAAAGCTTCAAATTTGGGCAATTTTGTAAAAAGAGTTGCAATTTTACTCGACAAAAGTCACAATTTTTCAAGAAAACTTAAAAATGTTGGCAATATTATAATAATGAACGGAATTTTGCTTGGCAAAAGTCAAATTTTTCCTCTAAAAATGTCACTATTTTAGGAACACCTTTTCTAGATATATAAAGAAGTGTATTTACAACATTAATAATATATACATACTATGCAAATATAAAAAAGCTTGTTGTGAAAAATGAGAAGAAGAAAACAAAAAGGTCACAACTTCACAAGAAAAACTTAGAATGTTGGCAGTATTATAATAAAAGTCGTCATTATACTCAACGCAAGTCAAAATTTTAAAAGAAAAACGGAACATTTGTGCAATATTATGATAAAAGTTGGAATTTTACTCAATAACAGTCGCAATTTTACAAGAACAGCTTCATATTTGGGCAATTTTATGGAGAGTTGCAATTTTACTCGACAAAAGTCACAAATTTATGAGAAAACCTTAAAATGTTGGCAATATTATAATAATAATCGGAATTTTGCTTGGCAAAAGTCAAATTTTTCCTCAAAAAATGTCATTATTTTAGAAACACCCTTTCTAGATATATAAAGATGTGTATTTACAACATTAATAATATATACATACTATGCAAATATAAAAAAGCTTGTTGTGAAAAATGAGTTGGAATTTCACAAGAAAAAGGTCACAGTTTCACAAGAAAAACTTAGAATGTTGGCAGTATTATAATAAAAGTCGTCATTTTACTAAACGCAAGTCAACATTTTACAAAAAAAACTGAACATTTGTGCAATATTATGATAAAAGTTGGAATTTTACTCAATAACAGTCGCAATTTTACAAGAAAAGCTTCAAATTTGGGCAATTTTATGAAAAGAGTCGCAATTTTACTCGACAAAAGTCACAATTTTATGAGAAAACCTTAAAATGTTGGCAATATTATAATAATAATCAGAATTTTGCTTGGCAAAAGTCAAAATTTTACTCGAAAAATGTCACTATTTTACGAGAAAAAAAAAAATTGGCAATATTGTGACAAAAGTCCGAATTTTATACGACAAATGTCGCCATTTTGCATTAAAAAGTAATAATTTTACGAGAAAATATTGCAATATTACAGAAACAGAAAGAACATGAGAAATTGTTCCCAATTTTATAAGAAAAAAGTCGACACATTGTGACAAAAAGACTGCTTTTAGGTTATTTTTGTAATTGTTTTTTAATCTTCATTATTTACTTCAAGTTATTACAGTATGTCTCTATATACATATTTATTTCATTTTTTTAAATCATTTTGGCCAAAGGGGGCGCATTTCAATTTCTGACACACACTTGTTATTTCATATGTTGACCAGAGGGGGAGCACTTTTAAAAGCGACACACAGTCAATTTGAAAAATCCCTCCTTTTAGGGACCACCCTCATTTTGATAGATGTCACCACCAGGGGGTGCAAATGAGACATTGTCTATTAGATGCAATGTTATTGGGACCATGATTTATGTCATCACTTGTTCACACCTCCTCATATGGAAGATACTTTTCCTTCTTCATGTCTCAAGAAAGGTGGAAATACAAGAACGCACACACACACACACACACACACACACCGGTGTCACCGTGTCAGTCATGATGTGACCCCGGGGTGCAGGTTTCAACCCCGTGTGGAACGAGCGGTTCCAGTTCAGCGTCCTGGTTCCTGAGCTGGCCCTGGTGAGGTTCGTGGTGGAGGACCACGACACCACGTCACAGAACGATCTGGTGGGACATTTCTGCCTCCCACTCACAAGTCTGCAGAACGGTAAAGAAGACCCTCAATGATCATTTTAAACTGTTTTTTTTTTTTTCTTTTTTACTTTATTTTTTACTTTATTGATCTCAATTCTTCATTTTGAATTCTAATTGATCTCAATTCATTTTAAATTACAACGGATCTCAATCACTATTTTTAAATAAATGACAGCTGACGTAATAATTAATTGATCTCATTAATGAATTTGAAATACAATTATTTATTTATTTCAATAAATTTTCATTACAATTTATGTCAATAATTAATTTAATTGTCAATTAATAATCAATTTTGATGTTCAAATAATCTCAGTAAAGGGGAATTGCAATTGATATTGATAATTAATTTAAATTTCAACAAAAGTGAATTACAATTGATATAAATAATTAATTTAAATTGCAATTTATCTCAATAATGAATTGAAATTGCAATGAATTTCAATAATTATTTCAAATTACAATTGATCTAATGAAGATTTTAGTTTTTCAATTGATCATCCATATACTGAATTTAAGATACAGTTAAGTCCAATAATGCGTTTTAAATGACAATTGATTTAATAGTTAATTTTTAATTTCAAATGACCTCAATAATAAATGTAACTTACAATTGATCACAATAACAAATTCAAATTAAATTGATTTCAATACTACATTGAAATTACAATCATGTTCAAGAATTAATTTTATTACAATTGATCTCAGTAATAAATTGAAATTGCAATCCAGTTCAATAATTTATTTTAGAACAATCAGTCTTAATGAAAAATTTAAATTTCAATTGATCTCAATAATGAATTTAAATTACAATTGAGTCCAATAATTATTTTTAAATGACAATTGATTTAATAGTTAATTTTTTATTTCAATTGACCTCAATAATAAATGTAAATTACAATTGATCTCAATAACAAATTTAATTTAATTAATTTCAATAATAAATGTAAATTACAATTGATCTCAATAACAAATTTAATTAAATTGATTTCAATAATACATTTAAATTACAATCCAGTTCAATAATTTATTTTATAACAGGCAGTCTCAATGATCAATTTAAATTTCAATTGATCTCAATAATGAATTTAAATTACAATTGAGTCCAATAATTATTTTTAAATGACAACAGATTTGATAGTTAATTTTCCATTTCAATTGATCTCAATAATAAATTCAAATTACAATTAAGTTCAATAATTTATTTTAGAACAATCAGTCTCAATTAAACATTTAGATTTCAATTGATCTCAATGAATTTAAATTACAATTGAGTCAATTACAATAATTATTTTTAAATGACAATTGATTTAATAGTTAATGTTTCATTTCAATTGACCTCAATAATAAATGTAAATTACAATTGATCTCAATAACAAATTTAATTAAATTGATTTCAAAAATACATTGAAATTACAATCCAGTTCAATAATTTATTTTAGAACAATCAGTCTCAATGATCAATTTACATTTCAATTGATCTCAATAATGAATAGAGTCCAATAATTATTTTTAAATGACAACTGATTTAATAGTTAATTTTCCATTTCAATTGATCTCAATAATAAATTCAAATTACAATTAAGTTCAATAATTAATTTTATTACAGTCAATCTCAATAATAAATTGAAATTCCAATGTATCTCAATAATTTATTTGAAATCACAATTAATCTCTTTTAATTATTTAAAATTATAATTGATCTTAAAAATTCCTTTTAAATGACACGTTTTGAGACATGTTTCATCAACACCTCCATTGAGAAAATATTATTGATCATTTCCGCAGGTTATCGCCACGTTCCGCTTCTCAACAAGAACGGTGACGCCATCGCCGCGTCCGGGCTCTTCGTGCACGTCATGCTCTTGGACGCCGAGTCGTGAAAAAAAGGTGCAAGTGAACACGTTTGTCACTTGTGTTACCAAACAATGGCTGTTGCTATGCAAACAATACGGAAACCAAAATGAACAAACGAGGAGTTGTTGTGTGGGCTGGAAAGGAAGACGATGAAGAAATGATTTAATTTATGCTGACTTTTTAATAACTGTCGTTATTACGTCAACTGGCTATGAAAGCAAATATTAAATATTGGAAGAACAACACAAAGAACAACACAATTTTTTTTTCATAATATTCTGTCATTCATAATTATTCGTAATAACTTTATTTTGACGCACAATTTGACCGCCTCAAATAAAAACATGCCAACAAGTGCGTTTTGAGTGCTTATTTGATGAAATATTAGGTCACTAGACGAGTGGGAATGCTCCAATGCTGAAGTTGAACTGAAATACTGACAGAATGTAGTAAGAATAGTTTGAATTTCCAGGAAAATCGGAAATTGGTTTGGAACTTGGGAAAGTGTTAGTTGGACGAGTGGAATGTGTTGAAGGTGGAATGGTTTGAAAAATGTGGGGATTGCGGAAGTTTGAAAAACGTATAATTCAGTTTGAATGGGAAAATGTCCCTGAAAACTGGAAATCCGGGAATTTTTTTTTTTTAATTGTTGAAGGAGGGCATACATATTTGAACAGGCTGAATATTTTAAAGTAGGAACGGTTTGAATCCGATAAAAAAACGTGGGAGTTGTGGAACTTTGAAGAATGTCCCATTCTTTTCAATGGGAATTTCGGGAAAAGCGGGAATTTTTTTGGAAAATGTTTAAAAGACTTGAACGTTCTGAATAAGTTGAAATGGTTGGTGTTGGAATTTTTCAAATCGGTCGAGAAATGTTGACGTAGTAACATTTTTAATTGAGAAATGGTATTAAGGAATTCCAGGAATTTCGGGAAAACCGGGAATTTTTTGCAGTTAAAAAAAAACCTTTGTTTTTTTTGTCCTGATTAAGAGGAATGTTTGGACGGTTGAAGTGGGTTGAAAAATGTGGAAGGAGTCGTCGCCAGAAAAAAGGGTGGGAATAGGTCTTTGGAAAACCAGGAATTCTAGAAAATCCTGGAACTTTTTTGAATTTGGAATAACAATAGTTTGAATTTCCAGGATGAGTGGAATATGTTGAAGGTGGAATGGTTTGAACTGGTTGAAAAATGTGGAAATGGTGGAAGTTGGAAAAATGTCCCTGAAAACGGGAAATTCTTGGAAATCTGTGAAAAAAAATGTCATTGTTGAAGGAGAGCACACAATTTTGAACAGGCTGAATATTTTGGAGTTGGAACGGTTTGAATCCGATAAAAAAATGTGGGAGTTGTGGAACTTTTGAAAAATGTCCCATTGTTTTCAATGGGAATTTCGGGAAAAGCGGGAATTTTTTGGAAAATGTTTTATAGACTTGAACGTTCTGAATGAGTAGAAATGGTTGGTGTTGGAATTTTTCAATTCGGTCGAGAAATGTTGAAGTAGTAAAATTTTTAATTGAGATATGGTAATAAGGGATTTCGGGAAAACCAGTTCAAAAAACAACTTTGTTTTTCGATTAAGAGGAATGTTTTGACGGTGGAACGATTGAATGGTGAAAAGGTGGGAATTCCTGGAGTTTTTTTGAACTTGGAAAAACTATAGTTTGAATGTCCAGGATGAGTGGAATATGTTGAAGGTGGAATGGTTTGAATAGTTTGAAAAATGTGGAAATGGGGGACATTTGAAAAATGGCCAACTTATTTTGAATGGGAAAATGTCCCTGAAAACTGGGAAATCTGGGAATTTTTTTTAAATGGTTGAAGGAGACCACACCATTTTGAACAGGCTGAATATTTTTAAGTTGGAAGGGTTTGAATCGGATAAAAAAAAATGTGGAAATGGTGGACGTTTGAAAAATGGCCAATTCATTTTGAATGGGAAAATGTCCCTGAAAACTGGAAATCCGGGAATTTATTTTTTTTAATTGTTGAAGGAGAGCACACAATTTTGAACAGGCGGAAAATTTTGGAGTTGGAACGGTTTGAATCAGATTTTTAAAAATATGGGAGTTGTGGAACTTTGGAAAATGTCCCATTCTTTTCAATGGGAATTTCATGGAAATTTGGGAATTTCGGAAAAAGCGGGAATATTTTGGAAAATGTCTAAAAGACTTGAACGTTCTGAATGAGTCGAAATGGTTGGTGTTGGAATTTTTCAAATCGGTCGAGAAATGTTGAAGTAGTGACATTTTTAATTGAGAAATGGTACTAAGGAATTCCAGGAATTTCGGGAAACCCGGGAATTTTCCAGTTCAAAAAACAACTTTGTTTTTCGTCCTGATTAAGTGGAATGTTTTGACGGTGGAACAATGGAATATGTTGAAGGTGGAATGGTTTGAATAGCTTGAAATATGTGGAAATGGTGGACGTTTGAAAAATGGCCAATTCATTTTAAATGGGAAAATGTCCCTGAAAACTGGGAAATCTGGGAATTTTTTTCAATGGTTGAAAGAGACCACACAATTTTGAACAGGCTGAATATTTTGGAGTTGAAACGGTTTGAATCGGAAAAAAAAAATGTGGGAATTGTGGAACTTTGAAAAATGTCCCATTCTTTTCAATGGGAATTTTGGGAAAAGCTGGAATTTTTGGGAATGTTTGGTGTTGGAATTTTTCAATTCGGTCGAGAAATGTTGAAGTAGTAACATTTTTAATTGAGAAATGGTATTAAGGAATTCCAGGAATTGCGGGAAAACCGGGAATTTTTTGCAGTTAAAAAAAAACTTTGTTTTTTTTGTCCTGATTAAGAGGAATGTTTGGACGGTTGAAGTGGGTTGAAAAATGTGGAAGGAGTCGTCGCCAGAAAAAAGGGTGGAAATAGGGCTTTGGAAAACCAGGAATTCTAGAAAATCCTGGAACTTTTTTGAATTTGGAATAACAATAGTTTAAATTTCCAGGATGAGTGGAATATGTTGAAGGTGGACTGGTTTGAACCGGTTGAAAAATGTGGAAATGGTGGAAGTTTGAAAAATGTCCAAATCATTTTGAATGGGAAAAATGTCCCTGAAAACTGGAAATTCTTGGAAATCCGTGAAAAAAATTGTCATTGTTGAAGGAGAGCACACCATTTTGAACAGGCTGAATATTTTGGAGTTGGAACGGTTTGAATCCGATAAAAAAATGTGGGAGTTGTGGAGCTTTTGAAAAATGTCCCATTCTTTTCAATGGGAATTTCGGGAAAAGCGGGAATTTTTTGGAAAATGTTTTATAGACTTGAACGTTCTGAATGAGTAGAAATGGTTGGTGTTGGAATTTTTCAAATCGGTCGAGAAATGTTGAAGTAGTAACATTTTTAATTGAGAAATGGTATTAAGGAATTCCAGGAATTTCGGGAAAACCGGGAATTTTTTGCAGTTAAAAAAAAAACCTTTGTTTTTTTTGTCCTGATTAAGAGGAATGTTTGGACGGTTGAAGTGGGTTGAAAAATGTGGAAGGAGTAGTAGCCAGAAAAAAGGGTGGAAATAGGGCTTTGGGAAAACCAGGAATTCTGGAAAATCCTGGAATTTTTTTTTAACATGGAAAAAGAGTAGTTTAAATTTCCAGGATGAGTGGAATATGAAAAATGGCCAATTCATTTTAAACGAGAAAAAAATGTCCCGGAAAACCTGGAATTCAGGGAAATCTGGGAATTTTTGGAATTTGTCAAGGGAAAGCCTGCGATTCCTGAATAGGCTGAACAGTTTTAATCAGATGAAAAATGTGGGAGTTGTGGAACTTTGAAGAATGTCCCATTGATTTCAATGGGAATTTCCCAAAATTTGGGAATTTCGGGAAAAGGGGGAATTTTTTTGAAAATGATTTTTTCAAAAACTTGAATGGTCTGAATAAGTTGAAATGGTTGCTGTTGGAATTTTTCAAATCGGTCGAGAAATGTTGAAGTAGTAATATGTTGAATTGAGAAATGGTATTACGGAATTCCTGGAATTTTGGGGAAAACCGGGAATTTTTCCAAATGTGTTTTTTGTCCTGATTAAGAGGAACGTTTTGACGGTGGAACGATTCAAGTGGAAGGCGTAGTCGCCAGAAAAAAGGGTGGAAATAGGGCTTGGGAAAACCAGGAATTCTGGAAAATCCTGGAATTTTTTTGAACTTGGAAAAACAATAGTTGGAATTTCCAGGATGAGTGGAATATGTTGAAGGTGGTATGGTATGAACTGGTTGAAAAATGTGGAAATGGTGGAAGTTTGAAAAATGGCCGATTCATTTTGAATGGGGAAAATGACCCTGAAAACTGGAAATTCTTGGAAATCCGGGAATTTTTTTAAAATTGTTGAAGGAGAGCACACAATTTTGAACAGGCTGAACATTTTGGAGTTGGAACGGTTTGAATTGGATAAAAAAATGTGGGAGTTGTGGAACTTTGAAAAATGTCCCATTCTTTTCAATGGGAATTTCATGGAAATTTGGGAAGTTCGGGAAAATCTGGAATTTTTTGGAAAATGTTAAAACACTTGAACGTTCTGAATGACTTGAAATGGTTGGTGTTGGAATTTTTCAAATTAGTCGAGAAATGTTGAAGTAGTAACATTTTTAAGTGAGAAACTGTATTAAGGAATTCCTGGAAAACCGGGAATTTTTCCAGTTCAAAAAACAAATTCGTTTTTTGTCCTGATTAAGATGAATGTTTTTACGGTGTAACGGTTGAAGTGGGTTGAAAAATGCGGAAGGAGTAGTCGCCAGAAAAAAGGGTGGAAATAGGGATTGGGAAAACCAAGAATTCTGGAAAATCCTGGAATTTTTTTGAACATGGAAAAAGGGTCGTTTAAATTTCCAGGATGAGTGGAATATGGAATATGAAAAATGGCCAATTCATTTTAAACGAGAAAAAAATGTCCCGGAAAACCTGGAATTCAGGGAAATCTGGGAATTTTTGGAATTTGTCAAGGGAAAGCCTGCGATTCCTGAATAGGCTGAACAGTTTTAATCAGATGAAAAATGTGGGAGTTGTGGAACTTTGAAGAATCTCCCATTGATTTCAATGGGAATTTCCCAAAAATTGGGAATTTCGGGAAAAGGGGGAATTTTTTTGAAAATGTTTTTTTTTTTTAAACTTGAATGGTCTGAATAAGTTGAAATGGTTGCTGTTGGAATTTTTCAAATCGGTCGAGAAATGTTGAAGTAGTAATATGTTGAATTGAGAAATGGTATTACGGAATTCCTGGAATTTTGGGGAAAACCGGGAATTTTTCCAAATTTGTTTTTTGTCCTGATTAAGAGGAACGTTTTGACGGTGGAACGATTCAAGTGGAAGGAGTAGTCGCCAGAAAAAAGGGTGGAAATAGGGCTTGGGAAAACCAGGAATTCTGGAAAATCCTGGAAATTTTTTGAACTTGGAAAAACAATAGTTGGAATTTCCAGGATGAGTGGAATATGTTGAAGGTGGTATGGTATGAACTGGTTGAAAAATGTGGAAATGGTGGAAGTTTGAAAAATGGCCAATTCATTTTGAATGGGGAAAATGACCCTGAAAACTGGAAATTCTTGGAAATCCGGTAATTTTTTTAAATTGTTGAAGGAGAGCACACAATTTTGAACAGTCTGAACATTTTGGAGCAGGAACGGTTTGAATTGGATAAAAAAATGTGGGAGTTGTGGAACTTTGAAAAATGTCCCATTCTTTTCAATGGAAATTTCATGGAAATTTGGGAAGTTCGGGAAAATCTGAAATTTTTTGAAAAATGTTAAAACACTTGAACGTTCTGAATGACTTGAAATGGTTGGTGTTGGAATTTTTCAAATCGGTCGAGAAATGTTGAAGTAGTAAACATTTTAAGTGAGAAACTGTATTAAGGAATTCCTGGAAAACCGGGAATTTTTCAGTTCAAAAAACAAATTTGTTTTTTGTCCTGATTAAGAGGAATGTTTTGACGGTGTAACGGTTGAAGTGGGTTGAAAAATGCGGAAGGAGTAGTCGCCAGAAAAAAGGGTGGAAATAGGGATTGGGAAAACCAAGAATTCTGGAAAATCCTGGAATTTTTTTGAACATGGAAAAAGGGTCGTTTAAATTTCCAGGATGAGTGGAATATGGAATATGAAAAATGGCCAATTCATTTTAAACGAGGAAAAAAATGTCCCGGAAAACCTGGAATTCAGGGACATTTTTGGAATTTGTCAAGGGAAAGCCTGCGATTCCTGAATAGGCTGAACAGTTTTAATCAGATGAAAAATGTGGAAGTTGTGGAACTTTGAAGAATGTCCCATTGATTTCAATGGGAATTTCGGGAAAAGGGAGAATTTTTTTGAAAATGATTTTTTTTTTAAACTTGAATGGTCTGAATAAGTTGAAATGGTTGCTGTTGGAATTTTTCAAATCGGTCGAGAAATGTTGAAGTAGTAATATGTTGAATTGAGAAATGGTATTACGGAATTCCTGGAATTTTGGGGAAAACCGGGAATTTTTCCAAATTTGTTTTTTGTCCTGATTAAGAGGAACGTTTTGACGGTGGAACGATTCAAGTGGAAGGAGTAGTCGCCAGAAAAAAGGGTGGAAATAGGGCTTGGGAAAACCAGGAATTCTGGAAAATCCTGGAATTTTTTTGAACTTGGAAAAACAATAGTTGGAATTTCCAGGATGAGTGGAATATGTTGAAGGTGGTATGGTATGAACTGGTTGAAAAATGTGGAAATGGTGGAAGTTTGAAAAATGGCCGATTCATTTTGAATGGGGAAAATGACCCTGAAAACTGGAAATTCTTGGAAATCCGGTAATTTTTTTAAATTGTTGAAGGAGAGCACACAATTTTGAACAGTCTGAACATTTTGGAGTAGGAACGGTTTGAATTGGATAAAAAAATGTGGGAGTTGTGGAACTTTGAAAAATGTCCCATTCTTTTCAATGGAAATTTCATGGAAATTTGGAAAGTTCGGGAAAATCTGAAATTTTTTGAAAAATGTTAAAACACTTGAACGTTCTGAATGACTTGAAATGGTTGGTGTTGGAATTTTTCAAATCGGTCGAGAAATGTTGAAGTAGTAAACATTTTAAGTGAGAAACTGTATTAAGGAATTCCTGGAAAACTGGGAATTTTTCCAGTTCATAAAACAAATTCGTTTTTTGTCCTGATTAAGAGGAATGTTTTGACGGTGGAACGGTTGAAGTGGGTTGGAAAATGTGGAAGGAGTAGTCGCCAGAAAAAAGGGTGGAAATAGGGCTTTGGAAAACCAGGAATTCTGGAAAATCCTGGAATTTTTTTGAACATGGAAAAAGGGTAGTTTAAATTTCCAGGATGAGTGGAATATGGAATATGAAAAATGGCCAATTCATTTTAAACGAGAAAAAAATGTCCCGGAAAACCTGGAATTCGGGGAAATCTGGGAATTTTTGGAATTTGTCAAGGGAAAGCCTGCGATTCCTGAATAGGCTGAACAGTTTTAATCAGATGAAAAATGTGGGAGTTGTGGAACTTTGAAGAATGTCCCATTGATTTCAATGGGAATTTCCCAAAAATTGGGAATTTCGGGAAAAGGGGGAATTTTTTTGAAAATGATTTTTTTTTTAAACTTGAATGGTCTGAATAAGTTGAAATGGTTGCTGTTGGAATTTTTCAAATCGGTCGAGAAATGTTGAAGTAGTAATATGTTGAATTGAGAAATGGTATTACGGAATTCCTGGAATTTTGGGGAAAACCGGGAATTTTTCCAAATGTGTTTTTTGTCCTGATTAAGAGGAACGTTTTGACGGTGGAACGATTCAAGTGGAAGGCGTAGTCGCCAGAAAAAAGGGTGGAAATAGGGCTTGGGAAAACCAGGAATTCTGGAAAATCCTGGAATTTTTTTGAACTTGGAAAAACAATAGTTGGAATTTCCAGGATGAGTGGAATATGTTGAAGGTGGTATGGTATGAACTGGTTGAAAAATGTGGAAATGGTGGAAGTTTGAAAAATGGCCGATTCATTTTGAATGGGGAAAATGACCCTGAAAACTGGAAATTCTTGGAAATCCGGGAATTTTTTTAAAATTGTTGAAGGAGAGCACACAATTTTGAACAGGCTGAACATTTTGGAGTTGGAACGGTTTGAATTGGATAAAAAAATGTGGGAGTTGTGGAACTTTGAAAAATGTCCCATTCTTTTCAATGGGAATTTCATGGAAATTTGGGAAGTTCGGGAAAATCTGGAATTTTTTGGAAAATGTTAAAACACTTGAACGTTCTGAATGACTTGAAATGGTTGCTGTTGGAATTTTTCAAATCGGTCGAGAAATGTTGAAGTAGTAATATGTTGAATTGAGAAATGGTATTACGGAATTCCTGGAATTTTGGGGAAAACCGGGAATTTTTCCAAATTTGTTTTTTGTCCTGATTAAGAGGAACGTTTTGACGGTGGAACGATTCAAGTGGAAGGAGTAGTCGCCAGAAAAAAGGGTGGAAATAGGGCTTGGGAAAACCAGGAATTCTGGAAAATCCTGGAAATTTTTTGAACTTGGAAAAACAATAGTTGGAATTTCCAGGATGAGTGGAATATGTTGAAGGTGGTATGGTATGAACTGGTTGAAAAATGTGGAAATGGTGGAAGTTTGAAAAATGGCCAATTCATTTTGAATGGGGAAAATGACCCTGAAAACTGGAAATTCTTGGAAATCCGGTAATTTTTTTAAATTGTTGAAGGAGAGCACACAATTTTGAACAGTCTGAACATTTTGGAGCAGGAACGGTTTGAATTGGATAAAAAAATGTGGGAGTTGTGGAACTTTGAAAAATGTCCCATTCTTTTCAATGGAAATTTCATGGAAATTTGGGAAGTTCGGGAAAATCTGAAATTTTTTGAAAAATGTTAAAACACTTGAACGTTCTGAATGACTTGAAATGGTTGGTGTTGGAATTTTTCAAATCGGTCGAGAAATGTTGAAGTAGTAAACATTTTAAGTGAGAAACTGTATTAAGGAATTCCTGGAAAACCGGGAATTTTTCAGTTCAAAAAACAAATTTGTTTTTTGTCCTGATTAAGAGGAATGTTTTGACGGTGTAACGGTTGAAGTGGGTTGAAAAATGCGGAAGGAGTAGTCGCCAGAAAAAAGGGTGGAAATAGGGATTGGGAAAACCAAGAATTCTGGAAAATCCTGGAATTTTTTTGAACATGGAAAAAGGGTCGTTTAAATTTCCAGGATGAGTGGAATATGGAATATGAAAAATGGCCAATTCATTTTAAACGAGGAAAAAAATGTCCCGGAAAACCTGGAATTCAGGGACATTTTTGGAATTTGTCAAGGGAAAGCCTGCGATTCCTGAATAGGCTGAACAGTTTTAATCAGATGAAAAATGTGGAAGTTGTGGAACTTTGAAGAATGTCCCATTGATTTCAATGGGAATTTCGGGAAAAGGGAGAATTTTTTTGAAAATGATTTTTTTTTTAAACTTGAATGGTCTGAATAAGTTGAAATGGTTGCTGTTGGAATTTTTCAAATCGGTCGAGAAATGTTGAAGTAGTAATATGTTGAATTGAGAAATGGTATTACGGAATTCCTGGAATTTTGGGGAAAACCGGGAATTTTTCCAAATTTGTTTTTTGTCCTGATTAAGAGGAACGTTTTGACGGTGGAACGATTCAAGTGGAAGGAGTAGTCGCCAGAAAAAAGGGTGGAAATAGGGCTTGGGAAAACCAGGAATTCTGGAAAATCCTGGAATTTTTTTGAACTTGGAAAAACAATAGTTGGAATTTCCAGGATGAGTGGAATATGTTGAAGGTGGTATGGTATGAACTGGTTGAAAAATGTGGAAATGGTGGAAGTTTGAAAAATGGCCGATTCATTTTGAATGGGGAAAATGACCCTGAAAACTGGAAATTCTTGGAAATCCGGTAATTTTTTTAAATTGTTGAAGGAGAGCACACAATTTTGAACAGTCTGAACATTTTGGAGTAGGAACGGTTTGAATTGGATAAAAAAATGTGGGAGTTGTGGAACTTTGAAAAATGTCCCATTCTTTTCAATGGAAATTTCATGGAAATTTGGAAAGTTCGGGAAAATCTGAAATTTTTTGAAAAATGTTAAAACACTTGAACGTTCTGAATGACTTGAAATGGTTGGTGTTGGAATTTTTCAAATCGGTCGAGAAATGTTGAAGTAGTAAACATTTTAAGTGAGAAACTGTATTAAGGAATTCCTGGAAAACTGGGAATTTTTCCAGTTCATAAAACAAATTCGTTTTTTGTCCTGATTAAGAGGAATGTTTTGACGGTGGAACGGTTGAAGTGGGTTGGAAAATGTGGAAGGAGTAGTCGCCAGAAAAAAGGGTGGAAATAGGGCTTTGGAAAACCAGGAATTCTGGAAAATCCTGGAATTTTTTTGAACATGGAAAAAGGGTAGTTTAAATTTCCAGGATGAGTGGAATATGGAATATGAAAAATGGCCAATTCATTTTAAACGAGAAAAAAATGTCCCGGAAAACCTGGAATTCGGGGAAATCTGGGAATTTTTGGAATTTGTCAAGGGAAAGCCTGCGATTCCTGAATAGGCTGAACAGTTTTAATCAGATGAAAAATGTGGGAGTTGTGGAACTTTGAAGAATGTCCCATTGATTTCAATGGGAATTTCCCAAAAATTGGGAATTTCGGGAAAAGGGGGAATTTTTTTGAAAATGATTTTTTTTTTAAACTTGATTGGTCTGAATAAGTTGAAATGGTTGCTGTTGGAATTTTTCAAATCGGTCGAGAAATGTTGAAGTAGTAATATGTTGAATTGAGAAATGGTATTACGGAATTCCTGGAATTTGGGGGAAAACCGGGAATTTTTCCAAATTTGTTTTTTGTCCTGATTAAGAGGAACGTTTTGACGGTGGAACGATTCAAGTGGCTTGAAAAATGTGGAAGCAGTAGTCGCCAGAAAAAAGGGTGGAAATAGGGCTTTGGAAAACCAGGAATTCTGGAAAATCCTGGAATTTTTTTGAACATGGAAAAAGGGTAGTTTAAATTTCCAGGATGAGTGGAATATGGAATATGAAAAATGGCCAATTCATTTTAAACGAGAAAAAAATGTCCCGGAAAACCTGGAATTCGGGGAAATCTGGGAATTTTTGGAATTTGTCAAGGGAAAGCCTGCGATTCCTGAATAGGCTGAACAGTTTTAATCAGATGAAAAATGTGGGAGTTGTGGAACTTTGAAGAATGTCCCATTGATTTCAATGGGAATTTCGGGAAAAGGGGGAATTTTTTTTAAAATGAATTTCTTTTTTAAACTTGAATGGTCTGAATAAGTTGAAATGGTTGCTGTTGGAATTTTTCAAATCGGTCGAGAAATGTTGAAGTAGTAATATGTTGAAATGAGGAATGGTATTACGGAATTCCTGGAATTTTGGGGAAAACCGGGAATTTTTCCAAATTTGTTTTTTGTCCTGATTAAGAGGAACGTTTTGACGGTGGAACGATTCAAGTGGAAGGAGTAGTCGCCAGAAAAAAGGGTGGAAATAGGGCTTGGGAAAACCAGGAATTCTGGAAAATCCTGGAATTTTTTTGAACTTGGAAAAACAATAGTTGGAATTTCCAGGATGAGTGGAATATGTTGAAGGTGGTATGGTATGAACTGGTTGAAAAATGTGGAAATGGTGGAAGTTTGAAAAATGGCCGATTCATTTTGAATGGGGAAAATGACCCTGAAAACTGGAAATTCTTGGAAATCCGGTAATTTTTTTAAATTGTTGAAGGAGAGCACACAATTTTGAACAGTCTGAAAATTTTGGAGTAGGAACGGTTTGAATTGGATAAAAAAATGTGGGAGTTGTGGAACTTTGAAAAATGTCCCATTCTTTTCAATGGAAATTTCATGGAAATTTGGGAAGTTCGGGAAAATCTGAAATTTTTGGAAAAATGTTAAAACACTTGAACGTTATGAATGACTTGAAATGGTTGGTGTTGGAATTTTTCAAATCGGTCGAGAAATGTTGAAGTAGTAAACATTTTAAGTGAGAAACTGTATTAAGGAATTCCTGGAAAACCGGGAATTTTTCCAGTTCAAAAAACAAATTTATTTTTTGTCCTGATTAAGAGGAATGTTTTGACGGTGTAACGGTTGAAGTGGGTTGAAAAATGCGGAAGGAGTAGTCGCCAGAAAAAAGGGTGGAAATAGGGATTGGGAAAACCAAGAATTCTGGAAAATCCTGGAATTTTTTTGAACATGGAAAAAGGGTCGTTTAAATTTCCAGGATGAGTGGAATATGGAATATGAAAAATGGCCAATTCATTTTAAACGAGAAAAAAATGTCCCGGAAAACCTGGAATTTAGGGAAATCTGGGAATTTTTGGAATTTGTCAAGGGAAAGCCTGCGATTCCTGAATAGGCTGAACAGTTTTAATCAGATGAAAAATGTGGAAGTTGTGGAACTTTGAAGAATGTCCCATTGATTTCAATGGGAATTTCCCAAAAATTGGGAATTTCGGGAAAAGGGGGAATTTTTTTGAAAATGATTTTTTTTTTAAACTTGAATGGTCTGAATAAGTTGAAATGGTTGCTGTTGGAATTTTTCAAATCGGTCGAGAAATGTTGAAGTAGTAATATGTTGAATTGAGAAGTGGTATTACGGAATTCCTGGAATTTGGGGGAAAACCGGGAATTTTTCCAAATTTGTTTTTTGTCCTGATTAAGAGGAACGTTTTGACGGTGGAACGATTCAAGTGGCTTGAAAAATGTGGAAGCAGTAGTCGCCAGAAAAAAGGGTGGAAATAGGGCTTTGGAAAACCAGGAATTCTGGAAAATCCTGGAATTTTTTTGAACATGGAAAAAGGGTAGTTTAAATTTCCAGGATGAGTGGAATATGGAATATGAAAAATGGCCAATTCATTTTAAACGAGAAAAAAATGTCCCGGAAAACCTGGAATTCAGGGAAATCTGGGAATTTTTGGAATTTGTCAAGGGAAAGCCTGCGATTCCTGAATAGGCTGAACAGTTTTAATCAGATGAAAAATGTGGGAGTTGTGGAACTTTGAAGAATGTCCCATTGATTTCAATGGGAATTTCCCAAAAATTGGGAATTTCGGGAAAAGGGGGAATTTTTTTGAAAATGATTTTTAAAAAACCTTGAATGGTCTGAATAAGTTGAAATGGTTGCTGTTGGAATTTTTCAAATCGGTCGAGAAATGTTGAAGTAGTAATATGTTGAATTGAGAAATGGTATTACGGAATTCCTGGAATTTTGGGGAAAACCGGGAATTTTTCCAGTTCAAAAAACAAATTCGTTTTTTGTCCTGATTAAGAGGAATGTTTTGACGGTGTAACGATTCAAGTGGGTTGAAAAATGTGGAAGGAGTAGTCGCCAGAAAAAAGGGTGGAAATAGGGCTTTGGAAAACCAGGAATTCTGGAAAATCCTGGAATTTTTTTGAACATGGAAAAAGGGTAGTTTAAATTTCCAGGATGAGTGGAATATGGAATATGAAAAATGGCCAATTCATTTTAAACGAGAAAAAAATGTCCCGGAAAACCTGGAATTCGGGGAAATCTGGGAATTTTTGGAATTTGTCAAGGGAAAGCCTGCGATTCCTGAATAGGCTGAACAGTTTTAATCAGATGAAAAATGTGGGAGTTGTGGAACTTTGAAGAATGTCCCATTGATTTCAATGGGAATTTCCCAAAAATTGGGAATTTCGGGAAAAGGGGGAATTTTTTTGAAAATGATTTTTTTTAAAACTTGAATGGTCTGAATAAGTTGAAATGGTTGCTGTTGGAATTTTTCAAATCGGTCGAGAAATGTTGAAGTAGTAATATGTTGAATTGAGAAATGGTATTACGGAATTCCTGGAATTTTGGGGAAAACCTGGAATTTTTCCAGTTCAAAAAAAAAATTAGTTTTTTGTCCTGATTAAGAGGAACGTTTTGACGGTGGAACGATTCAAGTGGGTTGAAAAATGTGGACGGAGTAGTCGCCAGAAAAAAGGGTGGAAATAGGGCTTGGGAAAACCAGGAATTCTGGAAAATCCTGGAATTTTTTTGAACTTGGAAAAACAATAGTTGGAATTTCCAGGATGAGTGGAATATGTTGAAGGTGGTATGGTATGAACTGGTTGAAAAATGTGGAAATGGTGGAAGTTTGAAAAATGGCCGATTCATTTTGAATGGGGAAAAATGTCCAGGAAAAACCTTAAATTCTGGGAAATTTGGGAAATTTTCCCGGATAGGCTGAACAGTTTGAAGTTGGAAGGGTTTGAATCGGGGTGAAAAATCTGGAAGGTAGAGCGCGGCAAAATCTGGAGAAGAAGAAGAAAGAAAAGCATGTGTGGAGCGATCACACAATAAATAATTATGGTGAGGAGGAATCACAGCAAAGTCCTCAGAAAAGTCCCGCCTTCTTCTTCAGTTCCTTCTGGCGCCACGCGGCCAGACGCCGGAAGTCCAGTCGCTCGCTTCCGAGCAGCCGCTGGAAGTCTGCGTCCGACAGGTGGTCCTGAGGTCACAACACAGGAGACATGCATTATATGACAGGTGGTCCTGAGGTCACAACACAGGAGACATGCATTATATGACAGGTGGTCCTGAGGTCACAACACAGGAGACATGCATTATATGACAGGTGGTCCTGAGGTCACAACACAGGAGACATGCATTATATGACAGGTGGTCCTGAGGTCACAACACAGGAGACATGCATTATATGACAGGTGGTCCTGAGGTCACAACACAGGAGACATGCATTATATGACAGGTGGTCCTGAGGTCACAACACAGGAGACATGCATTATATGACAGGTGGTCCTGAGGTCACAACACAGGAGACATGCATTATATGACAGGTGGTCCTGAGGTCACAACACAGGAGACATGCATTATATGACAGGTGGTCCTGAGGTCACAACACAGGAGACATGCATTATATGACAGGTGGTCCTGAGGTCACAACACAGGAGACATGCATTATATGACAGGTGGTCCTGAGGTCACAACACAGGAGACACGCATTATATGACAGGTGGTCCTGAGGTCACAACACAGGAGACACGCATTATATGACAGGTGGTCCTGAGGTCACAACACAGGAGACACGCATTATATGACAGGTGGTCCTGAGGTCACAACACAGGAGACACGCATTATATGACAGGTGGTCCTGAGGTCACAACACAGGACACATGCATTATATGACAGGTGGTCCTGAGGTCACAACACAGGAGACATGCATTATATGACAGGTGGTCCTGAGGTCACAACACAGGAGACATGCATTATATGACAGGTGGTCCTGAGGTCACAACACAGGAGACACGTCACTCGCACGCCCCCTGGTGGGACGCCTGCGTCATTACAGCGAAGGAGAACCACACGCACCTCTCTGTGGGACGGGTCCACGCCCTCCGGGAGCTCGGAGGCGGGCTTGTTGATGAGGAGCTCGGGGTCCACGCACATCCTGGGACCGGTGGGACTGGTGGGCCCGGTGGGACTGGTGGGCCCGGTGGGACCGGTGGCGGGCGGGGATCTACTTCCTAGATGGTCCCGGAAGGCTGCGGGGGGGCTAATGGGGCTAATGGGGCTAATGGGCCCCCCTGGAGGGTGGTAACCACCCCCTCTTGGCCCCACAGGGCCCGAGTCCACTTGGGTCTCATTGAAGTTCTGCAAGAACCAGAATGCTTATTTACACTTACAGTATATTCAGGGTTAACAAAAAGGAATAAATAAAGGATTTGTCTGTTCCAGGGTCAAACTGAGACGCTTTATTAGCTTCCCTGGAAAATGTCCACATCCTTAGTAGTGGTGTCCTCATTCAATGTTGATATCAAGTATCGGTGCGATATCATCAAAAAAATTACACGTTTGGGATGATATCACATTTCTACATCCTTAGTAGTGGTGTCCTCATTCAATGTTGATATCAAGTATCGGTGCGATATCATCAAAAAAATTACACGTTTGGGATGATATCACATTTCTACATCCTTAGTAGTGGAGTCCTCATTCAATGTTGATATCGAGTATTGGTGCGATATCAGCAAAAAAATTACACGTTTGGGAGGATATCAAATTTCCACAGCCTTAGTAGTGGTGTCCTCATTCAATGTTGATATCGAGTATCGGTGCGATATCAGCAAAAAAAATTACACGTTTGGGAGGATATCAAATTTCCACAGCCTTAGTAGTGGTGTCCTTATTCAATGTTGATATCGAGTATCGGTGCGATATCAGCAAAAAAAATTACACGTTTGGGATGATATCAAATTATCCACATCCTTAGTAGTGGTGTCCTCATTCAATGTTGATATCAAGTATCGGTGCGATATCATCAAAAAAATTACACGTTTAGGATGATATCACATTTCTACATCCTTAGTAGTGGAGTCCTCATTTAATGTTGATATCAAGTATCGGTGTGATATCAGCAAAAAAATTACACATTTGGGATGATATCATATTTCCACATCCTTAATAGTGGTGTCCTCATACAATGTTGATATAGAGTATCGGTGCGATATCAGTAAAAAAATTACACGTTTGGGATGATATCAAATTTCCACATCCTTAATAGTGGTGTCCTCATTCAATGTTGATATCGAGTATCGGTGCGATATCAGCAAAAAATTTTACACGTTTGGGATGATATCAAATTTCCACATCCTTAATAGTGGTGTCCTCATTCAATGTTGATATCGAGTATTGGTGCGATATCAGCAAAAAAATTACACGTTTGGGATGATATCAAATTTCCACATCCTTAATAGTGGTGTCCTCATACAATGTTGATATCAAGTATCGGTGCGATATCAGCAAAAAAATTACACGTTTGGGATGATATCAAATTTCCACATCCTTAATAGTGGTGTCCTCATACAATGTTGATATAGAGTATCGGTGCGATATCAGTAAAAAAATTACACGTTTGGGATGATATCAAATTTCCACATCCTTAATAGTGGTGTCCTCATTCAATGTTGATATCGAGTATCGGTGCGATATCAGCAAAAAATTTTACACGTTTGGGATGATATCAAATTTCCACATCCTTAATAGTGGTGTCCTCATTCAATGTTGATATCGAGTATTGGTGCGATATCAGCAAAAAAATTACACGTTTGGGATGATATCAAATTTCCACATCCTTAATAGTGGTGTCCTCATACAATGTTGATATCGAGTATCGGTGCGATATCAGCAAAAAAATTACACGTTTGGGATGATATCAAATTTCCACATCCTTAATAGTGGTGTCCTCATACAATGTTGATATCGAGTATCGGTGCGATATCAGCAAAAAAATTACACGTTTGGGATGATATCAAATTTCCACATCCTTAATAGTGGTGTCCTCATACAATGTTGATATCAAGTATCGGTGCGATATCAGCAAAAAAAATTACACGTTTGAAATGATATCAAATTTCCACATCCTTAATAGTGGTGTCCTCATACAATGTTGATATCAAGTATCGGTGCGATGTCAGCAAAAACATTACAAGTTTGGGATGATATCACATTTCCACATCCTTAGTAGTGGTGTCCTCATTCAATGTTGATATCGAGTATCGGTGCAATATTATCAGCAAAAAAATTACACGTTTGGGATATCAAATTTCCACATCCTTAATAGTGGTGTCCTCATTTAATGTTGATATCAAGTATCGGTGTGATATCAGCAAAAAAATTACACATTTGGGATGATATCATATTTCCACATCCTTAATAGTGGTGTCCTCATACAATGTTGATATAGAGTATCGGTGCGATATCAGTAAAAAAATTACACGTTTGGGATGATATCAAATTTCCACATCCTTAATAGTGGTGTCCTCATACAATGTTGATATCGAGTATCGGTGCGATATCAGCAAAAAAAATTACACGTTTGAAATGATATCAAATTTCCACATCCTTAGTAGTGGTGTCCTCATTCAATGTTGATATCGAGTATCGGTGCGATATCAGCAAAAAAATTACACGTTTGGGATGATATCAAATTTCCACATCCTTAGTAGTGGTGTCCTCATTCAATGTTGATATCGAGTATCGGTGCGATATCAGCAAAAAAATTACACGTTTGGGATGATATCAAATTTCCACATCCTTAATAGTGGTGTCCTCATTCAATGTTGATATCGAGTATTGGTGCGATATCAGCAAAAAAATTACACGTTTGGGATGATATCAAATTTCCACATCCTTAGTAGTGGTGTCCTCATTCAATGTTGATATCAAGTATTGGTGCGATATCAGCAAAAAAAATTACACGTTTGGGATGATATCAAATTTCCACATCCTTAATAGTGGTGTCTTCATACAATGTTGATATCAAGTATCGGTGTGATATCAGCAAAAACATTACAAGTTTGGGATGATATCACATTTCCACATCCTTAGTAGTGGTGTCCTCATTCAATGTTGATATCGAGTATCGGTGCAATATTATCAGCAAAAAAATTACACATTTGGGATGATATCAAATTTCCACATCCTTAATAGTGGTGTCCTCATTCAATGTTGATATCAAGTATCGGTGTGATGTCAGCAAAAAAATGACACATTTGGGATGATATCATATTTCCACATCCTTAATAGTGGTGTCCTCATACAATGTTGATATCGAGTATCGGTGCGATATCAGCAAAAAAAATTACACGTTTGAAATGATATCAAATTTCCACATCCTTAGTAGTGGTGTCCTCATTCAATGTTGATATCGAGTATCGGTGCGATATCAGCAAAAAAATGACACGTTTGGGATGATATCAAATTTCCACATCCTTACTAGCGGTGTCCTCATTCAATGTTGATATCAAGTATCGGTGCGATATCAGCAAAAAAAATTAAACATTTGGGATGATATCAAATTTCCACATCCTTAATAGTGTCCTCATACAATGTTGATATCGAGTATCGGTGCGATATCAGCAAAAAAATTACACGTTTGGGATGATATCACATTTCCACATCCTTAGTAGTGGTGTCCTCATTCAATGTTGATATCGAGTATTGGTGCAATATCAGCAAAACAATTACACGTTTGGGATGATATCAAATTTCCACATCCTTAGTAGTGGTGTCCTCATTCAATGTTGATATCGAGTATCGGTGCGATATCAGCAAAAAAATTACACGTTTGGGATGATATCAAATTTCCACATCCTTAATAGTGGTGTCCTCATTCAATGTTGATATCGAGTATTGGTGCGATATCAGCAAAAAAATTACACGTTTGGGATGATATCAAATTTCCACATCCTTAGTAGTGGTGTCCTCATTCAATGTTGATATCAAGTATCGGTGCGATATCAGCAAAAAATTACACGTTTGGGATGATATCAAATTTCCACATCCTTAATAGTGGTGTCTTCATACAATGTTGATATCAAGTATCGGTGTGATATCAGCAAAAACATTACAAGTTTGGGATGATATCACATTTCCACATCCTTAGTAGTGGTGTCCTCATTCAATGTTGATATCAAGTATCGGTGCGATATCAGCAAAAAAATTACACGTTTGGGATAATATCAAATTTGCACATCCTTAATAGTGGTGTCCTCATTCAATGTTGATATCGAGTATTGGCGCAATATCAGCAAAAAAATTACACGTTTGGGATATCAAATTTCCACACGCCGAAGGGCTGCTAATATCGCACATGATATCACACACAAGTAAACTCGCTTCAGAACTGCTTGTATCGCACATGATATCACAAACAAATAAACACACTGCAGGACTGCTGGTATCGCACATGATATCACACACAAGTAAACTCGCTTCAGAACTGCTTGTATCGCACATGATATCACAAACAAATAAACACACTGCAGGACTGCTTGTATCACACATGATATCCTATGCAAGTAAAGGCTGCAGGACTGATTGTATCGCACATGATATCACACACAAGTAAACACACCGCAGTACTGCTTGTATCACACATGTCACAAACAAATAAACACACTGCAGGACTGCTTGTATCGCACGTGATATCACACACGAGTCAACACACTGAAGGACTGCTTGTATCGCACATAATATCCCACACACAAGTAAAGGCTGCAGGACTGTTTGTATCGCACATGATATCACACACTAGTCAACACGCCGCAGGACTGCTTGTATCGCACGTGATATCGCATGCAAAGCACACACAGTATCATCCCGTACAGTTTATTTGGATGATATGAGGTAAATGGTATGTTAAATAAGTATTAGTCAATAATCAATGACTTACAAGGTTGATGTGTGCGATAGAGGTCTGGTGGTTGAGTTTGTTCTTCATCTGCTGGTAAGAATCTCCTCCCTGTGGACGACACCTTCTTTCAGGGATCTTCAGGCGGGTCTGGAGTGGACCTTCTTGAGAACTTACGCTCCACTTGTGAGAGTCCCAGGCGTGGAACCAGCCGGTGAAGGTGGGCGGTTCGAAGCCCTGCTTGACCAAGACCACGGGCGTGTCCAAGTCGCGGTCGGCCGGGTGTGTCCTCAAGTACTCCCGGGCGCTGGTCCACGCCTCCTGGGTCTCGTACTGGTTGGCGGCAATTCCCACCCACAGGAAAATCTGACAGACATGAACCTGTATCATTTTGTTGGAGAGGACTGGCTGCAACACCATCATGTTCCTGAGGGGGCAGCAGCGGGCCACTCATTATTATTGTTTAGACAATAGTGGTTCAACAACAAAAAGTCACACTAAACGTCCCGAGGACCCAAAAGGGTCTCAGTCATTAAAGTGTTGAAAATAGGTTATTATTATTTTTATTTTTTTAAACTTTCAATACTTAAATATCTATTGATCAACTTCAAATCTATCCATTGTCATAAAGTTATTTATTTTTTATGTTTTATGCCCTTTTTTTCCCCAAAGAAAACCCAGGGTTTTTTTAATGGAAAATACACAAAATATGCAATATTTTATTATATTAATATTCACCCCAAAAATGAAATATTTAATATGAAGTAATTGGAGCCTAAAATAGGTAAACAATTCATAAAAACATTGCTTTTGACTCATTAATATTTTTTATACAATTTTGGTTTTTAAAAAAAGTCACATAAAGGTCACGGGGAACCAAAAGGGTCTCAGTCATTAAACTGTTGAAAATAGGTTATTATTTTTTTAATTTTTATTTTTACTTTCAACACTTAAATATCTATTGATCAACTTCAAATCTATCCATTGTCATAAAGTTATTTATTTTTTATGCCCTTTTTTTCCCCAAAGAAAACCCAGGGTTTTTTTATGGAAAATACACAAAATATGCAATATTTTATTATATTAATATTTACCCCAAAAATGAAATATTTAATATGAAGTAATTGGAGCCTAAAATAGGTAAATAATTCATAAAAACATTGCTTTTGACTCATTATTATTATCTATACAATGTTGGTTAAGAAAAAGTCACACTAAAGGTCCCGGGGACCCAAAAGGGTCTCAGTCATTAAAGTGTTGAAAATAGGTTATTATTGTATACATTTTAAAATGTACTTTTAACACGTGAATATCTATTGATCAACTTCAAATCTATTCATTGTCATAACTTTTTTTTATTTTCTACGTTTTATTATTATTATTATTTATTATTATATTAAGATTTTTTTGGTTTTAAAATAAAACTAAAATACAACAGTTTTGTGTTATGAGAGTCAAAAATGCAACTTTTTTCTACTTTTTATGTTTGTTTTTGGGAATAATATCATTGTTTTTGGTAATAGTATCATTGTTTTTGGTTGTAGTATCATTGTTTTTGGTAATAATATCATTGTTTTTGGGAATAATATCATTGTTTTTGGTAATAGTATCATTGTTTTTGGTAATAATATCATTGTTTTTGGTAATAGTATCATTGTTTTTGGTAATAGTTTCATTGTTTTTGGTAATAATATAATTGTTTTTGGTAATAGTTTCATTGTTTTTGGTAATAATATAATTGTTTTTGGTAATAGTATCATTGTTTTTGGTAATAATATAATTGTTTTTGGTAATAGTATCATTGTTTTTGGTAATAATATCATTGTTTTTGGTAATAGTATCATTGTTTTTGGTAATAATATCATTGTTTTTGGTAAAAGTATCATTGTTTTTGGTAATAATATCATTGTTTTTGGTAATAGTATCATTGTTTTTGGTAATAATATCATTGTTTTTGGTAATAGTATCATTGTTTTTGGTAATAATATCATTGTTTTTGGTAATAGTATCATTGTTTTTGGTAATAGCTTCATTGTTTTTGGTAATAATATCATTGTTTTTGGTAATAGTATCATTGTTTTTGGTAATAATATAATTGTTTTTGGTAATAATATCATTGTTTTTGGTAATAATATAATTGTTTTTGGTAATAGTATCATTGTTTTTGGTAATAATATCATTGTTTTTGGTAATTGTATCATTGTTTTTGGTAATAGTATCATTGTTTTTGGTAATAATATAATTGTTTTTGGTAAAAGTATCATTGTTTTTGGTAATAATATCATTGTTTTTGGTAATAATATCTTTGTTTTTGGTAATAATATAATTGTTTTTGGTAATAGTATCATTGTTTTTGGTAATAATATCATTGTTTTTGGTAATAGTATCATTGTTTTTGGTAATAGTTTCATTGTTTTTGGTAATAATATCATTGTTTTTGGTAATAGTATCATTGTTTTTGGTAATAATATCATTGTTTTTGGTAATAGTATCATTGTTTTTGGTAATAATATCATTGTTTTTGGTAATAGTATCATTGTTTTTGGTAATAGTATCATTGTTTTTGGTAATAATATCATTGTTTTTGGTAATAGTATCATTGTTTTTGGTAATAATATAATTGTTTTTGGTAATAGTATCATTGTTTTTGGTAATAATATCATTGTTTTTGGTAATAGTATCATTGTTTTTGGTAATAATATCATTGTTTTTGATAATAGTATCATTGTTTTAGGTAATAGTATCATTGTTTTTGGTAATAATATCATTGTTTTTGGTAATAGTATCATTGTTTTTGGTAATACTATCATTGTTTTTGGTAATAATATCATTGTTTTTGGTAATAATATAATTGTTTTTGGTAATAGTATCATTGTTTTTGGTAATAGTACCATTGTTTTTGGTAATAGCATCATTGTTTTGGTAATAATATCATTGTTTTTGGTAATAGTATCATTGTTTTTGGTAATAGTATCATTGTTTTTGGTAATAGTTTCATTGTTTTTGGTAATAGTATCATTGTTTTTGGGAATAGTATCATTGTTTTTGGGAATAGTATCATTGTTTTTGGTAATAGTATCATTGTTTTGATAATAGTATCATGGTTTTTGGGAATAGTATCATTGTTTTTGGTAATAGTTTCATTGTTTTTGGGAATAGTATCATTGTTTTTGGTAATAGTTTCATTGTTTTTGGTAATAGTATCATTGTTTTTGGTAATAGTATCATTGTTTTTGGTAATAGTATCATTGTTTTTGGTGATAGTATCATTGTTTTTGGTAATAGTATCATTGTTTTTGGTGATAGTATCATTGTTTTTGGTGATAGTATCATTGTTTTTGGTAATAGTATCATTGTTTTTGGTGATAGTATCATTGTTTTTGGTAATAGTATCATTGTTTTTGGTGATAGTATCATTGTTTTTGGTAATAGTATCATTGTTTTGATAATAGTATCATGGTTTTTGGTGATAGTATCATTGTTTTTGGTGATAGTATCATTGTTTTTGGTGATAGTATCATTGTTTTTGGTAATAGTATCATTGTTTTTGGTAATAGTATCATTGTTTTTGGTGATAGTATCATTGTTTTTGGTAATAGTATCATTGTTTTTGGTAATAGTATCATTGTTTTGATAATAGTATCATTGTTTTGATAATAGTATCATGGTTTTTGGGAATAGTATCATTGTTTTTGGTGATAGTATCATTGTTTTTGGTAATAGTTTCATTGTTTTTGGTAATAGTTTCATTGTTTTTGGTAATAGTATCATTGTTTTTGGTAATAGTATCATTGTTTTGATAATAGTATCATGGTTTTTGGGAATAGTATCATTGTTTTTGGTAATAGTTTCATTGTTTTTGGGAATAGTATCATTGTTTTTGGTAATAGTTTCATTGTTTTTGGTAATAGTATCATTGTTTTTGGTAATAGTATCATTGTTTTTGGTAATAGTATCATTGTTTTTGGTGATAGTATCATTGTTTTTGGTAATAGTATCATTGTTTTTGGTGATAGTATCATTGTTTTTGGTGATAGTATCATTGTTTTTGGTAATAGTATCATTGTTTTTGGTGATAGTATCATTGTTTTTGGTAATAGTATCATTGTTTTTGGTGATAGTATCATTGTTTTTGGTAATAGTATCATTGTTTTGATAATAGTATCATGGTTTTTGGTGATAGTATCATTGTTTTTGGTGATAGTATCATTGTTTTTGGTGATAGTATCATTGTTTTTGGTAATAGTATCATTGTTTTTGGTGATAGTATCATTGTTTTTGGTAATAGTATCATTGTTTTTGGTAATAGTATCATTGTTTTGATAATAGTATCATTGTTTTGATAATAGTATCATGGTTTTTGGGAATAGTATCATTAGTAACTTTAGCCTTACCTCGGACCTAAATAATAAATATAACTCGTTTGAGGTGCTTACTGTGAGGTTTGTCACACCGCTGCCTCTCCACCTGGCTGTCATCTACCGCCCCCCTGGGCCCTATTCGGACTTTATCAATGAATTTTCAGAGTTCGTTGCTGATCTAGTGACGCACGCCGACAATATAATCATAATGGGAGACTTTAACATCCATATGAATACCCCATCGGATCCTCCATGCGTGGCGCTCCAGACTATAATTGATAGCTGTGGTCTTACACAAATAATAAATGAACCCACGCATCGCAACAGTAATACGATAGATCTAGTGCTTGTCAGGGGTGTCACCACCTCTAAAGTTACGATACTCCCGTACACTAAAGTAATGTCCGATCATTACCTTATAAAATTCGAAGTTCTGACTCATTGTCAACAAACTAATAATAATAATAATAACTACTATAGCAGCCGCAACATTAATACTGCCACAACGACGACTCTTACTGACCTACTGCCTTCAGTAATGGCATCATTCCCAAATTATGTGGGCTCTATTGATAACCTCACTAACAGCTTTAACGACGCCCTGCGCGACACCATTGATATTGTAGCACCGCTAAAGCTAAAAAGGGCCCCTAAAAGGCGTACCCCATGGTTTACAGAAGAAACTAAAGCCCAAAAATTATCATGTAGAAAGCTGGAACGCAAATGGCGTGCGACTAAACTTGAGGTTTTCCATCAAGCATGGAGTGATAGTTTAATAACTTATAAACGCATGCTTACCTCAGCTAAAGCTAAATATTACTCAAATCTCATCCACCTCAACAAAAATGATCCTAAATTTTTGTTTAGTACAGTAGCATCGCTAACCCAACAAGGGACTCCTCCCAGTAGCTCCACCCACTCAGCAGATGACTTTATGAATTTCTTTAATAAGAAAATTGAAGTCATTAGAAAAGAGATTAAAGACAATGCATCCCAGCCACAACTGGGTTCTATTAACACAAATACGACGGTATATACGACGGACATTGCCCTCCAAAATAGTTTCTCTCTCTTTGATGAAATAACATTGGAGGAATTGTTAAAATGTGTAAATGGGACAAAACAAACAACATGTTTACTTGACCCAATTCCTGGGAAACTTATCAAGGAGCTTTTTGTTTTATTAGGTCCATCAGTGTTAAATATTATAAACCTATCACTTTCCTCCGGCACTGTTCCTCTAGCATTCAAAAAAGCGGTTATTCATCCTCTACTCAAAAGACCTAACCTCGATCCTGACCTCATGGTGAACTACCGGCCGGTGTCCCACCTACCGTTTATCTCGAAAATTCTCGAAAAAATTGTCGCACAGCAGCTAAATGAACACTTAGTGACTAACAATCTCTGTGAACCTTTTCAATCCGGTTTCAGGGCAAATCACTCTACGGAGACAGCCCTCGCAAAAATGACTAATGATCTATTGCTAACGATGGATTCTGATGCGTCATCTATGTTGCTGCTTCTTGATCTTAGCGCCGCTTTCGATACTGTTGATCATAATATTTTATTAGAGCGTATCAAAACGCGTATTGGGATGTCAGACTTAGCCTTGTCTTGGTTTAACTCTTATCTTACTGACAGGATGCAGTGTGTCTCCCATAACAATGTGACCTCGGACTATGTTAAGGTAACATGCGGAGTTCCCCAGGGTTCGGTTCTTGGCCCTGCACTCTTTAGTATTTACATGCTGCCGCTAGGTGACATTATACGCAAATACGGTGTTAGCTTTCACTGTTATGCTGATGACACTCAACTCTACATGCCCCTAAAGCTGACCAACACGCCGGATTGTAGTCAGCTGGAGGCGTGTCTTAATGAAATTAAACAATGGATGTCCGCTAACTTTTTGCAACTCAACGCTAAGAAAACGGAAATGCTGATTATCGGTCCTGCTCAACACCAACATCTATTTAATAATACCACCTTAACATTTGACAACCAAACAATTAAACAAGGCGACTCGGTAAAGAATCTGGGTATTATCTTCGACCCAACTCTCTCGTTTGAGTCACACATTAAGAGTGTTACTAAAACGGCCTTCTTTCATCTCCGTAATATCGCTAAAATTCGTTCCATTTTGTCCACAAGCGATGCTGAGATCATTATCCATGCGTTCGTTACATCTCGTCTCGATTACTGTAACGTTTTATTTTCAGGCCTCCCTATGTCTAGCATTAAAAGATTACAGATGGTACAAAATGCGGCTGCTAGACTTTTGACAAAAACAAGAAAGTTTGATCATATTACACCTATACTGGCTCACTTGCACTGGCTTCCTGTGCACCTAAGATGCGACTTTAAGGTTTTACTACTTACGTATAAAATACTACACGGTCAAGCTCCTGCCTATCTTGACGATTGTATTGTACCATATGTCCCGGCAAGAAATCTGCGTTCAAAGAACTCCGGCTTATTAGTGATTCCCAGAGCCCAAAAAAAGTCTGCGGGCTATAGAGCGTTTTCTATTCGGGCTCCAATACTATGGAATGCCCTCCCGGTAAAAGTTAGAGATGCTACCTCAGTAGAAGCATTTAAGTCTCATCTTAAAACTCATTTGTATACTCTAGCCTTTAAATAGACTCCCTTTTTAGACCAGTTGATCTGCCGTTTCTTTTCTTTTCTTTTCTACTCTGCTCCGGGGTGGACCGCTAGCCTGTCCATCAGATGGGGACATCTCTACGCTGCTGACCCGTCTCCGCTCGGGATGGTTCCCGCTGGCCCCACCATGGACTGGACTTTCGCTGATGTGTTGGACTTTCACAATATTATGTCAGACCCACTCGACACCGAGGATGTCGTTGTGGCTTGTACAGCCCTTTGAGACACTTGTGATTTAGGGCTATATAAATAAACATTGATTGATTGATTGATTGATTGTTTTTGGTGATAGTATCATTGTTTTTGGTAATAGTTTCATTGTTTTTGGTAATAGTATCATTGTTTTTGGTAATAGTATCATTGTTTTTGGTAATAGTATCATTGTTTTTGGTGATAGTATCATTGTTTTTGGTAATAGTATCATTGTTTTTGGTGATAGTATCATTGTTTTTGGTGATAGTATCATTGTTTTTGGTAATAGTATCATTCCGACGTTATAAAAATTTGCCCCGTCACAGAAGAGAGAGGGCGGGGCCAAGGTAACTCCTCCCACCTCCTCCCAGGTGTCCAGCAGCATGACGTCCTCCTCGTCCAGGTCGCTCTGGGCGAAGTCGTCCACCTCGGTCATCCGAAAGCGTCCCGTCTGATTGGAGCATTCGAAGAGGCGGGGACTGTGAAGAGGCTCCTCCCTCTGGAGGCTGACAAAGACAAATATACTGTGAGGACCACCTTCAGGTGAGGGAGTGGCAAGATGGCGAGCAGGTACTTCTTGTCACTGGCGTACGGAGCCTTTCCTCCTAAAGCCATCCAGAACTCAGCGGGTTCTTGTCCCTCCATCACCAGCTGCTTGTCCCGCCTGGACAGACTGTCGGCCACGTCTTTTCCCATCAGACGCTCGTCGCCGTTGCAGCCCTGAGGGACGGCCACAGTCCAGCGCGTCACCTTTGAAGGACGGCGGCGAGGAATGGACAGCACCCACCTTGCCGTACCACAGGAAGCACGCCTGCGCCGTCTCCAGCACGAAGACGTCGTTGGTGTTGAGGGACGACGCTCTGGCCGCCACCTCAGTGGCTTTGGTGTTCAGCTCGCTGGTGCCTCGGACGTGGAAGAGCCTGACTCCGCCCACTGGGCTGGCCACGCCCGGCCTGCCGGTACCGCCCTAAACACCAAAGATCTTCAGCATACAAAAACTAGTAGGGGTGCACTGACTATATATATATATATATATATATATATATATATATATATATATATATATATATATATATATATATGTTTACATAAATATATGTATATATATACATATATAAATAAATATATGTATATATATACATATATAAATAAATATATGTATATATATGTACATATATGTATACACATATACTGTATGTATATGTAGATATATGAATATATGCATATATGTCTATATATACATACAGTATATGTGTATACATATATGTATATGTCTATATATACATACATTTATGTAAATATATGTATATTTATGTAAATATATGTAAATATATATTTATGTGTATATATATATACATAAATATATATGTCTATATTTACATATATATACATATATACAGTATGTATATATATGTACATATATGTATACACATATACTGTATGTATATGTAGATATATGAATAGATGCATATATGTCTGTATATACATACAGTACACGTGTATAAATATACTGTCTATATATACACAAACATACACATACACATATATTTGTGTATAAATATACTGTCTATATATACACAAACATACACATATATTTATGTAAAAATATATTTATGTATATATACATAAAAATATATGTATTTACATAAATATATATATACATATATTTAAATAAATATATGTATATATGTACATATATGTATACACATACTGTATGTATATGTAGATATGTCTACATATACATACAGTATATGTGTATACATGTATGTATATATGTGTATATACATACATATATTTATGTAAATATAAGTGTATGTGTATATATATATATATATATATATATATATATATATATGACTGCATACATATATGTCTATATAGACATATATGTACAAATATACATACATATATTATATATATATGTATATATATATTTTTTTAAATTTTATTTATTCTTATTTATATTCACTTTCGGGTACATTTTTTTTCCCACCAAGTACCACCTTGGAAACCACCTGACTCTCCAAGTACCACTGTAACGACCAACATTAAAGCACAGTAGCGTCGTAGGCCTAAGTATTCATTAAAAACAAGACAGAGGTTTTATTTAACAAGTATATTGGATATTTTTGGCCACTGTAACATTACACACAATTAGAACAGTAACACTGTGTTTGAATGTAAGAAAATGAAAACTTTAATCAAGCGATTCTTTGGCGTACCACTAGGTGGAGCCCGCCTACCACAGTTTGAGAATAACTGCACTAAAGTAGTAGTTTAAGTGTATTTATACCATATCAATGCATTTTGTGCGTACTTATTAATTGTGTATTGTTTCTATATTGAGAGCGCACCTGAAAGATGATCAGTTTCCCTCTGAAGATAGCCAGGAAGTGGCGAGGCTCCTTGCCCATGACCACCCGGACCTGCACAGGAGCCCCGTGGTACTGCTGGTCCACGGTCACCGCCTGGTAGGCGCACGCCGTCACCTCGTCCTGGGTGGCGTGACGACCCTGCCGGTGAGCAACGACACCTTGACCTTGTTGTCTGGAGGAGTTTGACCCACAGCCCACATTGTATCCTGGACTATTGGCCGTTACACGTGTCGGGAAGTAGTCTTTGCCATTCAGTTGCATGTCTTTTGTTGAGTCCTACAAAGTGTTTCCACTCTAAGTAATGTACTTAGAGTCAATTTGATTGAATCCTTGATTCCTATTTGTAAGGATTCTTAATCAAGATACTGGGAAATGTAGTTACGCTACGTATAGCTTGTTACTGCCACTACTACTAGTCGTACTGCTATTAATGACCGAGTACGTTTATGAACCTAATACTACTACTAGTAGCAGTAGTACTACTATTACTGACATAGTAGGTTTATGGCCCTAGTAGTAGTAGTACTACCTCTACTACTAGTAGTACTATTACTGGCATAGTAAGTTTGTGACCTGTCACATGTAGAGGACGTGTCGCTCCCTGCTTACTACTACTAGTAGTAGTAGTAGTAGTAGTACCTAGTACTACTACCAGGTACTACTAGTAGTAGTACTACTGACATAGTAGGTGCGATACCTGCCACATGTAGAGGATGTGTTGCTCTCTGGCTACTATTACTACTACTACTATTACTAGTATTACTATTACTAGTACTACTACTACCAGTACTACTACTAGTATTACTACTACTGACATAGAAGGTGCGATACCTGCCACATGTAGAGGATGTGACGCTCCCTGGCTACTACTACTACTACTACTATTATTACTACTACTACTAGTAGTAGTAGTAGTACCTATTACTACTACCAGGAGCTACTAGTAGTACTACTACTGACATAGTAGGTGCGATACCTGCCACATGTAGAGGATGTGATGCTCTCTGGCTACTATTACTAATACTACTATTACCAGTACTACTATTACTATTACTACTACTACCAGTACTACTACTAGTATTACTACTACTGACATAGAAGGTGTGATACCTGCCACATGTAGAGGATGTGTTGCTCTCTGGCTACTATTACTACTACTACTACTACTAGTAGTAGTAGTAGTAGTACCTAGTACTACTACCAGGAGCTACTAGTAGTACTACTACTGACATAGTAGGTGCGATACCTGCCACATGTAGAGGATGAGTTGCTCTCTGGTAACTATTACTAATACTACTATTACCAGTACTACTATTACTAGTACTACTATTACTAGTACTACTACTACCAGTACTACTACTAGTATTACTACTACTGACATAGAAGGTGCGATACCTGCCACATGTAGAGGATGTGACGCTCCCTGGCTACTATTACTACTACTACTACTAGTAGTAGTAGTAGTACCTAGTGCTACTACCAGGTACTACTAGTAGTACTACTACTGACATAGTAGGTGCGATACCTGCCACATGTAGAGGATGTGTTGCTCTCTGGCTACTATTACTAATACTACTATTACCAGTACTACTATTACTAGTACTACTACTACCAGTACTACTACTAGTATTACTACTACTGACATAGAAGGTGCGATACCTGCCACATGTAGAGGATGTGACGCTCCCTGGCTACTATTACTGCTACTACTATTACTACTACTATTACTACTACTACTACTAGTAGTAGTAGTAGTACCTAGTGCTACTACCAGGTACTACTAGTAGTACTACTACTGACATAGTAGGTGCGATACCTGCCACTTGTAGAGGATGTGTTGCTCTCTGGCTACTATTACTAATACTACTATTACCAGTACTACTATTACTAGTACTACTACTACCAGTACTACTACTAGTAGTAGTACTACTGACATAGAAGGTGCGATACCTGCCACATGTAGAGGATGTGACGCTCCCTGGCTACTATTACTACTACTACTATTACTACTACTATTACTACTACTAGTAGTAGTAGTACCTAGTACTACTACCAGGAGCTACTAGTAGTACTACTACTGACATAGTAGGTGCGATACCTGCCACATGTAGAGGATGTGTTGCTCTCTGGTAACTATTACTAATACTACTATTACCAGTACTACTATTACTAGTACTACTACTACCAGTACTACTACTAGTATTACTACTACTGACATAGAAGGTGTGATACCTGCCACATGTAGAGGATGTGACGCTCCCTGGCTACTATTACTGCTACTACTATTACTACTACTATCACTACTACTATTACTACTACTACTACTACTAGTAGTAGTAGTAGTACCTAGTGCTACTACCAGGAGCTACTAGTAGTACTACTACTAACATAGTAGGTGCGATACCTGCCACATGTAGAGGATGTGTTGCTCTCTGGCTACTATTACTACTACTACTATTACTAGTACTACTATTACTAGTACTACTACTACCAGTACTACTACTAGTAGTACTACTACTGACATAGTAGGAGCGATACCTTCCACATGTAGAGGATTTGTTGCTCCCTGACTACTATTACTACTACTACTACTACTACCACCACTACCACTACTACTACCACTACTATTACTAATACTACTACCACTACTAGTACTACTATTAACATAGTAGGTGCGATACCTGCCACATGTAGAGGATGTGTCGCTCCCTTGCTACTATTACTACTACTATTAGTACTACTACTACTACTACAACCACTACTACTGACATGGTAGATGTGATACCTGCCCCATGTAGAGGATGTGTCGCTCCCTGGCTACTATTACTACCACTACCACTACTACTACTATTACTACTACTACTACTACTACTGTTAGAATAATTATGTGTAAGTTATCACACAACTCTTATGCTTAAAGGCCGTTGCTAGAGTTATTATCAATTGTGCTGAAGTTGTTCTTTTCCATCTGTGCAAAGGGACAACTTGCAATCTTGGATTGCGAGTCGTCTCGTATCAGTGTTTGTGTCCAGACCCGGCCTGCTGACTGCCAAGGGCGAACATCGAGTGCCTTGACGCAGACAAAGCAGAGACAGGGCGATATTGCGAGTGTCAGCACATTTCCATTTCTTGAATAATCATATATTGTGTCTAACCGGGGCTGCTGAGATAACCCCCCTTCTTTCAGAAGCAGCCTCAGTGATGTAATCAAGGACCTCCCGAATAAATAGAGGAGCATGTGGGCTGTGCCTTAGAGCGTAGGTTGGAACTGGAACTGAGTGTACAGCTCAATACGTCTCTCCTCATTAGCAAAATTGAACTCTGTCTCTGCATGATTCCTTGCTTCTTGTCTGTTTAATAGATGTCATCAGTGTTTGAACCTGATAACTACTAATAGTAGTACTACTACTACTGACATAGTAGGTGCGATACCTGCCACATGTAGAGGATGTGTCGCTCCCTGGCCGAGACGCGATAGGTGTACAGGACTAAGTAGCAGTCTCCACCATAGAACTGTCCAAAGGTGGTGGAAGTGACCTCAGCCAGCTCCAAGTTCTCCACCCGCCACACCTGAGGGAGACAGGAAGAAGAATGAGCGTCTCGGTGGGGCAGGAAGGTGAAGTCAAAGACCACCTTGACGTCCCCTGAGGCGTCGTCCACCATGCGCTGCTGCGCCGCCAGCTCAGGACGGGCGTGGAGCTCCTGGACGTCAAACTTCACCTGCTCCACCTTGGCTGCAGAGGCGAGCACACCCGACTTAAACGCTTCCTCACCCCATGACTGCACTTCAAAGTCTGGCACCTACCGATCTTCCCCACGGTGTGCGCGGTGCCCAGACCCTGCGTGTGGTACTTGTCCCTCCAGGACTTGAAGAGGTGCTTAAACATGGCCGTCTCTCCTCCCTCGGACATCACCTCCACGCTAGTGCATGCTGGGTAGTTCTTGGCCTTGATGTAGCCCTGCAGGGCACACACACACACACACACACACACACACACACACACACACACACACACACACACGTGCAGCTGACTCACGACCACTTTGATACCAGGCATGTGTGGAACTGCAGCCCAGCAGGCACAAGACGTTGATACAACGTTGATTATACGTAACATGTCCTTTCAAACTGACCATGAAACAACGTTGAAAAATAGTTGTGTTTGTTAATTGACACCAAGTTGATGTCTAACGTTGGATCCACGTTGTTTGTTGGAGAATGACCAAATTTCAATGGTTAAATCAACGTCGGAATTCAACATTGATTAAACGTTGTCAAAAAGCATGTTGTTTCAACGTTGTATTTGTGTTGTAGCAATTGGTTGGGAAATAACCAAAATTAAATTTCAAATCAATGTCAGAACCCGACATTGATTAAACGTCGTCAAAAAGCATGTTGTTTCAACGTTGTGTTTGTGTCGTAGAACATTGGTTGGGAAATTACCCAAATTCAATGTCAAATCAACGTCAGAACCCAACATTGATAAACGTCATCAAAAAGCATGTTGTTTCAACGTTGGATTTGTGTTGTAGACAATTGGTTGGAAAATTACCTAATTTCAATGGTTAAATTAATGTCAGAACCCAACATTGATTAAAGGTTGTCAAAAAGCATGTTGTTTCAACGTTGGATTTGTGTTGTAGAAAATTGGTTGGGAAATTACCAAAATTCAATATCAAATCAATGTCAGAACCCAACATTGATTAAACATTGTCAAAAAGCATGTTGTTTCAATGTTGTATTTGTGTCGTAGAAAATTGGTTGGGAAATTACCCAAATTCAATATCAAATCAACATCAGAATTAGACATTGATTAAACGTCATCAAAAAGCATGTTGTTTCAACGTTATATTTATGTTGTAGAACATTGGTTTGAGAATGACCAAATTTCAATAGTCAAATCAACATCAAAACCCAACATTGATTAAAGGTTGTCAAAAAGCATGTTGTTTCAACGTTGTATTTGTGTTGTAGCAATTGGTTGGGAAATAACCAAAATTCAATGTCAAATCAATGTCAGAACCCAACATTGATTAAACGTTGTCAAAAAGCATGTTGTTTCAACGTTGCATTTGTGTTGTAGAATATTGGTTGGGTAATTACCCAAATTCAATGTCAAATCAACATCAGAATTAGACATTGATTAAACGTCGCCAAAAAGCATGTTGTTTCAACGTTGGATTTGTGTTGTAGACAATTGGTTGGGAAATTACCAAAATTCAATATCAAATCAATGTCAGAACCCAACATTGATTAAACATTGTCAAAAAGCATGTTGTTTCAATGTTGTATTTGTGTCGTAGAAAATTGGTTGGGAAATTACCCAAATTCAATATCAAATCAACATCAGAATTAGACATTGATTAAACGTCATCAAAAAGCATGTTGTTTCAACGTTATGTTTATGTTGTAGAACATTGGTTTGAGAATGACCAAATTTCAATAGTCAAATCAACATCAAAACCCAACATTGATTAAAGGTTGTCAAAAAGCATGTTGTTTCAACGTTGTATTTGTGTTGTAGCAATTGGTTGGGAAATAACCAAAATTCAATGTCAAATCAATGTCAGAACCCAACATTGATTAAACGTTGTCAAAAAGCATGTTGTTTCAACGTTGCATTTGTGTTGTAGAATATTGGTTGGGTAATTACCCAAATTCAATGTCAAATCAACATCAGAATTAGACATTGATTAAACGTCGCCAAAAAGCATGTTGTTTCAACGTTGGATTTGTGTTGTAGACAATTGGTTGGGAAATTGCCAAAATTTAATGGTCAAATCAACGTCAAAACCCAACATTGATTAAACGTTGTCAAAAAGCATGTTGTTTCAACGTTGTGTTTGTGTTGTAGCAATTGGTTGGGAAATAACCAAAATTCAATGTCAAATCAACATCAGAACCCAACATTGATTAAACGTTGTCAAAAAGCATGTTGTTTCAACGTTGCATTTGTGTTGTAGAACATTGGTAGAGAAATAAACAAAATTCAATGTCAAATCAATGTCAGAGCCCAACAATGATAAACGTCATCAAAAAGCATGTTGTTTCAATGTTGTATTTGTGTTGTAGAAAATTGGTTGGGAAATTACCACATTTCAATGTCAAATCAACATCAGAACCCAACATTGATTAAAAGTTGTCAAAAAGCATGTTGTTTCAACGTTGTATTTGTGTTGTAGCAATTGGTTGGGAAATAACCAAAATTCAATGTCAAATCAACGTCAGAACGCAACATTGATTAAACGTTGTCAAAAAGCATGTTGTTTCAACGTCGTGTTTGTGTTGTAGAAAATTGGTTGGTAAATAACCAAAATTCAATGTCAAATCAACGTCAGAACCCAACATTGATGAAAAGTTGTCAAAAAGCATGTTGATTCAACGTTGTATTTGTGTTGTAGAACATTGGTTGGGAAATTACCACATTTCAATGTCAAATCAACGTCAGAACGCAACATAGATGAAAAATTGTCAAAAAGTACGTTGTTTCAAAGTTGTATTTGTGTTGTAGAAAATTGGTTGGAAAATTACCCAAATTCAATGTCAAATCAATGTCAGAACCCAACATTGATTAAACGTTGTCAAAAAGCATGTTGTTTCAACGTTGGATTTGTGTTGTAGCCAATTGGCTGGGAAATTACCCAAATTCAATGTCAAATCAACATCAGAACTAGACATTGATTAATCGTTGTCAAAAAGCATGTTGTTTCAACGTTGTATTTGTGTTGTTGAAAATTGATTGGAAAATTACCAAATTTCAATGGTTAAATCAACGTCAGAACCCAACATTGAGGAAAAGTTGTCAAAAAGCATGTTGTTTCAACGTTGTATTTGTGTTGTAGAATATTGGTTGGAAAATTACCAAATTTCAATGTCAAATCAACGTCAAAACCCAACATTGATGAAAAATTGTCAAAAAGCATGTTGTTTCAACGTTGGATTTGTGTTGTAGAACATTGGTTGGGAAATGACCAAATTTCAATGGTCAAATCAACGTCAGAACCCAACATTGATTAAAGGTTGTCAAAAAGCATGTTGTTTCAACGTTGTATTTGTGTTGTAGCAATTGGTTGGGAAATAACCAAAATTCAATGTCAAATCAACGTCAGAACGCAGCATTGATTAAACGTTGCCAAAAGCATGTTGTTTCAACGTTGTATTTGTGTTGTAGAACATTGGTTGGGAAATTACCACATTTCAATGTCAAATCAACGTCAGAACCCAACATTGATAAACGTCATCAAAAAGCATGTTGTTTCAACGTTGTATTTGTGTTGTAGAAAATTGGTTGGGAAATGACCACATTTCAATGGTTAAATTAATGTCAGAACCCAACATTGATGAAAAGTTGTCAAAAAGCATGTTGTTTCAACGTTGTGTTTGTGTTGTAGAATATTGGTTGGGAAATAACCACATTTCAATGTCAAATCAACATCAGAACTAGACATTGATTAAATGTCGTCAAAAAGCATGTTGTTTCAACGTTGGATTTGTGTTATTGAAAATTGGTTGGAAAATGGCCAAGATTGAATGTCAAATCAACGTCAGAACCCAACATTTATTGAACGTTGTCAAAAAGCATGTTGTTTCAACGTTGTGTTTGTGTTGTGGAAAATTGGTTGAGAAATGACCCAAATTCAATGTCAAATCAACATCAGAACTAGACATTGATTAAACGTTGCCAAAAAGCATGTTGTTTCAACGTTAGAATATTGGTTGGGAAATATGCATCTAGTTCACTCATTCATCCCTCCAAGGAACATTTGTAAATTTCACAATACAACTAAAACAAATATTATTTATTAAACTGTGTCACTTGTGATGTCTGTAAGAGTGTTTTCACGCAAACTACTAATTTCCGGTAAATGACTTATAAATGATGCTCTCTCTATGTAACTGCGCAGCATTTACTTAGATGACACAATACAAATAATGTTCCCTTGTCATGGTGCAAAAAAAAATAAAAAAATCCAACCAACACAAAATGTCAGGCATAACACAAGCTGCTCACTGAACTTTGTGGATGTTATGAAAAAACAAAAACGTCCACGCACCATAAAAAAATAAAAATATGACACCCATTTACAATGCATGATGGGAAAAATGCAAAACACTCTCCACATGTTTGGCACATTTTCACTGCTTGATTATCATGATTATTAATTATATATTCATTATATCAATATAATATGTACACATATACTGTAAATGCATATATATATATATATATATATATATACTTTACATGTAGTCCAATTTTTTTTAGCCCAATGTCAACAAGTTTGGACACTAAACTCACCACGGCCCGAGTGAGAGCTCCGTGTCGCTCCTCCTTGGAAGCACCTTTTCCTTTCCACACCATCACGCTGGAGCCGCGGTGGTCCAAGATGTAGCAGTCCTGAACACAAACATCATCAGCCGCGCCGTCTTGGAGGGCAAAGTGCAGAGCGGGACTCACGGAAGACTGCAGCAGGTCTTGTGTTAGCGGCTGGGAGGCCACTTCATGGATCACCAGGTTGCTGCTGGCGTCAAACACGCTGTGGAGCGCACACACACACACACACACACACACACACACACACACACACACACACACACACACACACACACACACACACACACACACTAAGCAGGAGGGTCATTGTCCGAGCAGGGGTGTCCAAACGACGGCTCGCGGGCTAAACTGAACACGTCACGACTTTAATAAGAAATCTGGCACGCGGGGCGCCATCAATTAAGCGGACAAGATCAGCAATCCAGGTTAATGACCATGAATTGCTCATTGAAGTGTGCATTTTTTTATAGGACCCAATCTGAGCAACCCCTCCCACTCACGGCGCAAATAAACCAGCACAAAAAGTCAACAAACATGTTCACACACAACACAACCTGCTCACTGAACTTTGTGAATGTTATTAAAAATAAACGTCCAAGCGCAACGCATAATTCAAAATTACACCCATTTAAATCCCCAGCAATGCATGATGGGAAAATGTAAAACCCTCTCTCCGCACGTATCCATGTTTGGCGCCATTTTAGCCGCTTGATGATTGTGATCGGTTACAAAACTTTAAGTGGTCGTCACGGAAGTAAACAAGGTAGGAGTCCAAATTTCACATACTCTTAATATTAGGGATGTAAAAAAAATTTAAAAAAATGTTGGGAATTGATCGTGGTTTTCATTTGTGACGATTCTTTAAAATAAAAAAGCCAACATTAAACATATGCACACACATATATGTATAGGCTATATATGTGTATACACGTATACATATATATGTATATGCATATATACAGTATATGTATACATATATACATATATGTATGTATATAAACATATACGTATATGTATATATATACATACATGTATATATATACATACTGTATATGTGGTACATATACACATATATGTATATATACCTGCACATATATATAATACATATATGTATATATATACATACATGTATATATATACATACTGTATATGTGGTACATATACACATATATGTATATATACCTGCACATATATATAATACATATATACATATATATAATACATATATAAATATATATGTATGTATATATACATATTAACATATATATAATACATACATATATATATATATATATATATATATATATATATATATATATATATATATATATATATATATATATATATATATATATATATATATATATATGTTAAGTCAGGAAAAACACAGAGGCTAGTTCATCCCTACAAGCCTGTTTTGCAGGTTTCCCTGTTCTTCAAGGGATTTATATATACATATATGTATATATATATAAGCGGTAGGAGATTTTTTTTTATAAAAAATAAAAAAAATAAAAAAATAAATATATATATATAAATATATATATATATACATATATATGTAGATATATACTGTATATAATACATATATAAATACATATGCATATATATACAGTATATGTATGTATATATATATATATACACAGTGGGGCAAAAAAGTATTTAGTCAGCCACCCATTGACAATCAATGGGTGGCTGACTAAATACTTTTTTGCCCCACTGTGTATATATATATATATATATATATATATATATATATATATATATATATATATATATATATATATATATGTATGTATGTATATATATATATAAATATATGTATGTATATATATATATATATTTATTATACATGTATATATGTATATATACATACATACATAATTATATATATAATATATGTATGTATATATACATATATACATATATATATATATATATATATATATATATATGTATATATATATTTATATATGTATATATACATACATACATACTTATATATATATATATATATATATATATTTATATATGTATATATACATACATACATACTTATATATATATATGTATATATACATATATATGTATATATAGTATAAATGTATATATATACACATTTACTAAATATATATATATATATATACATATATAGGTAGATGTATATAATACATATAAAAATATACATGCATACATATACATATATAAATATATATGCATATATATATATATATATTATATATATACATATACATATATATATACATACATACATACACATGTATATATACATACATACATACATTATATATATATATATATATATATATATATATATATATATATATATATATACATATACATATATATACATATATATATACATACATACATACATTATATATATATATATGTATATGTATATATACATATATATATATATATATATATATATATGTATATATACATATATATATATATGTATATATACATATATATATATATACGTATATATATATATGTATATATACATATATATAGTATAAATGTATATATATACATATTTACTAAATATATATATATATACATATATAGGTAGATGTATATAATACATATAAAAATATACATGCATACATATACATATATAAATATATATGCATATATATATACATATACATATACATACATACATTATATATATACATATACATATACATACATACATTATATATATATATATATATATATATATATATATATATATATATATATATATATATATATATATATATATATATATATATATATATATATACACATGCCGTCCCGCACTTACTGGTAGAGTCTGACGCTGGCGTTCTGCACCCGCTGGGCGTCGTCGTCGTCAGGAACGGCGGCCTTCAGCGAGCCGCTCCGTGGGCCAAGCACCGCCGTCATCATCTTCATCAGCTCAGGCGAGTCGCGCTCGTCTCCGCCCTCCACCACGCCGATCTGCGCCCGCCCGCCTCGCTCTCGGTCACGGATGTCCTGCGCCAACAAGGTGGCCTACAAATACATTTGCAGCTGTTTACTACTACGTGTACTGTATTACTACTACTGTACATTCTGGACTATAAGCCCATGCTTTTTTCCTGAGCTTTGAACCCTGCGGCTAATAAACCGGTGCGGCTAATTTGTGGATTTTTCTTTGCTAATGTTTTGTTCAGATTGACCACTTGAAGAAAATGAAAGTAAAAACCTTGAGCTTTTCTCTCCTGTTGCTCTTGTCTCCATTCCACTGCACGATGACTTTGCCCAGGTCCAGCAGGAAGATGTCACCTGTGTTAAAGCTGCTCCATGACATGTCCACCTGGCAACACAACACATTCATGTCACCTGTGTTAAAGCTGCTCCCCGACACCTCCACCTGGCAACGCACACTTTTGTGACACCTCCACCTGGCAACTTACACTTTTGTGACACCTCAACCTGGCAACGTACACTTTCATGTCACCTATGTTAAAGCTGCTCCATGACACCTCCACCTGGCAACGCACACTTTCGTGACACCTCCACCTGGCAACACACACTTTCATGTCACCTATGTTAAAGCTGCTCCATGACACCTCCCCCTGGCAACGCACACTTTTGTGACACCTCCACCTGCCAACGAACACTTTCATGTCACCTATGTTAAAGCTGCTCCATGACAACTCCACCTGGCAAAACCCTTTCTTGACACCTCCACCTGGCAACGTACACTTTCATGTCAACTATGTTAAAGCTGCTCCACTACACCTCCACCTGGCAACACACACTTTCATGTCACCCATGTTAAAGCTGCTCCATGTCACCTCCACCTGGCGACGAACACGTTCATGTCACCTGTGTTAAAGTTGCTCCATGACACCTCCACCTGGCAACACACACGTTCAAGTCACCCGCGTCAAAGTTGCTTCATGGCACTTCCACCTGGCAACACACACTCTCATGTCACCTGCGTTAAAGCTGTTCCATTACACCGCCACCTGGCAACACGGCACCGCCACCTGGCAACACATACTTTCTTGTCACCTATGTTAAAGCTGCTCCACCTGGCAACACACAAGTTCATGTCACCTATGTTAAAGCTGCTCCATGACACCTCCACCTGGCAACACACACTTTCATGTCACCTATGTTAAAGCTGCTCCACCTGGCAACACACAAGTTCATGTCACCTATGTTAAAGCTGCTCCATGACACCTCCACCTGGCAACACACACTTTCATGTCACCTATGTTAAAGCTGCTCCACCTGGCAACACACACTTTCATGTCACCTATGTTAAAGCTGCTCCCTGACACCTCCACCTGGCAACACACACTTTCTTGTCACCTATGTTAAAGCTGCTCCATGACACCTCCACCTGGCAACACACACTTTCACGTCACCTATGTTAAAGCTGCTCCACCTGGCAACGCATACTTTCATGTCAGCTATGTTAAAGCTGCTCCATGACACCTCCACCTGGCAACACACACTTTCCCGTCACCTATGTTAAAGCTGCTCCATGACACCTCCACCTGGCAACACACACTTTCACATCACCTATGTTAAAGCTGCTCCATTACACCTCCACTTGGCAACACGACACCGCCACCTGGCAACACACACTTTCATAACACCTATGTTAAAGCTGCTCCATGACACCGCCATCTGGCAACACACTTTCTTATCACCTATGTTAAAGCTGCTCCACCTGGCAACGCATACTTTCTTGTCACCTATGTTAAAGCTGCTCCACCTGGCAACGCATACTTTCATGTCACCTATGTTAAAGCTGCTCCATGACACCTCCACCTGGCAACACACACGTTCATGTCACCTATGTTGAAGCTGCTCCATGACACCTCCACCTGGCAACACACACTTTCACGTCACCTATGTTAAAGCTGCTCCATTACACCTCCACCTGGCAACACGACACCGCCACCTGGCAACACGCACTTTCATAACACCTATGTTAAAGCTGCTCCATGACACCCCCACCTGGCAACACACACTTTCATGTCACCTATGTTAAAGCTGCTCCACCTGGCAACGCATACTTTCATGTCACCTATGTTAAAGCTGCTCCATGACACCTCCACCTGGCAACACACACTTTCATGTCACCTATGTTAAAGCTGCTCCACCTGGCAACACACACTTTCATGTCACCTATGTTAAAGCTGCTCCACCTGGCAACGCATACTTTCATGTCACCTATATTAAAGCTGCTCCATGACACCTCCACCTGGCAACGCATACTTTCATGTCACCTATGTTAAAGCTGCTCCACCTGGCAACACACACTTTCATGTCACCTATGTTAAAGCTGCTCCACCTGGCAACACACTTTCATGTCACCTATGTTAAAGCTGCTCCACCTGGCAACGCATACTTTCATGTCACCTATGTTAAAGCTGCTCCACCTGGCAACACACAAGTTCATGTCACCTATGTTAAAGTTGCTTCATGGCACCTCAACCTGGCAACACACACTTTCACGTCACCCATGTTAAAGCTGCCCCATCTGGCAACACACACTTTCATGTCACCTATGTTAAAGCTGCTCCCTGACACCTCCACCTGGCAACACACACTTTCTTGTCACCTATGTTAAAGCTGCTCCATGACACCTCCACCTGGCAACACACACTTTCACATCACCTATGTTAAAGCTGCTCCACCTGGCAACGCATACTTTCATGTCAGCTATGTTAAAGCTGCTCCATGACACTTCCACCTGGCAACACACACTTTCACGTCACCTATGTTAAAGCTGCTCCATTACACCTCCACCTGGCAACACGACACCGCCACCTGGCAACACACACTTTCATAACACCTATGTTAAAGCTGCTCCATGACACCGCCATCTGGCAACACACTTTCTTATCACCTATGTTAAAGCTGCTCCACCTGGCAACGCATACTTTCTTGTCACCTATGTTAAAGCTGCTCCACCTGGCAACGCATACTTTCATGTCACCTATGTTAAAGCTGCTCCATGACACCTCCACCTGGCAACACACACGTTCATGTCACCTATGTTGAAGCTGCTCCACCTGGCAACGCATACTTTCATGTCACCTATGTTAAAGCTGCTCCACCTGGCAACGCATACTTTCATGTCACCTATGTTAAAGCTGCTCCACCTGGCAACACACACTTTCATGTCACCTATGTTAAAGCTGCTCCACCTGGCAACGCATACTTTCATGTCACCTATGTTAAAGCTGCTCCACCTGGCAACGCATACTTTCATGTCACCTATGTTAAAGCTGCTCCACCTGGCAACGCATACTTTCATGTCACCTATGTTAAAGCTGCTCCATGACAACTCCACCTGGCAACACACACTTTCATGTCACCTATGGTAAAGCTGCTCCACCTGGCAACACATACTTTCATGTCACCTATGTTAAAGCTGCTCCATGACAACTCCACCTGGCAACACACACTTTCATGTCACCTGCGTTAAAGCTGCCCCACCTGGCAACACACACTTTCATGTCACCTGCGTTAAAGCTGCCCCACCTGGCAACACACACGTTCACTCTCACCTAAGAACAACCCTCAGAAGTCACACTAATATCTTCATAATCACCCCCTCAAATGTCCTTCACCCAGGAGCGTGCGGTTGTCACGCCAAAGCAAAAACAGAACAAGCATGTTACTTCCGTGGCGCCATCAGACTTACCTCGGTGGCCGTCACGTGCTTCCGCCCCTTGACGTGCAGCAAACGCTGCACATTGTAAGCGTTGGTGTCCACGTGCTTGAAGCCTGAAGCCACGCCCCCTTTCTTGTAGCTGTGGAGACATCCGGCAAAGGTCAAAGTGCCATAAAAGTACAACAAAGTACCAGCCAGCATGATCATTGCAGTATAGTAAATATTATACGCAGTAAAATACAAATATATAATTAAAAAATTGTTGTACTTAATCACTGCAGTAACTTTGTATAGTAAATATTATTCGTTCTAAAAGAAAGACCTATTTCTCTCAAAAATTGTCGACAAATCTGTGTTAGTGAGCATTTCTTCTCAGCGGATCCTTGCAACGTGGGGCCGTGCATTGTCATGATGCAACATGAGGGGATGGTAAATGGCACAACAACGGGCCTCAGGGTTTTGTCACGGTATCTCTTTGCATTCAAAACGGCATCAATAATATGCACTTGAGTTCGTTGTCCATAACGTACGCCTGCACATACCATAACCCCGCCCCCGGCCACGGGCCACTCCGTTCACAACGTTGACAGTGAAAACCGGGATTCATCCATGAAGAGAACTGCAGTCTGGTTCCTATCGGTTTGTGCCGAAATTATTTGCTTATGCAAACCAATTGTTGCGAGTGGCTGGTCTCAGACGATCATGCCTGCTGGATGTGGAGGTCCTGGGCCGGTGTGAGGCGGTTGTTTGGCCGGTTTGCGGTTGTGAGGCCGGTTGGATGTACTGCCAAATTCTCTGAAACGCCTTTGGAGGCGGCTTATGGTAGAGAAATGAACATTCAAATCACGGGCAACAGCTGTGGTGGGCAATCCTGCAGTTGGCAAGCTACTTTATTTTCCAAGTTCCAAAAAAAATTCCAGGATTTTCCAGAATTCCTGGTTTTCCATAGCCCTATTTTCACCCTTTTTTCTGAAGACTACTCCTTCCACATTTTTCAACCCCCTTCAACCGCTTCACTGTCAAATAATTCCTCTTGATTAAGACAAAAAACAAAGTTGCTTTTTGCACTGGAAAAATTCCCAGTTTTTCCGAAATTCCAGGAATTCCGCAATACCATTAAAAGTGTTTCTACTTCAACATTTCTCGACCGATTTGAAAAATTCCAACACCAACCAATTCAACTCATCTAGAACATTAAAGTCTTTTAACGATTTCCCAAAAATTCTCGCTTTTCCCAAAATTGCCAAATTTCCATGAAATTCGCATGGAAAAGAATGGGACATTTTTCAAAGTTCCACAACTCCCACATTTTGTATCCGATTCAAACTGTTCCAACTTCAAAATATTCAGCCTGTTCAGGAATAGTGTGCTCCCTTTCAATAATTATTTAAAAAATTCCCGGATTTCCAAGAATTCCCAGTTTTTAGGGACATTTTCCTCATTCAAAATTAACGGGCCATTTTTCAAACTTCCACCATTTCCACATTTTTCAACCGATTCAAACCTTCTACCTTCAACACATTCCACCATCCAGGAAATTCAAGCTACTTTATTTTCCAAGTTCCAAAAAAAATTTCAGGATTTTCCAGAATTCCTGGTTTTCCAAAGCCCTATTTTCACCCTTTCTTCTGGCGACTACTCCTTCCACATTTTTCAACCCCCTTCAACCGTTTCACCGTCAAACCATTCCTCTTAATCAGGACAGAAAAACGAAGTTGCTTTTTGAACTGGGAAAAATTCCCGGTTTTCCCGAAATTCCAGGAATTCCGCAAATACCATTAAAAATGTTTCTACTTCAACATTTCTCGACCGATTTGAAAAATTCCAACACCAACCAATTCAACTCAATCAGAACATTCAAGTCAACTTTATTTTCCAAGTTCCAAAAAAAATTTCAGGATTTTCCAGAATTCCTCATTCAAAATGAATTGGCCATTTTTTAAACGTCCACAATTCCCACATTTTTCAGCCGATTTAAACCATTCCACCTTCAACACATTCAACTCATCCTGGAAATTCAAACAACCATTTTTCCACGTTCAACACATTTCCAGGAATTCCTTTTTTTTTTTCTCTAACCTTATATCCAAGCTTTTTTAGTGCGATGACTCCTTTCACATCTTAGTCAGTTTAAGATTCCCGGTTTTCCTGAAATACCATAATACCATTTCTCAATTAAAAAACTGCACCCGATCTCGGATAAGCGGAAGAAGATGGATGGATGGATGGATATTATTGTTATTATTGTTAAGGTACAGTATAAAATAAAGTGCATAATATAAACATGTTGTTGTACTTAATCACTGTAGTCACTTTATATAAATAAATATATATATAATGTAATAATGTCAATATTATACATTATAAGATAGAGATAAATAATAAAAACATGTTGTTGTACTTTAATCATTGTAATTCAACTTAAACAGTAGTAAAAAAGACAACTTTGTACAATAAATACTATAAAATACAGTATAAACATGTTGCTGTACTTAATTATTGTAGTTCCCCTCAAACAGGGACATAATAACACAGTAAAAATGAAACACCCTAAACTAAAAAATTATAATCAAATAAAAACATATATTAAAAATGTGTTGCTGCACTTGTTGATTGTAGTTCACCTTAAACAGGGACATAATAATGCAGTAAAAATGTAACGATGTAAAAATATGATAAGATATGTGATACTAAATGAAAAAATAATCATATTATATATAATAATATAATACAAATAGAATGTAATTTATTGCCGTGACAAACGAGATAAGATTGATAAAGTTTAGTACCACAGTAATAAAGTTGTGTCATATATCACATGGTCGGGTTTTTATATTGTGTGCTGGGAGACACCCTTTCAATGTGGTTGCTATGGCGATGAGCAATATTAAAAAAAACTGGAATTTTTTTTACATTTTTATTCGTGAACAGCGTCGCCATGGAAACACGAAATGTTCCCAATTTAAAGTACGGCCGTAGGCGCGGGTGAGACCTTTCCGACGGCGTAACATATGTGGGGGCTCGTTGGCCGAGTCGTCTCGTATTAATCGTAAGAGAAACGTGCGGAACTATAATAATAAAAGTGGAAGTATGAGGAATAACTAGAAAATTCCCGGCGGAAATTTTGATGGGCCTGCTATCTGTGCCCTGGACCTCTGGCCTAAAACGTTAGCATGCGCACATTAAAATGCTAACATTTAGCATGTGTAAAAATGTTAGCATGATAACAGTTAGCATGTTTCACATACCAAGTTATATGACTCAAAAAAGATAAAAAAGTTTAAAATTTGATGAAAAACTTAGCATGCTTAAGTTAGCTTGCCAGCATGCTATCGTTTGCATGCTAACAGGTAACAAATGTCACATACCAAGTTATAACTCTGGTGTACACGGTTGCAAAAGTAGAGAAAAAAGTTTGCACGCTAATGTTAGCATGTTAGCAAGCTTCTTTTTGTTTTCTTTTTTTTTGTCCTGTCCAGCTTAGCCAGGGTTAAAGTACACAAGTGTGTGAACAAAATGAGACGTTAAGCTACGTGAAAGTATGCCTGAGCTACAAGAGGAGGTAATCGTGTCTTTTTGCCGTTTGTCTCAGAGCAATCGTCCATTAAAATGAGCGTACCCATTCAATTGGCCCATTTTTTGGGTTTATTCGTGAATAGCGTCGCCATGGAAACACGAAATGTTCCCAATTTGAAGTAGGGCCGTAGGCGCGAGTGAGACCTTTCCGACGGCGTAACATATGTGGGGGTTCGTTGGCCGGTTCGTCTTGTATTAATCGATGTGACGCAGGCCCATATTAATGCAATGCAGGCCCATAAATAGTTTTTCAAACGGGATTATTTGATGAATTTAACCTCTTGCCATATTCTGCCCGGCGACACGTTCCAATTCCGACCAATTGTGAAAGAATGGCTGAGCTACAAGAGGAGGTCACCTTGTCTTTTTGGCATTTGTCTCAGATTAATCGTCCAATAAAATGAGCGACGGCGTAACATATGTGGGGGTTCGTTGGCCGGTTCGTCTTGTATTAATCGATGTGACGCAGGCCCATATTAATGCAATGCAGGCCCATAAATAGTTTTTCAAACGGGATTATTTGATGAATTTAACCTCTTGCCATATTCTGCCCGGCGACACGTTCCAATTCCGACCAATTGTGAAAGAATGGCTGAGCTACAAGAGGAGGTCACCTTGTCTTTTTGGCATTTGTCTCAGATTAATCGTCCAATAAAATGAGCGTACCCATTCAATTGGCCCATTTTTTTGGTTTATTCGTGAATAGCGTCGCCATGGAAACACGAAATGTTCCCAATTTGAAGTAGGGCCGTAGGCCCGAGTGAGACCTTTCCGACGGCGTAACATATGTGGGGGTTCGTTGGCCGGCTCATCTCGTATTAATCGTAAGAGAAACGTGCGGAACTATAGTAATAAAAGTTGAAGTATGAGGAATAACTAGAAAATTCCCGCGGAAATTATGATGGGCCTGCTATCTGTGCCCTGGACCTCTGGCCGGGGGTCCCAGGAAGTTGCCGTACTTTTAAGATGGTGCCAAGTGTCTGAATTCGAGAGTTTTAAATGAGCTACACCGCTATCCTAAAATGTTAGCATGCGCACATTAAAATGCTAACATTAAGCATGTGTAAAAACGTTAGCATGATAAAAGTTAGCATGTTCATACACCAAGTTATATGACTCAAAGGTGAATGGCTGCGAAAATAGATCAAAAAATTTAAAATTTGATGAAAAACTTAGCATGCTTGAGTTAGCTTGCCAGCATGCTACTGTTTGCATGCTAACAGGTAACAAATGTCACATACCAAGTTATAACTCTGGTGTACACAGTTGCAAAAGTAGAGCAAAAAGTTTGCACGCTAATGTTAGCAAGCTTTTTTTTGTTTTGTTTTTTGTCCTGTCCAGCTTAGCCAGGGTTAAAGTAGACAAGTGTGTGAACAAAATGAGACGTTAAGCTACATGAAAGTATGCCTGAGGTACAAAAGTAGTATAATTATTTTTAAAAATTCCCGGATTTCCAAGAATTCCCAGTTTTTAGGGACATTTTCCTCATTCAAAATGAACGGGCCATTTTTCAAACTTCCACCATTTCCACATTTTTTAACCGGTTCAAACCTTCTACCTTCAACACATTCCACCATCCAGGAACTTCAAGCTACTTTATTTTCCAAGTTCCAAAAAAAAATTCAGGATTTTCCAGAATTCCTGGTTTTCCAAAGCCCCATTTTCCCCCTTTTTTCTGGCGACTACTCCTTCCACATTTTTCAACCCCCTTCAACCGTTTCACCGTCAAACCATTCCTCTTAATCAGGACAAAAAAACAAAAGTTGCTTTTCAACTGGAAAAATTCCAGTTTTTTTCGAAATTCCAGGAATTCCACAATACCATTAAAAAAAATTCTACTTCAACATTTCTCGACCGATTTGAAAAATTCCAACACCAACCAATTCAACTCATTCAGAACATTCAAGTATTTTCATTTTTTTCCCCAAAATTCCCGCTTTTCCCGGAATTGCCAAATTTCCATGAAATTCCCATGGAAAAGAATGGGCCATTTTTCAAAGTTCCACAACTCCCACATTTTGTATCTGATTCAAACTGTTACAACTTCAAAATTTTCCACCTGTACAGGAACTGTGTGCTCCCTTTCAATAATTACAACAAAAAATCCCAGATTTCCAAGAAATCCCAGTTTTTAGGGACATTTTTCTCATTCAAAATGAATTGGTCATTTTTCAAACTTCCACCATTTCCACATTTTTCAACCGATTCAAACCTTCTACCTTCAACACATTCCACCATCCAGGAAATTCAAGCTACTTTGTTTTCCAAGTTCCCAAAAAAATTCCAGGATTTTCCAGAATTCCTGGTTTTCCAAAGCCCTATTTTCACCCTTTTTTCTGGCTACTACTTCTTCCACATTTTTCAACCCTCTTCAACCGTTTTACCGTCAAACCATTCCTCTTAATCAGGACAGAAAACTAAGTTGCTTTTTGAACTGGAAAAATTCCCGGTATTCCCGAAATTCCAGGAATTCCGCAATACCATTAAAACTGTTTCTACTTCAACATTTCTCGACCAATTTGAAAAATTCCAACACCAACCAATTCCACTCATTCAGAACATTCAAGTCTTTTAACATTTTCCCCAAAATTCCCGCTTTTCCCGAAATTGCCAAATTTCCATGAAATTCCATGGGACATTTTTCAAAGTTCCACAACTCCCACATTTTGAATCCGATTCAAACTGTTCCAACTTCAAAATATTCCACCTGTTCAGGAATTATGTGCTCCCTTTCAAAAATTATAACAAAAAATTCCTGGATTTCCAAGAATTCCCAGTTTTTAGGGACATTTTCCTCATTCAAAATGAATTGGCCATTTTTTAATCTTCCACAATTCCCACATTTTTCAGCCAATTCAAACCATTCCACCTTCAACACATTCAACTCATCCTGGAAATTCATTTTTTCCACGTTCAACAAATTTCCAGGAATTCCTTCTTTATTTTTCCTGACCTTATTTCCAACCTTTTTTAGTGCGATGATGACTCCTTTCACATTTTAGTCAGGACAAAAAAACAAGTTTGTTTAAGAACTTGAAAAATTCCCGGTTTTCCTGAAATCCCATATTACCATTTCTCAATTAAAAAACTGCACCCGATCTCGGATAAGCGGAAGAAGATGGATGGATGGATATTATTGTTATTATTGTTAAGGTACAGTATAAAATAAAATGTTGTTGTACTTAATCACTGTAGTCACTTTGTATTGTAAATATTATACATTATAAGATAGAGATAAATAATAAAAACATGTAGTTGTACTTTAATCATTGTAATTCACCTTAAACAGTAACGTAGTGATACAGTAAAAAAGACAACTTTGTACTGTAAATACTATAAAATATAGTATAAACATGTTGGTGCACTTGCTGATTGTAGTTCACTTTAAACAGGGACATAATAACACAGTAAAAATGTAACGATGTACAAACGTAAAAATATGAGAAAATATGTGATACTAAATGAAAAAATTATCATATTATATGTAATAATATAATACAAATAGAATGTAATTTATTGCAGTGACAAACGAGATAAGATTGATAAAGTTTAGTACCACAGTAATAAACTTGTGTCATATATCACATGGTCGGGTTTTTATATTGTGTGCTGAGAGACACCCTTTCAATGTGGTTGCTATGGCGATGAGGAATAATTAAAAAAACTGGAATTTTTTTTTAAAATTTTTTTTCGTGAACAGCGTCGCCATGGAAACACGAAATGTTCCCAATTTAAAGTACCGCCGTAGGCGCGGGTGAGACCTTTCCGACGGCGTAACATATGTGGGGGCTCGTTGGCCGAGTCGTCTCGTATTAATCGTAAGAGAAACGTGCGGAACTATAATAATAAAAGTGGAAGTATGAGGAATAACTAGAAAATTCCCGGCGGAAATTTTGATGGGCCTGCTATCTGTGCCTTGGACCTCTGGCCGGGGGTCCCAGGAAGTTGCCGTACTTTTAAGATGGTGCCGAGTGTCTGAATTCGAGAGTTTTAAATGAGCTACACCGCTATCCTAAAACGTTAGCATGCGCACATTAAAATGCTAACATTAAGCATGTGTAAAAACATTAGCATGATAAAAGTTAGCATGTTTCATACACCAAGTTATATGACTCAAAGGTGAATGGCTGCGAAAATAGATCAAAAAATTTAAAATTTGATGAAAAACTTAGCATGCTTGAGTTAGTTTGCCAGCATGCTATCGTTTGCATGCTAACAGGTAACAAATGTCACATACCAAGTTAAAACTCTGGTGTACACGGTTTCAAAAGTAGAGGAAAAAGTTTGCACGCTAATGTTAGCATGTTAGCAAGCTTTTTTTTTTTTCAGCTTAGCCAGGGTTAAAGTAGACAAGTGTGTGAACAAAATGAGATGTTAAGCTACGTGAAAGTATGCCTGAGCTACAAGAGGAGGTAATCCTGTATTTTTGCCGTTTTTCTCAGAGCAATCGTCCATTAAAATGAGCGTACCCATTCAATTGGCCCATTTTTTTGGTTTATTCGTGAATAGCATCGCCATGGAAACACGAAATGTTCCTAATTTGAAGTAGGGCCGTAGGTGCGAGTGACACCTTTCCGACGGCGTAACATATGTGGGGGTTCATTGGCCGGTTCGTCTTGTATTAATCGATGCGACGCAGGCCCATATTATGCAAGCAGGCCCATAGATATTTTTCCAAACGGGATTATTTGATTAATTTAAAACAATCAAATAATCCCGTTTGGAATATGGCAAGAATATGGCAAGAGTGGGACCTTTCCGGCGGTGTAACATATGTGAGGGTTCGTTGGCCGGTTCGTCCCGTATTAATCGATGCAATGCAGGCCCATTTTATGCAGGCAGGCCCATAAATATTTTTCCAAACGGGATTATTTGATGAATTTAAATTCATCAAATAATCCCGTTTGGAATATGGCAAAAGTGAGACCTTTCCGGCGGTGTAACATATGTGGGGGTTCGTTGTTCGGTTAATTGATGCAATGCAGGCCCATATTATGCAAGCAGGCCCATGAATATTTTTCCAAACGGGATTATTTGATGACATTTATTTGAAATTCATCATTGATGACATTTATTTGAAATTCATCAAATAATCCCGTTTGGAAAAATATTTATGGGCCCGCATTGCATCAATTAATACGAGACGGACCGGCCAACGAACCCCCACATATGCTACACCGTTGGAAAGGTCTCACTCTTGCCATATTCTGCCCGGCGACACGTTCCAATTCCGACCAATCGTGCGATTGCTCGCCGAGGGTCACAGCCGGAGGACTCACATGAGGCCGTTTTTGAAGTAGCTCCTGAAGCGAGGCGTCTCGTGACCCTGCACCTCCCGGTGCTGGACCGGCGCCCCGCCCAGGTGCTCGTCCAGCTGGCTGACGTAGACGGCGGCGCCGCCCTGCTCGTCCTGCGAGGACGCCTTCCCGATCCAGTAGTGCAGGTCCGCTGCCGAGCTTTTGGCGTCGCTCATCTGCGGAGCAAACACGGAGGGTTGTAGGAGTGGGGGGGGGGGGGGGGGGGGGGGGGGGTCAGGGTTCTTGTTTGCTCCTCACGTGCAGGACGATGTAACAGTCGCCCTCAAAGAAGTTGCCGAAGCTTTGGGCCGGAAGAGGAACCATCTGCAGGTTCTGTCGGGCGGGATCAAAGAGCGTCAATAAAAGGTTGCAACATTTCCCTGGAACTTGGCCGACTCACATGGATGGTCCATATCTGCAGGCCCGCCTTTCTGCTGACGCTCTTGAACGCATCTTTATTGGAGCCATTCATCATTGTGCTGCACTAAAACTCACACAGGACACACAACGTCACCTTTCCCTGGCCGCACTATCGCTCTACCAGCCCGGCCACCCTTTGTGAACATTTAAACCTGATATGGGTCATTTCACAACAAATCTCACGCATGAAATAAAACAATCCACAAACTTTACTGAACAAAAACGTTTTAATAAAAATGTTATCTATTGAATTATCCAATCGGTTTTTGTGAGCTTTTAAATGACATTTTAGTGACGTTTCATGAGAGCGGCTGCAAACATCCCGACAACACTTTGGAGTCCTCAATAATGGCCGCCTCACTCGCTCCTGGTTCAAGTGTCAGCAGCACCATCGGGAAACACAAGTAAGTGTATGTAACATGTATGTAAGTAAATGTCAATGTATGTTGCATGTATGTAAGTCAATATATGTAGCATGTATGTAAGTAAATGTATGTAGCATGTATGTAAATAAATGTATGTAGCATGTATGTAAGTCAATGTATGTAGCATGTATGTAAATAAATCTTTGTAGCATGTATGTAAGTGAATGTATGTAGCAAGTATGTAAGTCAATGTATGTAGCATGTATGTAAGTAAATGTATGTAGCATGTATGTAAGTCAATGTATGTAGCATGTATGTAAGTCAATGTATGTCTGTATTATGTATGTAAGTAAATGTATGTATTATGTATGTAAGTACATGTAGCAGCCTGTATGTAGGTAAAGGTAGCATTGTATATAAGCAAGTAAATGTATGTAGCATGTACAGTATGTAAGTAAATGTATGTAGCATGTACAGTATGTAAGTAAATGTATGTATTATGTATGTAAGTACATGTATCAGCATGTATGTAAGTAAATGTAGCATCGTATATAAGTAAGTAAATGTATGTAGCATGTACAGTATGTAAGTAAATGTATGTAGCATGTACAGTATGTAAGTAAATGTATGTATTATGTATGTAAGTAAATGTAGCATCATATATAAGTAAGTAAATGTAGCAGCATGTATGTGAGTACATGTATGTGTTATGTATGTAAGTACATGTAGCAGCATGTATGTAAGTACATGTGTTATGTATGTAAGTACATGTAGCAGCATGTATGTAAGTACATGTATGTTATGTATGTAAGTACATGTAGCAGCATGTATGTAAGTACATGTATGTGTTATGTATGTAAGTACATGTAGCAGCATGTATGTAAGTACATGTATGTGTTATGTATGTAAGTACATATAGCAGAATGTATGTAAGTAAATGTAGCAGCATGTATGTAAGTACATGTATGTGTTATGTATGTAAGTACATATAGCAGCATGTATGTAAGTAAAGGTAGCAGCATGTATGTAAGTACATGTATGTGTTATGTATGTAAGTACATATAGCAGCATGTATGTAAGTAAATGTAGCAGCATGTATGTAAGTACATGTATGTGTTATGTATGTAAGTACATATAGCAGCATGTATGTAAGTAAATGTAGCAGCATGTATGTAAGTACATGTATGTGTTATGTATGTAAGTACATATAGCAGCATGTATGTAAGTAAATGTAGCATCATGTATGTAAGTAAATGTAGCAGCATGTATGTAAGTACATGTATGTGTTATGTATGTAAGTACATATAGCAGCATGTATGTAAGTAAATGTAGCAGCATGTATGTAAGTACATGTATGTGTTATGTATGTAAGTACATATAGCAGCATGTATGTAAGTAAATGTAGCAGCATGTATGTAAGTACATGTATGTGTTATGCATGTAAGTACATATAGCAGCATGTATGTAAGTAAATGTAGCAGCATGTATGTAAGTACATGTATGTGTTATGTATGTAAGTACATATAGCAGCATGTATGTAAGTAAATGTAGCAGCATGTATGTAAGTACATGTATGTGTTATGTATGTAAGTACATATAGCAGCATTTATGTAAGTAAATGTAGCATCGTATATAAGTAAGTAAATGTATGTAGCATGTACAGTATGTAAGTAAATCTATGTATTTTGTATGTAAGTAAATGTATGTAGCATGTATGTAAGTAAATGTATGTAAGTACATGTATCAGCACGTACATAAGTAGTTATATAAGACAAATGTGGCATTATCCACTAGGTCAGAAGCATCAGAGTTGCCATCAAGTCAGCTTATAAGAACCAGGCCAACAGTTCACTTTCACTCTTTTCTTACATTTATCACCTTTAAACTCCAATAAATAGAACCAAACACAATAAAAATAAATGTCTACTTATTTATGTATTTATTGCAATTATTTCCTGCCAAGTAAGCTTTTTTAAATAATAAATGTCAAATGTAATGTAACAAAAATGGATGCCTGGAAAGTGAGCTTTGTGGCAGGAAAAAGGGAGCAGCTGTGATGCCTTTGAAGACCGAGGGAAAAAGCAGCAACAGGAAGGACAGGTTTTAATTTCAATTAAACCAGTGAAGACGTTACCAGCCTGCTTTCACACGCAAACGTGGCGGAACAAACACAACATGATTGCAGCAAAGCAGACGAGGGGAAACAAAAAGTTTGACGGTTGTGTGAGAGTTTGAAGTGAAATAGCATCGATTGAGGAAAACAACAACAAGATAACCATTTTCAACGTACCTTGTGTTGTCGCCTCAGCTGTGCAGGTGTGTGTGCGTGTGTGTGTTTGTGCAGAAATAATCACTGCTTCACCTGCTCTAATGTGTGTGTGTGTGGGTGTGTGTGTGTGTGTGTGGGCCGGCTGTATTTACCTCCACACCCACTCACAAACACACCTGCAATTTCCTGTCCGCATGTTTACAATATGTCCTGTTGTTGCATAACGTGAAGCAAGGCCAGCTGCAAACATGTGACAAAACAGAGTATAATGATGATAATAGTTTACTATAACATGTACGATATGATACAGTGGTGGTCAAAAGTCTACATACACTTGTAAAGGACATCATGTCATGGCTGTCCTGAGTTTCCAATCATTTAATAATAATAATAATGGATTTTATTTGTAAAAGCACTTTACATTGAGAAAACAACCTCAAAGTGCTACAGTGTATTAAAAAATAAAAAGATAATAAAAAAACAAACAAAAACAAAAAACAGCCTAATAGCTAGAACTAGCACGCATATATCTAAAAAAAGAAGGGTTTTTAAGCCTTTTTTAAAAGCATCCACAGTCTGTGGTGCCCTCAGGTGGTCAGGGAGAGCGTTCTACATTCTTCATTTCTACAACTCTTATCTTTTTTTGTGATAGAGTGATTGGAGCACATACTTGTTGGTCACAAAGAACATTCATGAAGTTTTGGTTCTTTTATGAATGTATTATGGGTCTACTGAAAATGTGCTGGGTCAAAAGTATACATACAGGAATGTTAATATTTGCTTACATGTCCCTCTGCAAGTTTCACTGCAATAAGGCGCTTTTGGTAGCCATCCACAAGCTTCTGGTGGAATTTTTGACCACTCCTCTTGACAAAATTGGTGCAGTTCAGCTAAATGTGTTGGTTTTCTGACATGGACTTGTTTCTTCAGCATTGTCCACACATTTAAGTCAGGACTTTGGGAAGGCCATTCTAAAACCTTCATTCTAGCCTGATTTAGCCATTCCTTTACCACTTTTGACGTGTGTTTTTGGTAGAGATGTCTGATAATGGCTTTTTGCCCATATCCGATATTCCAATATTGTCCAACTCTTAATTACCGATTCCGATGTCAACCGATACCGATATATACAGTCGTGGAATGAACACATTATTATGCCTAATTTTGTTGTGATGCCCCCGCTGGATGCATTAAACAATGTAACAAGGTTTTCCAAAATAAATCAACTCAAGTTATGGAACAAAATGCCAACATGGCACTGCCATATTTATTATTGACGTCACAAAGTGCATTATTTTTTTTAACATGCCTCAAAACAGCAGCTACCAATCCCCTAGCAACCGGGAATTCGTTGAAAACAAACCAGCTCACAGCGAACACAGCATTGACAGAAAAAGCATTTAACGAGCGTTGTGGCTTGGAAGTCGGCGTTAAATCCTTCATTTACGCATTTTTACTTATTTGCATATCGTGTGAAAAAACGAAAATGTATTATTTGCGTCAGACTCGTCTCAGTGAACTTTAAAGCTTCTCAGGCTTAGCTTAGCTTGCTAGTTAGCTTAGCCTGCGCGCTACTAAGAAAGAGACGCGGAAGTTATCAACAACAAGATCAAGTGTTAGTGTATAAAATATTGAGAGATTTGAGGGCTACATGTATTGTTTAAGTACAACTGTTCTTCGCCAGGTGTTATTTGGCCGCCCTGGCTTACGTTTTCCCGGTGGTGTCCATCTTAACGCTGCCTTTGGTATCCTCTCGTTGTCCGGTTTTCGAAAATAGCTAGCTAGGCTATAGACTATATAGTAAATACCGCATGTTATTTTTGTACAACAACAACTTCAGCTGCCGAACGTTATAAGGTAAAAATTCAACAAGTACAACATTAGCACGGACGGTATAGCCAAGTTGTGGTTAAGAAGGTGGATTTTTGTTCCTTATATTTACCAGAAACGAAGTGATCCGAACACACGACCCGGGACTTTGGGGGACTCCAGTGAGAACCGTCCTCGTTTTCCCGGTGTAAAGCTGCGAGCCATTTGTCTCGTCTCTGTGGGCTTTTATCGCGCTTTGGCAGAACAAAATACAACCTTTGTTTTCCCTGTTTCCAGTTGTGGTTAGCACAACCAAAAACAACACAGTTTTTCGGCATTTTGGAGGCAGAATGACGGGTTTAACCAGCGTCGGTCGACAGGTTAAAGAGTAATGGCAACGGTTTGTTTTCAACGCCAGTCTCGTTGATATGGCTCGAAGAACCCGTATGTAGCTCAGTTGCCCGGATGTCGGCCCTCACCCATAGGACCAAAAATACAAAAACAAATCTGTCTGGAGCCGCAACAAATTAAAAGCCATATTACAAACAGATAGTGTGTCATGAGATATACATTGAATTGAGATGACATAGAAGAAACTAAATTACTTCAAATATAGCTACAAATGAGGCATAATGATGCAATATGTACATATAGCTAGCCTAAATAGCATGTTAGCATCGATTAGCTTGCAGTCATGCAGTGACCAAATATGTCTGATTAGCACTCCACACAAGTCAATAACATAAAAAAAACTCACCTTTGTGCACTCACGCACAACGTTAAAAGTTTGGTGGACAAAATGACACAGAAAAAGAAGTGGCATAAAACACGTCCTAGAAAGTCGGAGAAAGTTATACATGAAAACAAACTAAGGTGAGTTCAAGGACCGCCAAAATGAGTAGGACAAAACGGCGCTCGCCAAATACTCGAATCAGTGAAGCATGTTTAATACAAACAGTGTGCTTTATAACAATTAAGGAGGTTTGTGTCATGTTTGTCCTCCTACAGAAACCATATTAAAACAAAAAATACATTTTTTTTCCTTTCATCTTTTTCCATTTTTCATACATTTTTGAAAAAGCTTCAGCGAGCCACTAGGGCGGCGCTAAAGAGCCGCATGCGGCTCTAGAGCCGCGGGTTGCCGACCCCTGATATATATATATATATATATATATATATATATATATATATATATATATATATATATATATATATATATATATATATATATATATATATATATATATGTATATATGTATATATATGTATATGTATATATATGTATATATATATATATATATATATATAATTATTATTTTTTTATTATTATTATTTATTTTTATTTTTTTTATTTTTTTTATTTATTTTTTATTTATTTTTTTATTATTTTTTTTGTTTGTTTGTTTTTACCAAAAAAAATTGGGTAAAAAGAGTGTATAAAAAGAAGAATAAACTGACTTACTGTAATTGAAGACAAACATAATCTTGTAATAATATTTATTACTAAACTAAAAAGTATTTTAAGTGCAAAGAATAGTTATTGAACATCCACTGTTTTGAAGCAAATATTACAAAAACCTATGAATGTGTTCAAAGTGAGGATATAAACATTGTGTCACATGTCAGCTTTTAGTTTTTGAGAAGCAGTGTGCATTTTTGTGTATACGTTGAAATTAATTTAATACCAGTAAAATCAGCGTTATTTTTAATATATTTCAATCAAATTAAAGACACGCATGGTTGTGAATCATCACATGTTGTAGTTCATGTTTTTAAAGAACATGCCTGTGATTGGCCCCTGCAGGTGTACCTAATGAAGTGTCTGGCGCGACAAAGAAAAACCTTTCTCACCTCCGTTGGCGACTTTTGCCTCGTGGACGCCGTCGCCGTCAAGATGTAGACGCCGTGTTCATGTCTGAGGGCGAGAGTGGAGACAAATATTTTCACAATAAGAGCGGAGTTTGGAACAATAGGATCACATCCAAATGTCACATGAGGCCAAAGCTCCTCGGGGCTGCACATTAACCACTTGACATCCATTTTTACACGCACACACACACACACACACACACACACACACACACACACACACACACACACACACACACACACACACACACATTCTTGTATTCTTGGGACCTCCGAAAAAGGCCTCCCTCTTTAGGACCACCCTTTCTAGATATATAAAGAAGTGTATTTACAACATTAATAATATATACATACTATGCAAATATAACAAAGCTTGTTGTGGAAAATGAGTTGGAATTTCACAAGAAAAAGGTCACAGTTTCACAAGAAAAACTTGGAATGTTGGCAGTATTATAATAAAAGTCGTCATATTACTCAACGCAAGTCAACATTTTACAAGAAAAACTGAACATTCGTGCAATATTATGATAAAAGTTGGAATTTTACGCAATAACAGTCGCAATTTTACAAGAAAAGCTTCAAATTTGGGCAATTTTATGAAAAGAGTCGCAATTTTACTCGACAAAATTCACAATTTTATAGGAAAACTTTACAATTTTGGCAAAATTATAATAATAATCAGAATTCTACAATGTCACTATTTTACAAGAACTGTCATGTCTGCGTTGATCATGTTTTTGTTTGGTCATGTGCTGTTTGTTTTTTGGATGCTTTTTAGTTCCTGGTTGTTCACTCCCTTGTTTTTGTTTCCATGGTTACCCATTAGTTTAACCTGTTCCACGTTTGGACTCACACACCTGTCACCAATCATGTCACTGTTATTTAAGCCTGTCTTTTTCTGTTGGTCAGCCTGGCGACATTATCTGCTGTTACCCTTGTCACTCATGCGTTGATTCCATGATCGTTTCCATTAGAGATGTCCGATAATATCGGTCTGCCGATATTATCGGCCGATAAATGCGTTAAAATGTAATATCGGAAATTATCGGTATCGGTTTTTTTAATTATCAGTATCGTTTTTTTTTTAAATTATTAAATCCACATAAAAAACACAAGTTACACTTACAATTAGTGCACCAACCCAAAAAACCTCCCTCCCCCATTTACACTCATTCACACAAAAGGGTTGTTTCTTTCTGTTATTAATATTCTGGTTCCTACGTTATATATCAATATATATCAATACAGTCTGCAAGGGATACAGTCCGTAAGCACACATGATTGTGTGTGCTGCTGGTCCACTAATAATACTAACCTTTAACAGTTAATTTTACAAATTTTCATTAATTACTAGTTTCTATGTAACTGTTTTTATATTGTTTTACTTTCTTTTTTATTCAAGAAAATGTTTTTAATTTATTTATCTTATTTTATTTTATTCATTTTTTTAAAAAGTACCTTATCTTCACCATACCTGGTTGTCCAAATTAGGCATAATAATGTGTTAATTCCACGACTGTATATATCGGTTGATATCGGTATCGGTTGATATCGGTATCTGTAATTAAAGAGTTGGACAATATCGGCATATCGGATATCGGCAAAAAGCCATTATCGGACATCTCTAGTTTCCATGCTTGTTCCAAGTAAGTTTTGGTTTATTCGTGTCACGTTTAGCAGTTCTTTTGTTTAATGTCCTTAGTCTACGTTAAGTGTAAGTTTTTGTTTCATAGTCAAGTTTGTACCTCCGCCTTGTGCGCGCCTTTAGTTTGTTCTTTTTGTTATAGTAAAAATAAATATGCCCTTACCTTCACGCCATGTCCGCTCCAACTTTTATTGCATCTCGGGAAAACAAACAACTCACAGTCCAAGCCCTGACAAGAACAACAAAAAAACTGGCAATACTGTGACAAAAATCAGAATTTTACATGACAAATGTTACCATTTTGCATTAAAAAGTAATAATTTTCCATAAAAAAGTAATAATTTCACGAAAGAATATGAGAAATTGTTTCCAATTTTATAAGAAATAAGTATTTTAGTTAATTTTTTATTTTTTTTTGTAATTGTTTTTTAAAAATCTTCATTATTTACTTCAAGTTATTACAGTATGTCTCTATATACATATTTATTTATTTTTTTAAATTAATTTTGTCCGAAGGGGGCGCATTTCAATTTAATACACACACTTGTTTTTTCATATGTTGACCAGAAGGGAGCACTTCAAATTTCTACACACACTTGTTATTTTATATGTTGACCAGAGGGGGAGCACTTTTAAAACCGACACAGTCAATTGGCATGGCATCTAATAAATGCAATGGTTTTCCGCTTTGGGTCTTAACTTGTTCACCGGTCCTCATATGGAAGCTACTTTTCCTTGTTGGTGTCTCAAGAAGGGTAAAAAGACAAGAACACACACACACACTAATTATTGACTAGCATGGATCAGTCATTCACAGACTTTTGTCACCAACTAGCACCTCAGAAAACACTTCAAGTACCATCATGATGAGCAACATTAAAACACAGTAGCGTTTTGGGCCTAAGTATTCATAAAAAACAAGGCAGAGGTTTTGTTTAACAAGTATATTTCATATTTTTGGCCAGTGTAACATTACACACAGTTTGAACAGTAACACTGTGTTTGAACACTGTAATTCATTGCTATTTTTCAGAAACACTTTCCAGTTTATTTACTTTGATTCCATTTTATTACAATTTAATTCTTTCAAATTCCTGACATTATCCCAATATTACAACTCTATTCTTGTCATATTTGTGTTTTGTTGGGGTAGGCTCCAGCTTACTTGTAACTCTAATGAGTAAACATGGTTAATAGAATATAATAATGACTACACACATACGTACAATAATCTCATTATCATCACATCATAATATAATAACATTTTACATCGGGACAAAAACGCTTAAGAAATACATAATTTTTATTGTTTGGAAGCAAAAAATATGGCAACATCTTTAATCTCCCTAAAATTAAAATTTTATGAGAATAAAATGTACATGTTTTTTCTTGCAGTAACCTGATTAAATTCTCAATAAATGACTCAAAGCTGACAAAAGGACAACTTTGTTCCCAGAATGATGTGACTCGTGGTGTGCATACCACAGTTTGAGAACCCCTGGCGGAGGTAATGGCTTCGAGTGCTAGCTAGCTAGCGCATGCATCGTAGCTAAGCTCTACTGATCAACGTTACGAAAAAAAATAAAAATAAAATGTGGCTGGGTCAAAACTGAAGCGTCTAAAGTGACTGAGTCCAACTCTGACCGACATATGACAGTGTCTATTATTATTATTATTGTTATTATTATCATCAATATTGTTATTATTATTATTATTATCATCATCATCATTATTGTTATTATTATCATTATTATTATGATTGTTATGATTATTATTATCATAATTATTATTATTATTATTATCATCATCATTATTATTATTATTATTATTATTATTATTACTATCATTACTATTATTATTATCATTATTATTATTACTATCATTATTATTATCATTATTAACATTATTATCATTATAATTATTATTATTATCAATATTATTATTAGTAGTAGTAGTAGTGGTAGCAGTATTATCAATATTATTATGAATATTATTATCATTATTATTATTAGTACTATCTTTATAATTACTATCATTATTATTACTATAATAATAATTATAATTATTATTATTATTATCAATATTATTATTATTATTATTATTAGTAGTAGTAGTAGTATTATCAATATTATGAATATTATTATCATTATTAGTACTATCTTTATAATTACTATCATTATTATTACTATAATTATAATTATCATTATTATTATTATTATCATTATTATTATTACTATAATTATCATTATTATTATTATTATTATTATTATCATTGTCATTATTATTATTATTGTTACTATTATTATTATTATCATTATTATTATTATCATCATTATTATTATAATAATAATTATTATTACCATCATTATTAGTAGTATTACATAATTGTTATTGTTATCATTGTTATTATTATCATCATCATTATTATAATAATAATTATTATTATTATTATAATTATTATTATTAATACAATTATTATTATCATTATTATTACTATTATTATTATTATTATTATTATTATTATTATTATTGTTATTATCATTATTTTTATTATTGTTACTATTATTATTATTGTTACTATTATTATTATTATTATTATTATTATTATTATCAGTATTATCATTCCCATTATTTTTATCATTATTATCATTACCATTATTATTATCATTATTATTATTATTATCATTGTTATTATTATCATTTTTATTAAGAAAGGAAAGTAGAGACAGTACATAATGTGTGCTTATCTAAAACAACTTCCATTCCTCCAATAAAGAGGATTATTTAAGGGCTTTTCCATTTTGCACATTGTCCAAGATGGTATTATTAGTGGGGCGGGGGGGCTCTCAGAGCCTCCTTGCCCCGCAGGAGTCGGCGTCTCGGGCTGCTGCAGGCGAGCTGCGTGTCTGGGGCCCCTCGGTCCCTCCACCCACCCACTTCCGGTTACCTGTCTTGGTGGGGGTCTTGGTCCCCACGTCTATCGGTGCGTCGCTTCTGTGGCGTTGCATGGCGGCCGGCTGACTTTGTCTGTGGTCTCCTCCTTTTGGGGTTTTTTCCCCTTTCCTCAGGGGGAGGATCCGCCCAGGCAGTTTCTGGATGTTCCATCGCCGTCGCTCTATTTAAGTCAATTACTAGATCTGTCCTAAGTCAAAGGTAAGATCTGTACTAAGTCTCAGACTAGGTTTGTCCTGTCTAAGTCAATTACTAGTGCTGTCCTAAGTCAATGACAAGACCTGTCCTAAGTCTAAGACTAGGTTTGTCCTAAGTCAATTACTAGATCTGTCTTAAGTCAATGACATCTGTCCTAAATCGAAGACTAGGTTTGTCCTGTCCAAGTCAATTACTAGATCTGTCCTAAGTCAAAGCCAAAGTCTGACTTAAGTCTCAGACTAGGTTTGTCCTGTCCAAGTCAATTACTAGATCTGTCCTAAGTCAATGACAAGATCTGTCCTACATCTAAGACTAGATTTGTCCTGTCTAAGTCAATTACTAGATCTGTCCTAAGTCAATGACAAGATCTGTCCTACATCTAAGACTAGATTTGTCCTGTCTAAGTCAATTACTAGATCTGTCCTAAGTCAATGACAAGATCTGTCTTAAGTTTAAGACTAGGTTTGTCCTGTCTAAGTCAATTACTAGATCTGTCCTACGTCTAAGACTAGGTTTGGCCTGGCTAAGTCAATTACTAGATCTGTCCTAAGTCAATGACAAGTGCTGTCCTAAGTCTAAGACCAGGTTTGTCCTGTCTAAGTCAATTACTAGGGCTGTCCTAAGTCTAAGGCTAGGTTTGTCCTGTCTAAGTCAATTACTAGATCTGTCCTACGCCTAAGACTAGGTTTGTCCTGTCTAACTCAATTACTAGATCTGTCCTATGTCAATGACAAGATCTGTCCTAAGTCTTTGTCTGTCCTAAATCAATGACAAGATCGGTCCTAAGTCTAAGACTAGGTTTTTCCTGTCTAAGTCAATTACTAGATCTGTCCTAACTCAATGACAAGATCGGTCCTAAGTCTAAGACTAGGTTTGTCCTGTCTAAGTCAATTACTAGATCTGTCCTAACTCAATGACAAGATCTGTCTTAAGTTTAAGACTAGGTTTGTCCTGTTTAAGTCAATTACTAGATCTGTCCTACGTCTAAGACTAGGTTTGTCCTGTCTAACTCAATTACTAGATCTGTCCTATGTCAATGACAAGATCTGTCCTAAGTCTTTGTCTGTCCTAAATCAATGACAAGATCGGTCCTAAGGCTAAGACTAGGTTTGTCCTGTCTAAGTCAATTACTAGATCTGTCCTATGTCAATGACAAGATCTGTTCTAAGTCTTTGTCTGTCCTAAATCCATGACAAGATCGGTCCTAAGTCTAAGACTAGGTTTGTCCTGTCTAAGTCAATTACTAGATCTGTCCTAACTCAATGACAAGATCGGTCCTAGGTCTAAGACTAGGTTTGTCCTGTCTAAGTCAATTACTAGATCTGTCCTAACTCAATGACAAGATCTGTCTGAAGTTTAAGACTAGGTTTGTCCTGTTTAAGTCAATTACTAGATCTGTCCTACGTCTAAGACTAGGTTTGTCCTGTCTAACTCAATTACTAGATCTGTCCTATGTCAATGACAAGATCTGTCCTAAGTCTTTGTCTGTCCTAAATCAATGACAAGATCTGTCCTAAGTCGAAGACTAGGTTTGTCCTGTCACTAGGTCTGCCCTAAGTCAATTAAGACCAAGTTTGTCCTGTCTAAGTCAATTACTAGATCTGTCCTAAGTCAATGACAAGATCTGTCCTATGTCTTTGTCTGTCCTAAATCAATGACAAGATCTATCCTAAGTCTAAGACTAGGTTTTTCATGTCTAAGTCAATTACTAGGTCTGTCCTAAGTCAATGACAAGATGTGTGGTTAAGTCTAAGACTGGTTTGTCCTGTTCAAGTCAATTACTAGATCTGTCCTAAGTCAATGACAATATCTGTCCTAATCCTAAAACTAGGTTTGTCCTAAGTCAATTACTAGATCAGTCCTAAGTCTGACTGGTTTGTCCTGTCCAAGTCAATTACTAGATCTGTTCTAAGTCAATGACAAGATCTGTCTTAAGTTTAAGACTAGGTTTGTCCGGTCTAAGTCAATTACTAGAACGTTCCTACGTCTAAGACTAGGTTTGTCCTGTCTAACTCAATTACTAGATCTGTCCTATGTCAATGACAAGATCTGTCCTAAGTCTTTGTCTGTCCTAAATCAATGACAAGATCGGTCCTAAGTCTAAGACTAGGTTTGTCCTGTCTAAGTCAATTACTAGATCTGTCCTAACTCAATGACAAGATCTGTCTTAAGTTTAAGACTAGGTTTGTCCTGTTTAAGTCAATTACTAGATCTGTCCTACGTCTAAGACTAGGTTTGTCCTGGCTAAGTCAATGACAAGATCTGTCCTAAGTCTTTGTCTGTCCTAAATCAATGACAAGATCTGTCCTAAGTCGAAGACTAGGTTTGTCCTGTCACTAGGTCTGCCCTAAGTCAATTAAGACCAAGTTTGTCCTGTCTAAGTCAATTACTAGATCTGTCCTAAGTCAATGACAAGATCTGTCCTATGTCTTTGTCTGTCCTAAATCAATGACAAGATCTATCCTAAGTCTAAGACTAGGTTTGTCATGGCTAAGTCAATTACTAGATCTGTCCTAAGTCAATGACAAGATGTGTGGTTAAGTCTAAGACTGGTTTGTCCTGTTCAAGTCAATTACTAGATCTGTCCTAAGTCAATGACAATATCTGTCCTAATCCTAAAACTAGGTTTGTCCTAAGTCAATTACTAGATCAGTCCTAAGTCTGACTGGTTTGTCCTGTCCAAGTCAATTACTAGATCTGTTCTAAGTCAATGACAAGATCTGTCTTAAGTTTAAGACTAGGTTTGTCCGGTCTAAGTCAATTACTAGAACGTTCCTACGTCTAAGACTAGGTTTGTCCTGTCTAAGTCTAAGACTAGGTTTGTCCTGTCTACTAGATCTGTTTAAGACTAGATCAAAATTGCATCGTCACACAAAATAAAGATGAGGTTTAGTTCTTGGCTCTGGAGGCGCCTCAATGACTTCCTCTTTATTGGTGCCATCACTTGTCACACAAAAACCACATTGAAGACTCTGCAATCACACTTCAACACATCAATGCATTTTTTAGCATAATCACCATCTAGATCAAATACATTGAGCAGCCATGTTTCCTTCAAAGAGAAAGTGAAAGTGTGCGTCGGAGACAAGACGAGGTCATCAGCACAACAGCAATGTTTACCAGGAGGAGATATTGATCAGTAATATTGATCCATGATATCAGCAACATGATCCTACTTTCTAAGGAGCATCTTCAGTCTTCTCGGCAGGAACAGGAGTAGTAGTAGTCTTAGTTGTAGGTCTAGGGACTGTGGGGGATACCAACCTTGTATCGAGGTTGGTATCAGTATCAGCTCCATGCTGCCCCGGTGAGATCCCACAAATCTGTACACATCGGCATCGGCATTCCTGGCCCTGTATCGACTTGGTATGGAAGTCACAAAGTGTGCAGTCATTCGTATTACATAATAATAGAGCATTTAAATATGGTAAATGTTCATATTAGATAATAATAGAGCATTTAAATATGATAAATGTTCATATTAGATATTGATAGAGCATTTAAATATGATATATGTTTATATTAGATATTAATAGAGCATTTAAATATGATACATGTTCATATTAGATGTTAATACAGCTTTTAAATATGATAAATGTTCATAGAGCATTTAAATATGATACATTTTTATATTAGATATTAACAGAGCATTTAAATATGATACATGTTCATATTAGATATTAATAGAGGATTTAAATATGATAAATGTTCATATTAGATATTAATAGAAAATTTAAATATGATAAATGTTCATTTTAGATATTAATAGAACATTTAAATATGATAAATGTTCATTTTAGATAATAATGGAGCATTTAAATATGACAAATGTTCATATTAGATATTAATAGGGGATTTAAATATGATAATGTTCATATTAGATATGAATACAGCCTTTAAATATGATAAATGTTCATATTAGATATTATTAGAGAATTTAAATGTAATATTCATATTAGATATTAATACAGGATTTAAATATGAAAAATGTTCATGTTACATATGAATAGAGCATTTAAATATGATAAATGTTTATATTAGATTTAATAGAGGATTTAAATATGATAAATGTTCAAATTAGATGTTAATACAGCATTTAAATATGATAAATGTTCATATTATATATGAATACAGCTTTTAAATATGATACATGTTTATATTAGATATTAATAGAGGATTTAAATATGATAAATGTTCATTTAGATATTAATACAGCATTTAAATATGATAAATGTTCATATTAGATATTATTAGATAATTTAAATGTAATATTCATATTGGATATTAATACAGGATTTAAATATGAAAAATGTTCATATGACATATGAATAGAGCATTTAAATATGATAAATGTTTATATTAGATATAAATAGAGGATTTAAATGATAAATGTTTATTTAGATAATACAGCATTTAAATATGATACATGTTCATATTAGATATTAATACAGCTTTTAAATCGGCTAAATGTTCATAAATATGCTAAATGTTCATATTACATATGAATATATGATACATGTTCATATTAAATATTAATATTAGATATTAATAGAGCATTTAAATATGATTGTTCATATTAGATATTAATACACTTGGCACTGAAAGACTCTCGGTGACGTCACACAGCATTTACGTACAGCTAGGATCATTTCAATGGAGAGGCAGTGTGACGTCACACATCATTTACATACAGCTCCGATCATTTCAATGGAGAGGCAGTGTGACGTCACACATCATTTACATACAGCTCAGATCATTTCAATGGCGAGGCAGTGTGACGTCACACATCATTTACATACAGCTAGGATCATTACTATGGAGACGCAGTGTGACGTCACACATCATTTACATACAGCTAGGATCATTACTATGGGGACGCAGTGTGACGTCACACATCATTTACATACAGCCACACAACCTCTTTGTTCGTCTGCCGGCGTGTGAACATGTTTATTTATGATGTGTGCAACATTTGATGCTACAATCTGAAATAATGAAGCAAAAATGTTTAAAAGAAGTATTTTATTATTATTATTATTATTATTATTTTCAACGCTTAAATTTCTAAATCAACTTCAGATCGATGTTAGGACAGATCTAGTCAGACTTAGATAGAGACTTAGGACAGATCTAGTCATAGAGGAGGTCAGATCAAGTCTAACAATTAGGACAGATTGAGTCATAGGCTTAGGACGGATCTAGTCATAGACTTACAAATCTAGTTATAGACTTAGGATAAATGTAGTCATTTAGAATAAATCTAGTCAGACTTAGATAGGTCAGATCAAGTCTTAGACTTAGGACAGTCAGATTGAGTCATAGACTTACAGATATAGTCATAGACTTACAGATCTAGTCATAGACTTAGAATAAATGTAATCATTTAGAATAAATCTAGTCAGACTTAGATAGGTCAGATCAAGTATTAGACTTAGGACAGTCAGATTGAGTCATAGACTTACAGATCTAGTCATAGACTTAGGATAAATGTAGTCATTTAGAATAAATCTAGTCAGACTTAGATAGGTCAGATCAAGTCTTAGGACAGTCAGATTGAGTCATAGACTTACAGATCTAGTCATAGACTTACAGATCTAGTCATAGACGTAGAATAAATGTAATAATTTAGAATAAATCTAGTCAGACTTAGATAGGTCAGATCAAGTATTAGACTTAGGACAGTCAGATTGAGTCATAGACTTACAGATCTAGTCATAGACTTAGGATAAATGTAGTCATTTAGAATAAATCAAGTCAGACTTAGATAGGTCAGATCAAGTCATAGACTTAGGACAGTCAGATTGAGTCATAGACTTACAGATATAGTCATAGACTTACAGATCTAGTCATAGACTTAGAATAAATGTAATCATTTAGAATAAATCTAGTCAGACTTAGATAGGTCAGATCAAGTCATAGACTTAGGATAGATCTAGTCATAGAGAGGTCAGATCAAGTCTTAGAATTAGGACAGATTGAGTCATAGGCTTAGGATGGATCTAGTCATAGACTTACAGATCTAGTCATAGACTTAGGATAAATGTAGTCATTTAGAATAAATCTAGTCAGACTTAGATAGGTCAGATCAAGTCTTGGACTTAGGACAGTCAGATTGAGTCATAGACTTACAGATCTAGTCATAGACTTAGGATAAATGTAGTCATTTAGAATAAATCAAGTCAGACTTAGATAGGTCAGATCAAGTCATAGACTTAGGATAGATCTAGTCATAGCGAGGTCAGATCAAGTCTTAGAATTAGGACAGATTGAGTCATAGGCTTAGGACAGATCTAGTCATAGACTTACAGATCTAGTCATAGACTTAGGATAAATGTAGTCATTTAGAATAAATCTAGTCAGACTTAGATAGGTCAGATCAAGTCTTAGACTTAGGACAGTCAGATTGAGTCATAGACTTACAGATCTAGTCATAGACTAAGAATAAATGTAATCATTTAGAATAAATCTAGTCAGACTTAGATAGGTCAGATCAAGTCTTAGACTTAGGACTGTCAGATTGAGTCATAGACTTACAAATCTAGTCATAGACTTAGGATAAATGTAATCATTTAGAATAAATCTAGTCAGACTTAGATAGGTCAGATCAAGTCATAGACTTAGGATAGATCTAGTCATAGCGAGGTTAGATCAAGTCTTAGAATTAGGACAGATTGAGTCATAGGCTTAGGACGGATCTAGTCATAGACTTACAGATCTAGTCATAGACTTACAGATCGAGTCATATACTTAGGCTAAATGTAGTCATTTAGAATAAATCTAGTCAGACTTAGGTAGGTCAGATCAAGTCTTAGACTTAGGACAGTCAGATTGAGTCATAGACTTACAGATCTAGTCATAGACTTAGGATAAATGTAGTCATTTAGAATAAATCTAGTCAGACTTAGATAGGTCAGATCAAGTCTTAGACTTAGGACAGTCAGATTGAGTCATAGACTTACAGATATAGTCATAGACTTACAGATCTAGTCATAGACTTAGAATAAATGTAATCATTTAGAATAAATCTAGTCAGACTTAGATAGGTCAGATCAAGTATTAGACTTAGGACAGTCAGATTGAGTCATAGACTTACAGATCTAGTCATAGACTTACAGATCTAGTCATAAACTTAGGATAAATGTAGTCATTTAGTATAAATCTAGTCAGACTTAGATAGGTCAGATCAAGTCTTAGACTTAGGACTGTCAGATTGAGTCATAGACTTACAGATCTAGTCATAGACGTAGGATAAATGTAGTCATTTAGAAAAAATATAGTCAGACTTAAGATAGGTCAGATCAAGTCATAGACTTAGGATAGGTGTAGTCATAGAGAGGTCAGATCAAGTCTAAGAATTATGACAGATTGAGTCATAGGCTTAGGGCGGATCTAGTCATAGACTTACAGATCTAGTCATAGACTTACAGATCGAGTCATATACTTAGGATAAATGTAGTCATTTAGAATAAATCCAGTCAGACTTAGATAGGTCAGATCAAGTCTTAGACTTAGGACAGTCAGATTGAGTCATAGACTTACAGATCTAGTCATAGACTTAGGATAAATGTAGTCATTTAGAATAAATCTAGTCAGACTTAGATAGGTCGGATCAAGTCTTAGACTTAGGACAGTCAGATTGAGTCATAGACTTACAGATCTAGTCATAGACTTATGATAAATGTAGTCATTTAGAATAAATCTAGTCAGACTTAGATAGGTCAGATCAAGTCTTAGACTTAGGACAGTCAGATTGAGTCATAGACTTACAGATCTAGTCATAGACTTACAGATCTAGTCATAGACTTAGAATACATGTAATCATTTAGAATAAATCTAGTCAGACTTAGATAGGTCAGATCAAGTATTAAACTTAGGACAGTCAGATTGAGTCATAGACATAGGACGATCTAGTCATAGACTTACAGATCTAGTCATAAACTTAGGAAAAATGTAGTCATTTAGTATAAATCTAGTCAGACTTAGATAGGTCAGATCAAGTCATAGACTTAGGATGGATCTAGTCATAGCGAGGTCAGATCAAGTCTTAGAATTAGGACAGATTGAGTCATAGGCTTAGGGCGGATCTAGTCATAGACTTACAGATCTAGTCATAGACTTAGGATAAATGTAGTCATTTAGAATAAATCTAGTCAGACTTAGATAGGGCAGATCAAGTCTTAGACTTAGGACAGTCAGATTGAGTCATAGACTTACAGATCTAGTCATAGACTTACAGATCTAGTCATAGACTTAGAATACATGTAATCATTTAGAATAAATCTAGTCAGACTTAGATAGGTCAGATCAAGTATTAAACGTAGGACAGTCAGATTGAGTCATAGACATAGGACGATGTAGTCATAGACTTACAGATCTAGTCATAAACTTAGGAAAAATGTAGTCATTTAGTATAAATCTAGTCAGACTTAGATAGGTCAGATCAAGTCATAGACTTAGGATAGATCTAGTCATAGGGAGGTCAGATCAAGTCTTAGAATTAGGACAGATTGAGTCATAGGCTTAGGACGGATCTAGTCATAGACTTAAAATCTAGTCATAGACTTAGGATAAATGCAGTCATTTAAAATAAATCCAATCAGACTTAGATAGATCAGATCAAGTCTTAGACTTAGGACAGTCAGATTGAGTCATAGACTTACAGATTTAGTCATATATTTAGGATAAATGTAATAATTTAGAATAAATCTAGTCAGACTTAGATAGGTCAGTTCAAGTCTTAGACTTAGGACAGTCAGATTGAGTCATAGACTTACAGATCTAGTCATAGACTTAGGATAAATGTAGTCATTTAGAATAAATCTAGTCAGACTTAGATAGGTCAGATCAAGTCTTAGACTTAGGACAGTCAGATTGAGTCATAGACTTACAGATTTAGTCATAGACTTAGGATAAATGTAATCATTTAGAATAAATCTAGTCAGACTTAGATAGGTCAGATCAAGTCTTAGTCTTAGGACAGTCAGATTGAGTCATAGGCTTACAGATCTAGTCAGAGACTTAGGATAAATGTAGTCATTTAGAATAAATCTAGTCAGACTTAGATAGGGCAGATCAAGTCTTAGACTTAGGACAGTCAGATTGAGTCATAGACTTACAGATATAGTCATAGACTTACAGATCTAGTCATAGACTTAGAATAAATGTAATCATTTAGAATAAATCTAGTCAGACTTAGATAGGTCAGATCAAGTCATAGACTTAGGATAGATCTAGTCATAGGGAGGTCAGTTCAAGTCTTAGAATTAGGACAGATTGAGTCATAGGCTTAGGACGGATCTAGTCATAGACTTACAAATCTAGTCATAGACTTAGGATAAATGTAGTCATTTAGAATAAATCTAGTCAGACTTAGATAGGTCAGATCAAGTCTTAGACTTAGGACAGTCAGATTGAGTCATAGACTTACAGATCTAGTCATATATTTAGGATAAATGTAATAATTTAGAATAAATCTAGTCAGACTTAGATAGGTCAGTTCAAGTCTTAGACTTAGGACAGTCAGATTGAGTCATAGACTTACAGATCTAGTCATAGACTTAGGATAAATGTAGTCATTTAGAATAAATCTAGTCAGACTTAGATAGGTCAGATCAAGTCTTAGACTTAGGACAGTCAGATTGAGTCATAGATTTACAGATTTAGTCATAGACTTAGGATAAATGTAATCATTTAGAATAAATCTAGTCAGACTTAGATAGGTCAGATCAAGTCATAGACTTGGGATAGATCTAGTCATAGCGAGGTCAGATCAAGTCTTAGAATTAGGACAGATTGAGTCATAGGCTTAGGACGGATCTAGTCATAGACTTACAGATCGAGTCATAGACTTAGGATAAATGTAGTCATTTAAAATAAATCTAGTCAGACTTAGATAGGTCAGATCAAGTCATAGACTTAGGATAGATCTAATCATACTTAGATAGGTATCAAGTCATAGACTTAGGACAGATCTAGTCATAGATATAGGACAGATCTAGTCATAGGTAGGTCATAGTCTTAGATAGGACAGACCTAGTTATAGACTTGGGACAGATCTAGTCATACTTAGATATGTCAGGGCGAGTCATTGACTTAGGTCAGATTTAGGATAGAATAGAATAGAATAGAAAGTACTTTATTGATCCCTGGGGGAAATTCATAAACTTAGGACAGATCTAGTCATAGAGCAGTACGGTGACCTCGGCGAGCGTTGTACATAACCCTTCAGTTTACCGGGAATGAGGACAGAAATAAATATTGTCGGGTTCTCATTGGGATTTCCATTGAGGTGGCATGTGGACTTTTTTCTCGTCCCCTAGAGGGGGCGTGACAGAAAATAATGACAAAAAAGTCATTGAGAAGCACTTCTTTAAAAGTACATTGGTCTTTAAAAACAACTTTACATTTACATCTACTCTTCTTCAGTTTCAACAGTTGTTGACACAAACAAGCCTGTTTACCTTTCTCAGATGACAATGCCGATCTCCTTCCTTTGGTACAATGCCACCCCAGCTGGTTGTGAAGACTTACAGATGTCCGACGTTCTCCAGGAAGCAAAACAAATTCACACTAAGCCAGTAGTTGCAACTTGATGCTCTTGCCTGTGTACAGATGTCCGACGTTCTCCAGGAAGCAAAACAAATTCACACTAAGCCAGTAGTTGCAACTTGATGCTCTTGCCTGTGTACAGATGTCCAACGTTCTCCAGGAAGCAAAACAAATTAACATTCAGCCAGTAGTTGCAACTTGATGCTCTTGCCTGTGTACAGATGTCCGACGTTCTCCAGGGAGCAAAACAAATTCACATTCAGCCAGTAGTTGCAACTTGATGCTCTTGTCTGTGTACAGATGTCCGACGTTCTCCAGGGAGCAAAACAAATTCACATTCAGCCAGTAGTTGCAACTTGATGCTCTTGCCTGTGTACAGATGTCCGACGTTCTCCAGGAAGCAAAACAAATTCACACTAAGCCAGTAGTTGCAACTTGATGCTCTTGCCTGTGTACAGATGTCCGACGTTCTCCAGGGAGCAAAACAAATTCACATTCAGCCAGTAGTTGCAACTTGATGCTCTTGCCTGTGTACAGATGTCCGACGTTCTCCAGGAAGCAAAACAAATTCACATTCAGCCAGTAGTTGCAACTTGATGCTCTTGTCTGTGTACAGATGTCCGACGTTCTCCAGGGAGCAAAACAAATTCACATTCAGCCAGTAGTTGCAACTTGATGCTCTTGTCTGTGTACAGATGTCCGACGTTCTCCAGGGAGCAAAACAAATTCACATTCAGCCAGTAGTTGCAATTTGATGCTCTTGCACGTGTTTGACTTTAAGATGCTATTTTAAATGAGAAGTGGTAAGAACGTTTGTCACTGCAATAACAACAAATTCTATCAGTTTTTTCGAAAGTTACGTCTGAGTTTGTTTTAACGTGAAATTGGCCGTCACTCATCTTTGCTCATTTATGATAACACAATAATCATTTTATTGTTTTAATCACATGCGTTAACGTTGACACCCCTGATAGCTATCCAGCTATCTATATAAAGATAAAAGAAAAAAAACCATAATTAAATATGTCACATTTTGTGAGAATTAAAAGTTAATTTTACGAGGATTAAAAGTTAAAGAAAAGTTGTTTTTTATTATTCTAAACAATAAAATAATGTATTTTATATTGTATTTTTATAGGATATAAAGAAAAAAATACCCATAACACAGCCCGACATACTATTTTATTATTATTTATTTGTTGGAATGATAATGAGATTACTGTACGTATGTGTGTAGTCATTATTATATTCTATTATTATTTATTATTATTTATTTATTAAACATGTCTACTCATTAGGGTCGCACATAAGCTGGAGCCTATCCCAAAAAAAAAACACAAATATGACAAGAACAAAATTGGAATATTAGAATAATGTCAGGAATGTTAAATAATTAAATTGTAATAAAATGGAATAAAAGTTAATTAACTGGAAAGTGTTACTTAAAAATAGCAATTTCACAATAATAAACTGTATTAAACAAAATTCCAAATGATATACAATTTTTCAAATGTGTATAAAGAATGAAAGTATAATTAAATAAAAGTACTCAAATATACTTTTACACCTTTTTGAAATACAACTTTACTCTTGCAAAACCTGGTCAACTTAAAATTATTGCTGCATTTTGTTTTTCCCTTAAAGAAAAAGTTTTTTTTTCAAATGAGCAAATTGCTGGAAATTTGGTCAGTTGTTTGGTATTTATTTATTTATTTATTTTTTATTTTTTAATTAATCAGTCCAACAAAATAATACCATTAATAGTACATTTCAAAACCAAACCCGGGCCCAGCAACATTCAGAATAGCAATCAACAGAGAAATTGAGAAGACACACAAACATGACACAAAACAATCCAAAAGTAGTTAAACAAAAATGAATAATATCAACAACAGTCTCAATATTAATAAGAATTCCAACATTACATTATCATCACAGCCATTTGTAAAAAATCAAAAACTGTTTGGTATTTATGAGTCAAATGAGTAAATACAAAACCCAAAAGCAGTGAAGTTGTCACGTTGTGTAAATGGTAAATAAAAAGAGAATACAATAATTTGCAAATCCTTTTCAACTTATATTCAATTGAATAGACTGCAAAGACAAGATATTTAACGTTTGAACTGGAAAACTTTGTTATTTTTTGCAAATATTAGCTCATTTGGTATATGATGCCTGCAACATGTTTCCAAAAAAGCTGGCACAAGTGGCAAAAAAGACTGAGAAAGTTAAGGAATGCTCATCAAACACTTATTTGGACACATCCCACAGGTGAACAGGCTAATTGGGAACAGGTGGGTGCCATGATTGGGTATAAACGCAGCTTCCATGAAATGCTCAGTCATTCACAAACAAGGACGGGGCGAGGGTCACCACTTTGTCAACAAATGCGTGAGCAAACTGTCCAACAGTTTAAGAACAACATTTCTCAACCAGCTATTGCAAGGAATTTAGGGATTTCACCATCTATGCTCCGTAATATCATCAAAGGGTTCAGAGAATCTGGAGAAATCACTGCACGTAAGCGATGATACTACGGACCTTCGATCCTTCAGGCTGTACCGCATCAAAAAGCAACATCAGTGTGTAAAGGATATCACCACATGGGCTCAGGAACACTTCATAAAACCACTGTCAGTAACTACAGTTGGTCGCTACATCTGTAAGTGCAAGTTAAAACTCTCCTATGCAAAGCCAAAGCCATTTATCAACAACACCCAGAAACGCCGCCGGCTTCGCTGGGCCCGAGCTCATCTAAGATGGACTGATGCAAAGTGGAAAAGTGTTCTGTGGTCTGACGAGTCCACATTTGAATTTTTTTTTTGGAAACTGTGGACGTCGTGTCTTCCGGACCAAAGAGGAAAAGAACCATCCGGATTGTTCTAGGCGCAAAGTGTAAAAGGCAGCATGTGTGATGGTATGGGGGTGTATTAGTGCCCAAGACATGGGTAACTTACACATCTGTGAAGGCGCCATTAATGCTGAAAGGTACATACAGGTTTTGGAGCAACATATGTTGCCATCCAAGCAACGTTACCATGGACGCCCCTGCTTATTTCAGCAAGACAATGCCAAGCCACGTGTTACATCAACGTGGCTTCATAGTAAAAGAGTGCGGGTACTAGACTGGCCTGCCTGTAGTCTCCCATTGAAAATGTGTGGCGCATTATGAAGCCTAAAATAGCAGAAGGGAGACCCCCGGACTGTTGAACAACTTAAGCTGTACATCAAGCAAGAATGGGAAAGAATTCCACTTCAAAAATGTGTCTCCTCAGTTCCCAAACCTTTACCGAGTGTTGTTAAAAGGAAAGGCCATGTAACACAGTGGTGAACATGCCCTTTCCCAACTACTTTGGCACGTGTTGCAGCCATGAAATTCCAAGTTAATTATTATTTGCACAAAAAAAACATAAAGATTATGAGTTTGAACATCAAATATGTTGTCTTTGTAGTGCATTCAACTGAATATGGCTTGAAAAGGATTTGCAAATCATTGTATTCCGTTTATATTTACATCTAACGAAATTTCCCAACTCATATGGAAACGGGGTTAGTACATAAATATGGTAATTGTTGCAGTGAAAACGACACAAAGTGAGTTTGTGCAAAGGTTTGGCTTTAATCATCTGGTACAGTACCGTTTACAATCCTACTTTCTTCTCCAATAAATACACTTCCAGAGCACCCATGCGAGTCAACCATCGCTATCCAAAAGTTGCACATTTCTCCGAGGATGTCCTCACCGGGCCAACATTTCCCCGGCGGAAAGAGTCAACTTAACGAGCTGGTTGAAACATTGAGTCAATGTTGGATGGTAAGGTTTGTGTTTGGGGGTCTCTGAGGACCCCCGCGGGCAAACAAGCAATGAAGGCACTTCAGACTGAAAGAGGAAAAAGGCCTTTCAACGCAACCTTTGCACCACAAAGTCCACACAAAGAAAAGAAATAAGAATATACAAATCAGCAAACTTCTTTTTGCTCCTAGAATATGACTTGTTTGATAGAAAAAGTCCAGTAGTTGTATCAGCAGTTGTGTGTGTGTGTGTGTGTGTGTGTGTGTGTGTGTGTGTGTGTGTGTGTGTGTGTGTGTGTGTGTGTGTGTGTGTGTGTGTCCGTGTATTTCTACCCTTCTTGAGACATCAACAAGGAAAAGTAGCTTCCATATGAGGAGGTGTGGACAAGTTAGGACATAAGTCATGGTCCCAATACAGAAAACCATTGCGTCTAATAGAGAGCCAAATACTAGAGTCCGTGAACATTGCTCCAAAGTCAGGATTTTTTGTTGTTGATTTTATGTGCATACAAAAGTAAACATTGACAGGTGCAAAACAAGGCGGCAGCTAAGCACATCACAAAAAACAAAAAAATAGAGATCTCATTTGCACCCCCTGGTGGTGACATCTATCAAAATGAGGGTGGTCCCGAAAAGGAGGGATTTTTCAAATTGACTGTGTGTCGCTTTTAAAAGTGCTCCCCCTCTGGTCGACATATGAAATAACAAGTGTGTGTAAGACATTGAAATGCGCCCCCTTTTGGCCAAAATTGATTTTTAAAAGAATTAATAAATATGTATATAGAGACATACTGTAATAACTTGAAGTAAATAATGAAGATTAAAAAACAATTACAAACAAAAAATTCAACAACAAAAAAATTACTACAAGCTTACTTTTTTATATTTACATAGTATGTATATATTATTAATGTTGTAAATACAAATCTTTATATATCTAGAAAGGGTGGTCCTAAAAAGGGAGGCATTTTTCTCAGGTCTCAAGAAGGTATGAAATACAAGAATGTGTGTGTGTGTGTGTGTGTGTGTGTGTGTGTTCTTGTATTTCTACCCTTCTTGAGACATCAACAAGGAAAAGTAGCTTCCATATGAGGAGGTGTGGACAAGTTAGGACATAAGTCATGGTCCCGATACGGAAAACCATTGCGTCTAATAGAGAGCCAAATACTAGAGTCCGTGAACATTGCTCCAAAGTCAGGATTATTTTGTTGATTTAATGTGCATACAAAAGTAAACATTGACAGGTGCAAAACAAGGCGGCAGCTAAGCACATCACAAAAAACAAAAAAATACAGATCTCATTTGCACCCCCTGGTGGTGAAATCTATCAAAATGAGGGTGGTCCCGAAAAGGAGGGATTTTTCAAATTGACTGTGTGTTGCTTTTAAAAGTGCTCCCCCTCTGGTCGACATATGAAATAACAAGTGTGTGTAAGACATTGAAATGCGCCCCCTTTTGGCCAAAATTGATTTAAAAAAAATTAATAAATATGTATATAGAGACATACTGGAATAACTTGAAGTAAATAATGAAGATTAAAAAACAATTACAAACAAAAAATTCAACAACAAAAAAATTACTACAAGCTTACTTTTTTATATTTACATACTATGTATATATTATTTATGTTGTAAATACAATTTTTTATATATCTAGAAAGGGTGGTCCTAAAGAGGGAGGCATTTTTCTCAGGTCTCAAGAAGGTAAGAAATACAAGAATGTATGTGTGTGTGCGTGTGTGTTCTTGTATTTCTACCCTTCTTGAAACATAAACAAGGAAAAGTAGCTTCCATATGAGGAGGTGTGGACAAGTTAGGACATAAGTCATGGTCCCAATACGGAAAACCATTGCATCTAATAGAGAGCCAAATACTAGAGTCCGTGAACATTGCTCCAAAGTCAGGATTTTTTTTGTTGATTTTATGTGCATACAAAAGTAAACATTGACAGGTGCAAAACAAGGCAGCAGCTAAGCACATCACAAAAAACAAAAAAATAGAGATCTCATTTGCACCCCCTGGTGGTGAAATCTATCAAAATGAGGGTGGTCCCGAAAAGGAGGGATTTTTCAAATTGACTGTGTGTCGCTTTTAAAAGTGCTCCCCCTCTGGTCGACATATGAAATAACAAGTGTGTGTAAGACATTGAAATGCGCCCCCTTTGGCCAAAATTGATTTTTTTTAAATTAATAAATATGTATATAGAGACATACTGGAATAACTTGAAGTAAATAATGAAGATTAAAAAACAATTACAAACAAAAAATTCAACAACAAAAAAATTACTACAAGTTTACTTTTTTATATTTACATACTATGTATATATTATTAATGTTGTAAATACCATTTTTTATATATCTAGAAAGGGTGGTCCTAAAAAGGGAGGCATTTTTCTCAGGTCTCAAGAAGGTAAGAAATACAAGAATGTGTGTGTGTGTGTGTGTGTGTGTGTGTGTGTGTGTGTGTGTGTGTGTGTGTGTGTGTGTGTGTGTGTTCTTGTATTTCCACCCTTCTTGAGACATCAACAAGGAAAAGTAGCTTCCATATGAGGAGGTGTGGACAAGTTAGGACATAAGTCATGGTCCCAATACGGAAAACCATTGCATCTAATAGAGAGCCAAATACTAGAGTCCGTGAACATTGCTCCAAAGTCAGGATTTTTTTTGTTGATTTAATGTGCATACAAAAGTAAACATTGACAGGTGCAAAACAAGGCGGCAGCTAAGCACGTCACAAAAAACAAAAAAATAGAGATCTCATTTGCACCCCCTGGTGGTGAAATCTATCAAAATGAGGGTGGTCCCGAAAAGGAGGGATTTTTCAAATTGACTGTGTGTCGCTTTTAAAAGTGCTCCCCCTCTGGCCGACATATGTAAAAACAAGTGTGTGTAAGACATTGAAATGCGCCCCCTTTTGGCCAAAATTGATTTAAAAAAAATTAATAAATATGTATATAGAGACATACTGTAATAACTTGAAGTAAATAATTAAGATTAAAAAACAATTACAAACAAAAAATTCAACAACAAAAAAATTACTACAAGCTTACTTTTTTATATTTACATACTATGTATATATTATTAATGTTGTAAATACCATTTTTTATATATCTAGAAAGGGTGGTCCTAAAGAGGGAGGCATTTTTCTCAGGTCTCAAGAAGGTAAGAAATACAAGAATGTGTGTGTGTGTGTGTGTGTGTTTTCTTGTATTTCTACCCTTCTTGAGACATCAACAAGGAAAAGTAGCTTCCATATGAGGAGGTGTGGACAAGTTAGGACATAAGTCATGGTCCCAATACGGAAAACCATTGCATCTAATAGAGAGCCAAATACTAGAGTCCGTGAACATTGCTCCAAAGTCAGGATTATTTTGTTGATTTAATGTGCATTCAAAAGTAAACATTGACAGGTGCAAAACAAGGCGGCAGCTAAGCACATCACAAAAAACAAAAAAATAGAGATCTCATTTGCACCCCCTGGTGGTGAAATCTATCAAAATGAGGGTGGTCCCGAAAAGGAGGGATTTTTCAAATTGACTGTGTGTCGCTTTTAAAAGTGCTCCTCCTCTGGCCGACATATGTAATAACAAGTGTGTGTAAGACATTGAAATGCGCCCCCTTTTGGCCAAAATTGATTTAAAAAAAATTAATAAATATGTATATAGAGACATACTGGAATAACTTGAAGTAAATAATGAAGATTAAAAAACAATTACAAACAAAAAATTCAACAACAAAAAAATTACTACAAGCTTACTTTTTTATATTTACATACTATGTATATATTATTAATGTTGTAAATACCATTTTTTTATATATCTAGAAAGGGTGGTCCTAAAGAGGGAGGCATTTTTCTCAGGTCTCAAGAAGGTAAGAAATACAAGAATGCGTGGGTGTGTGTGTGTGTGTTCTTGTATTTCTACCCTTCTTGAGACATCAGGAAGGAAAAGTATCTTCCATATGAGGAGGTGTGAACAAGTTAGGACATAAGTCATGGTCCCAATAACATTGCATCTAATAGAGAGCCAAATACTAGAGTCCGTGAACATTGCTCCAAAGTCAGGATTTTTGTGTTGATTTTTTAATGTGCATACAAAAGTAAACATTGACAGGTGCAAAGGCAGCAATATGTGATCAAATAAGACGGCAGCTAAGCACATTAAAAAATTTAAAAAAAAAATGGAGATCTCATTTGCACCCCTGGTGGTGAAACCTATCAAAATGAGGGTGGTCCCGAAAAGGAGGAATTTTTCAAATTGACTGTGTGTCGCTTTTAAAAGTGCTCCCCCTCTGGTCGACATATGAAATAACAAGTGTGTGTAAGACATTGAAATGCGCCCCCTATGGCCAAAATTGATTTTTTTTTAAATATATATATGTATATAGAGACATACTGTAATAACTTGAAGTAAATAATGAAGATTAAAAAACAATTACAAACAAAAAATTCAACAAAAAAATTACTAAAAGCTTACTTTTTTTATATTTACATACTATGTATATATTATTAAGGTTGTAAATACAAATCTGGATATATCTAGAAAGGGTGGTCCTAAAGAGGGAGGCATTTTTCTCAGGTCTCAAGAAGGTAAGAAATACAAGAATGTGTGTGTGTGTGTGTGTGTGTGTGTGTGTGTGTTCTTGTATTTCTACCCTTCTTGAGACATCAACAAGGAAAAGTAGCTTCCATATGAGGAGGTGTGGACAAGTTAGGACATAAGTCATGGTCCCAATACGGAAAACCATTGCATCTAATAGAGAGCCGAGTCCATGAACATTGCTCCAAAGTCAGGATTATTTTGTTGATTTAATGTGCATACAAAAGTAAACATTGACAGGTGCAAAACAAGGCGGCAGCTAAGCACATCACAAAAAACAAAAAAATAGAGATCTCATTTGCACCCCCTGGTGGTGACATCTATCAAAATGAGGGTGGTCCCAAAAAGGAGGGATTTTTCAAATTGACTGTGTGTCGCTTTTAAAAGTGCTCCCCCTCTGGCCGACATATGTAATAACAAGTGTGTGTAAGACATTGAAATGCGCCCCCTTTTGGCCAAAATTGATTTAAAAAAAATTAATAAATATGTATATAGAGACATACTGGAATAACTTGAAGTAAATAATGAAGATTAAAAAACAATTACAAACAAAAAATTCAACAAAAAAATTACTAAAAGCTTACTTTTTTTATATTTACATACTATGTATATATTATTAAGGTTGTAAATACAAATCTGGATATATCTAGAAAGGGTGGTCCTAAAGAGGGAGGCATTTTTCTAAGGTCTCAAGAAGGTAAGAAATACAAGAATGTGTGTGTGTGTGTGTGTGTGTGTGTGTGTGTGTGTGTGTGTGTGTGTGTGTGTGTGTGTGTGTGTGTGTGTTCTTGTATTTCTACCCTTCTTGAGACATCAAGAAGGAAAAGTAGCTTCCATATGAGGAGGTGTGGACAAGTTAGGACATAAGCCATGGTCCCAATATGGAAAACCATTGCATCAAATAGAGAGCCAAATACTAGAGTCCGTGAACATTGCTCCAAAGTCAGGGTTATTTTGTTGATTTAATGTGCATACAAAAGTAAACATTGACATGTGCAAAGGCAGCAATATATGGAAAAACAAGGCGGCAGCTAAGCACATTACAAAAAAAACAAAAAAAATGGAGATCTCATTTGCACCCCCTGCTGGTGAAATCTATCAAAATGAGGGTGGTCCCAAAAAGGAGGGATTTTTCAAATTGACTGTGTGTCGCTTTTAAAAGTGCTCCCCCTCTGGTCGACATATGAAAAAAAAAAGTGTGTGTAAAAATTTTAAGTGCTCCCCCTCTGGCCAACATATGTAATAACAAGTGTGTGTAAGACATTGAAATGCGCCCCCTTTTGGACAAAATTGATTAAAAAATAAATAAATAAATATATAGAGGCATAGTGTAATAACTTGAAGTAAATAATGAAGATTAAAAACCTATTTAAAAAAAAAAAAAAAAAAAAAAAAAAATGTAATACCTAAAATAAGTCTTTTTCTCACAATGTGTCGACTTTTTTCTTATAAAATTGGGAACAATTTCTCATATTCCTTCTGTAATACTGCAATATTTTCTCGTAAAATTATCACTTTTTATTGTACCATAATTACTTTTTAATGCAAAATTGCTGAATTTACCCCA